>NC_030818.1:25608928-25912321 GCF_001704415.2 Capra hircus
TCTTCAAAATCCACCTCTGTGTGCAATGATTTTCATCCTTGGAGCTTAATATGGTTAATCCCACCCCATATCCCAGTGGAAAGTAAAACAAGCATCAGTCTCTGTTTCTCTAACTTGAAGAGCAAAATTATAATAGATTTAAGCAACTAAACAGCAAAGAAATCCCAAAACATTACATCTATCCAATCTATAATCATTCTTCTATAAAATGATTTTCTTTTAAAGTAACAAGAGAGAGGTACAAGGAAAAGTTGGGAAGAAAAAAAAATTGTGCTTTTTCAGAATCAATAGGCCAATACTTTTAAGACTGAAATTACATAAAGTTGGCATTTCCCAGTCAAATAAATGCTTATGAAGTGGACTGTGTGTTTATGTGCATGTTTATTTATACATGTTTAATATCCTCAGGCCTGAGAGTTTTTCCATGTAAACATAAGTTTTGTTAAATTCCTCTTCAATTAAATTTAAAGGCTATTTGTTATCAAATGTTTCACTCTTAGCAAAGGCTGTCATTATAAGAGCTAAATACCAAACACAAGAGCAAACCAAAAATCCCCAGAAAATCCATCCTTGCTCATCGGTACATTTAATGTACCACAATCCTGTTTTTTCCAGCACTCCTACCAGCAACAATCTTTTAGGACACAGAATTCTTATGAAATAAATACTCAACCTTAGAACATGCCCTGGCCTCCTCCACTATCCACCCCTCCCCCTCCCCCCCACAGGACTATATTTTCAAACTAGAATATTTGTTTTGACAGACTTCTGCTTGCTTAATTCTCTGGCAAAGGATTTCTTGCTGCACCCCCAGCCAGTAAGGAACATTCTGCCAGAAATATGCAACTTCTGGCACGACAAGAATAGGGAATTAGGAAAAAAAAAAAAAAAAAAAGCCGGCAGAGACTTCCAGAATTGAAGATAAAAGCAGGCACGCTGGATGAACAGAATCCTTTCCCTTAACATATTATAATTTCCTCTTGTTTTCCCTGCTCCTCACTAGCATGAGGAAAACTTTCATTTGGCATTTTCACATACCTTCTCTAGACTATATAAAGCAATGGGAAACTATTCCCTTAATCTTGGTTTCTAATTAAAGAACCACTTATCCAAATGAAAAATGTAGGTTAGCTAATCCTACTCAGAGAGTAAATCTCCAAAACAATTTCTTAATAATAGTTTATCAGGAAAATTAAAACCCATTGAACTTGTTTAATCTAGTGGAATACTTCTCTTTCATGATTTTTCCAGTTACACTGAAAGACCGCATACTCAGAAACTTAACAGTGCAACATGGCTCCACCTTTCCCCATTGGGCTTGGAAGGGTTGGGCGGTATCTCTCACACTCTCCACAGAGAGCTTAGGGTGTGGGTGAAGTGCCTCTTTCTACAACTACCCAGATTCCTGGGAGAAGGAGTGGCCCACAAACTAGATTTCCTGCATGGGTGGAGTCAGACACTTTCAAAAAAAAACACACACACACAAAAACAAAACACTCACAGATCTTGAAAAGAGGGCACAGGGGAACTGACAAAGAATATCAGATTGTCCCAAAGAATATCTGAACTGTCCCAAAGAATATTAGATTGTCGAAATAACCTTTGCTGAGGGATCCTCCTTCTCCACACATCACTTAAACAGTGATGGCCCCAGCAAGTCTACGCTCGCCCGACTGGGTTCTCTCAGTCAATTTCCTGGCATAAAATACCATCTCTCACAAATGACTCCTTCACCCGGCCCAGAACTCACTCATATGCTCCAGACCCAGGACAATGAACGGTGTGATGAGTATGTTCCCTTGGGTGTCCCTCAGGCACCTCAAAACAGATACAACAACTGAAGTCCGAATCTCCCCCATTCCACTCTCCCAATGTTTCTCCTAAATCTTCACCTCTGTAAACCGCACCGTCAGCCCCAGACACTATTCTAAGCCCCAAATCTGCTCTCCCCTCACTATCTTTCTTTCCTCTCCCTCAGTCTCATTTTTCATTAAATACTGTTAAACTGACTTAATATCTCTAACCATACCCCCTTCTCCATATCTATCCCATTTCTGACCTGCACTCACTTCTCACCATCAGATTTACTCAATTTCCCAAAGTGCGTTCCTTAAAACATAGTTCTTCATAATATTCTCCATAAAAAAGATTACATAAGTCAATATGTTAAACAAGTAACTATTCAGAGAATGAGATGGTTAGATGCATCACTGACTCAATGGACATGAGTTTGAGCAAACTTTGGGAGATACTGAAGGACAGGGAAGCCTGGTGGGCTGCAGTCCGTCATGTCACAAAGAGCTGGATATGACAGCAACTGAACAACAATACTGTGACTACTAGGGAAAGTCTTCAAGAAATCCTAATTGAGGAAGTGTGTTCCTACCAATCTTTTCCCACAGTCATCTGTCCTTCTGGCTCCCTTTTCTTCCTCTGCTGTTTTCTTGGCTAACTTTTACTTCAAGCTCAGCCCAAATTCTTACAGGAAGCCTTTCTAACAGCAGGTACTCATCTCTACTTGTGCTTCCAAATCTCTCCTTGCAGACCTCTGGATAGAACATTCATGCCAATGGTGTATATTCTGCTGTATGTCTCCTTCCCTTGATTGTGAGACCAAAGACTTGGACTTACTTACCTTTCAATACCTAGTACATTAGCTGGCATGTAGCAACAGATGAATAAACCCTGCTGAGTAAATGAAGGCAATTATAGCAAAACATATTACCATTTACTCTACATCAGGCACTGTTCTAATCTCCTGCATTTGTTTATTCACTTGTGCTATGCTGTGCTTAGTTGCTCAGGCATGTCCGACTCTTTGCGACCCCAGAAACTGTAGCCCGCCAGGCTCCTCTGTCCATGGAGAGTCTCCAGGCAAGAATACTGGAGTGGGTTGCCATGCCTTCCTCCAGGGGATCTTCCCAACCCAGGGATCAAACCATGGCGTCCTGCATTGCAGGCAGATTCTTTACCATCTGAGCCACCAGGGAAGCCCCATTTATTCACTTAATCCACCTCAAAGCCCAGTGAGGTGAGTACTAGCTACTTCCCCCATTCAATACATGAGGCAACTGAGGCAGAAAGAATGAATACATTTTATTATTCCTCCAATATGCTCTTATTCTCTTATCTCCAGTAGGGTAAACATGAGTAATTTTAATCTACTTCTTAGGAAAGAGGATGTGATTAAACCACTGGAAAGCTGTTTGGCAGGACATTGTTACTTTTAGAAATATTGTGTATTATATAACAAAAAGCTTTAATGAAATGCAAAAATAACTGGTTTGGGAGTTGTATCTGAACTTGAACACCAGCTCTGCTTCATACTAGATATGAAACATGTAGCAAATAAATAATATGAATTCCAAGTGTGTCATTTAGAATGAGGACAATAATAATTATCTTATTGAGTATTCCAGATTGCATGACACAAGTTAATGAAAGTCCCCTGCAGCTTTTATCTTATAAAGTTGAGGATACTGATGCTATTACCATCACAAACAGCATAATGGAATGATATCTAACTCACCCAATATTAGGTATACCCAATATTCCCAGGAGTAGGAAACGACAACCCAGTCTAGTATTCTTGCCAGGAGAAACCCATGGACAGAGGAGTCTGGTGGGCTACAGTCTTCGGGGTCGCAGAGAATCGGATGTGACTGAAATGACTTAGCATGTAGCACACCCAACATTTATAATTGCTTACTGTATATTTTTTATTTTTATCTCCCTTGTGGATAAACTTGTCCCAATAAGTGGAAAACTTTTCAATCTACATAGAGATTTCTACTGACAGTTAAAAATTTTCTACTAAATTGGACCAATCAAATTATATCTGTTTTGAGGCTATGGTATAAACTGGGAAATAAAAATCATTGAGTATAAATTTTTAAAAATCTCAACAGAAGTCTTAAAAATTTCAACAAACCCATGACCAGCACAATGGACTAAATTATCCACACTGTAGAGACTGTCTACACTCTCCTGTCACTAATGGAATCTTATATAATATAGCCAGCCCTACAAACTATGAACAGCTCAGTAGATAAATCTCAATAAGCCTCCACATCAAACAGACTGGAAGAAATCAAAAGACCGCTGAGCTAAGCCAGACCGGGCTGATATTTTGGTTTATTGGTTAACTGTTATGTTTGGAAAGGCATAAAGCTTAATTGCGAGGCTTGAGGTGTATGTCAAAAATGCCTGACTTAAGTAGAAATTCTGATCATAGCATCTGTCACTAGTTAAAATACATGGAGCTCTTTATCCAGGATATTTTTTCTTGTTTATATTTTCAATAAATGAAAATAATCCAGTCATATGGTGACTAAATATGAATCATTGTTTCAGCATTTTGAGAAGGTTTTTAAATCCCAGGTGTAAATTAGGGAGTAACACTGTTGTTAATCCAAGTCATGTGAAAGCTAAAACGGGGGGAAAATCTGGTTTAGTTTATGACTTCTGGTGGTATTAACCATAGGTTTCTCACAAATATTAATGAATACAACACTTTGAAACACTATATGGAAAAGTGAAATCCAGTGGTATTATTTGGACATTTTTACCATTTTCTACTGGATAACTAACTCCAGTTGGCTGAACAGGCAACAAAACTAAGCATTTCTTAAAGACCCTAAAATAAAATAATTTCTTCTAGCAAAGGTCCAGTAAAGATTTCAGTAAAAAACAGAAATAAGATCTTCATCACTGCCTTGCCCTTATTTTCATTGCTACCAAAGTTACTCAGCTATACCTAACCAATCAGTACACATTGCTATAGGACACGCAACAGACTTAAAACACAGTTCCTCCCCTTAATAACTTGGAATTGATTTGAGAGTACCTAATTAGTCCACATGGGCTTCCCTGGCGCTCAGTGGTAAAGAATCTGCCTGCCAATGCAGGAGGCAACCCACTCCAGTATTCTTGCCTGGGAAACCTCAAGGACAGAAGAACCTGGCAGGCTACACAGTCCACAGGGTCGCAACGAGTCGGACACGACTTAGCAACTGAACAGCAGCAAACTAATTCGCAAGAAGCAATCCTAACACAAGAAAGAGACAGCACACATCATTTGGGGTACACCTGGAAGAGGCCTAAGGAAAGGGAGACCAGTGAGTGCTGGGATTACCAAGCCTGACTCGTTCAGCTAATTTAAAAACAATTCTCACTGAAAGAGAGCCTCCTGTATAACAAGTACCAGGCCCTTGATGAGCTTTATCACACTCTCCTCACAGCAACTCTAGAGGCAGACTGAAGTATCATCTCCAACCTATGATGATGCTGGGATAAAGAAACAGAGACTCAACAAACTAAACTTGCCCAAAGTTAGTCAAAGGTTAAATCGAGAGCTGCTGAACACCACATGCATTTTCTTAGCAACATCAATAGATCACTTCTTTGCCTCCTATGTAAGGCAGACCCTTTACAAGATACTAGGGCCAAAGAAAAGGCATCAGACACAGGCCCTGCTCTCAAGGAAGCCACATATGGTGGCTCAGAGGAAAATGTCTCAGAGGAAAAAAGATGCAGAGTGAACCCTAAAGGATGGGGAAAATCAGCATACTGTGAGCAGAAAAGAAGGGATAAGCATTTTAGGAACAGAAAAAACATGAACAAAAGCAACAAAAAGGAAAATCATAACATTGAAAGGAACAGTAGTTAGATTAGCTTGATTAGACTACATGAATTCGTTGGTAGCTGGTAGGAGTTCAATAAATATTTGTGGGTTTGACTAATAGGAGACAAGGTGAAAAGGGCAGGTTCAAATTATACAGGGCCTTGAAAGCTAAACTGAAGAAAATACAATTAACCAACAAATAATGTGGGCAAATGTTCAACCTTATCATTAATAATAGCAAAATAAATTGAAACAACATGCTAATTTTCCCCTCCCACCTTCTCAAAAACCTGCTTTAAAAAAAAGAATAATACCCACTGCTAGAAAGATTATATGTGCTGGCAAATTTGTAAATCGTTATCTTATTTAAAGGAAGTCTGGCTATCAGTTTCATGGAATGTTTATATTCTTTAATTCTGTATTTCAATTTCTGATCATTCATCCCAAAGAAATAGTCCAGAAACATAGGAAAAGCTAAAAACTATGAAGGTATTTCTTGTACCACTTTTTATAACATGGAAAAAGACAACAGACTGTAAATGCTCAATGGCAGACAGTTGGTTAAAACAAGAAAAAAAAAAAAGATTTAACAAAAAGGACAAAGGCCAGTTAAAGGGGCAGAAATGTTAGACCATGGGCAACAGAGAACTAATGAAAATTCCTGAGTTAAGAGGGTGACAGGGGGAAATCATTTTTCAAGTCTAATTTATCAAGAATTCTGACAATACACATAAAAAGAAGCTGAAGTCTAGTTATACACTGTTGCCAAGAAATCACACTGAGGAGAATCTATCTGTAAGAAATAACCCTATGTATTAAAACACTTTGTAAATACTCACCACAACATTATTAAAAATATTTTTTAAATTAGGGGAAAACTAAATATTAAATAGTAAGAGAATTATTAAGTTAACATGATTTGTCTATCATAAGGAACGTTATTTTAAAATGCTAGAAAGAGTTTTATTTACAAAACCAAGAAAAATCATTACATTTTAATTTAATGGAGGGTGGGGGCAAGAAGAAATTTCCAGAGAAATAAACCTAAACAGAAAATGCCATGAATCCCCTGGAATTCAATTTTCATGGGTGAACCAACCAGTTTGGCAGTACAATTCTGAAGGCAGTTGGGGTTGAAAACAAGAAGGAAAAGAATAAGCAAGTATTTAAGAAAGAAATGTCCATCTGTAGAAAGGCCACATTTACAAATGATCATCTGGCAATTGAAACATGTTTTCCAAAGACATAAATATAAGCGGAGGCACTGCAGGTATCCCTTAGAAAATATATTTACTTTCCCACTGAAACATTATATTTTAACAATGATAAAAAGTTAAACCTTATGTTATTACATGCAGCATTAGTAGCTAATCAAAGCAAGAGAACACCATTGAAAGAGAAGTTCTCTTTTATTTCCCTAACATGTTGAAGCTTAGGAAAATTAAGCTGGCTTAATTAAAAGCAGAAAGAACGCAGAGCGGATGACTTGTGGTATGTTTCTGGGAAAAAAGTGGGCGTTCACCACCTTCAGAGGCCAGTGACACTTTTTTCACTACAGAGAACTGCGTTTCCAAATACAGACAGGGCAGGGATATCATTACTACCACCCTCTCGTTTACTGATTATGATCTGAATCATTGCTTGTCCCACAGATAAAACAAAGGCAAGATAAAGAAATGGTCACGTGAGATAGTCCCACCTAAATGGTAGAACTGGGAAGGGAAAGAGAAGGGTTTAGAGAGGATGAGCTTTTGAGAGTGTGAGCTCTTACAGGTGCACTTCTGCTGCGGCACGGAAGCCAGGAAGCCAGGAAGCGGAAGGAGTGGAGCCCTCAAGCTCTCCCTTGAGGGACCAGAAAGGTGCTATCAGAGTACTTGTGGCTTTTCCACCTTGCATGACAATTGAGTTCAAGTCTTAGCTCTCCTCCTCCACTATTCTTCAAATACACAGATCACACTTTACAAAGGTCTGTACTCCCCTCAGTGCTCAGTGTCTTGAACACAGTAAACATGTTGAAAAAATGATGAAGAAAAAAAACTGACCCATCTAAACAGACCACGGATTGTAAAAGTGAAACCAGTGGCTTAGGAGGGAGGGCTCTGATTGTAGGGGGGTGAAAACGGGATTAAGTGAATTTAAAGGGAGGAGGTGTGCTTATAAATGGAGGATCATTTTTATGTATCTAAATTAGTTGTTCACAACGAGTGATCATAGAGATAAACAGAAGAAAGACAAAGATGTATTAGGAGCGATGGAAGACAAAGATGTATTAGGAGCAATGGATGGCTCTAGGGATGTGCTTCTACAGTAGAAAATCCGAGACCACCAAGGTTTAGCACCTGGATCAGACTTACTGATCCTTGCCAAATGTAGCCAGTCTGACCCCAACTTCCTTTGAGCTGGGCTGGTTTACTGTGACCCAGACACATTCCACTTCTATAGAGGCAGTTTGTACCAAATAAAATGGTAACAGTTTGGACAGACAGAAAAGAAAGAAACCCGGCAGATAAAGAAAGAGAAATCATTCAAGACAGATGGCCTAATTTGAATTCAGAGGCCCCAAAAGTCACATCAAAATACTATGCTCAGTTTAAATAGAACAGGGATTTTGTGTTTAGAAATAAAAATAATTAAGTACCAATTTCAATAAATTTAGATTTGACTTCATACCATTTGACCCTACAAGAACAAAATCAATGTTGTAATATGGGTCAAATTCCAAAATGAGTTAAGAGTTTATAATAAAAACAATGTTAATGCTCTGTTAGCTTTTTGGAGGTTAGCTATGAATCAGAGAGATATTTCATATTGCAAAGTAGCATTTTCTGACTTAGAAATTCATTTTATTTTATTCAGTATCTCTATTTTAAAGCTATACAAAACTTCTTCCATGTGTGAAGACAAAACTTGGTTCCTAAGCAAAAATTTTTAATGAAGCCTTGCCTATAGGAGTGATACAGAACCACAAATCCAGACACTTTTACTACTTCATATCTTTTAAAAATTACATGAAGGAATTGGATAAATAAAGGGAAAATACACTTTCCTATTAGGTTAAAATGCTACATATATAATTTATCTTCCTAATGAAATGAAAACATTTTCAAAGCTTTTGAGATAACCTAGAAGGATGTTAACAGCAGATATTATTAGTCACCTAATAAAAATCCATTCCCTCACCCCATCCTTTCTTCAACAGTATTTGACTTTGGTTGGGTATTCACCCTTCTCTCTGTAGTCATATGCTTCAGGGAGGGCTGGCACCAACCCCAGAGCCAACTGGAGAATCCTAATTAGTCTAAGTTAATTATGGTGGATCCATTGTCTGGGATAAGCTGGGGCATACTAAGATGTAACACTGCCAAAAAGATGTTGAAGGGAAGTCTGTAGAGTGTGGAGTTGAGAGTGTGGGAACTCATACAGGAGGTGGTGGTGTCATTCTGAAAAAGCAATAGGGACACAGAAGCCACTGAATATTGCATCTGCTGCATCGAGATGTGATGGCAGGAATGGCAGCCATCTTGAAATTGGGAAGAAAACTTGTCTGGGGCCAGTGCCTTCACATCTAGGATGTCATGGTGAAAAATGGAAAGAACCTGGGTCTCGGATGATGCTATCAACCTCATCAAATGAATCAATGATGAATAAATCAATTCTTCTTAAAACTTCTTGGTTATATCTGAGGTAGTAACTTTTCCTTATAGTTTAAATTTTTATTTGAGTTTTCTGTTACTTGCAGCCAAAAGCATTCTAACTGCTTCAAATCTGAATTATTTAAAGCCTCTGTTTAAATATTTACAATGGAGCTATTTATAATAGCTCCAAGTGTCCTTGATAAAGGGCAACAACGAGATGCTGCTAGCAAGACATACAGACCAAAGGTATAAAACTCAGCCATACTAGTAGGTCCTAAAGTCTTACCTATTATATTTCAAATCCGGTTACTGTTCTGTTCTCCTCTCCCTATCTGCCCTCCCAACTAACACACACATACACACACACAGATACATACGTTACACTCTGATGGGCTTGGCACTAACCTTGTTAAGTTCATCAACCATGGTGTAGGCCCTATTTCCCCCATTATCAATGATCAAAGCTTTTGGGAAAAGAGACATTATCTTCATTTGACAAAATGGTAGAAGAAACTAATTTGGTGTAAAGTTTATTTTCTCAAAGAAGCACTTTATATATAAGATTTTAAAAGGTCTAAAGTTATGAGATTTTACTGATTCATATTTATTGACCACCTACCATATGTGCAGATACCATTGAAAATTTTTACCTGACAACTCAAGATAACTTATAGTATATTTAACTGCAACTAAAATGAAGTCCTTCTGTTGCTACCAAGATAGACCTGAAATGAATATCTTCCTTTGTATGGTACAGCTTCTAATGATTGGAAACATGCCTTTCACCTGCCTCAACCAGTATCCCCATGGCAATATCGCCTAAACTATGTCTGATGGAACACAAGAAGGTAATAGATGTTCTGAGATCCATTGTCAAATATGTTGGGTTACTGAAGATTCACAAAGCCTATTAGAGCATACGAACTGTTCTGAGAAGTCCTGTCATAAAGAAATTTGAATTTAATCCAGTATTTTCAAAACTTACTTGACTTTATAATAAACTACTTTTCACTAAATATCTTTTTAATACCTTGAGGGAACTAGTAATCCTCAAAATATAAGGTATATTCCCCTCTAATATAGCCACTACTCAATTTAGAAGTAACAAATAGAATAAATGTTTAAAAAAAAAAAACCACATCAAGCTGGAGCTATGCTTTAACAATCTACAGAGAGTACAAGTTATTCCTAAGTAACTTTCTTCCATAGTCTGGCATCATATTTTCCAATACTACAAGTGGGGAACACAAAACGCAATCACTTCTCAAATGATTTCCTAAAACAATGCCTGTATCATGGACTACTCCAAGACTAAAACTTCAAAATGACTCATAATGTCACGTAAAATTCAAACTAGTCTCCTTGGCTTATCTGTTTTACTCATTGATATAGCTCCAGAACCTGGTCTAGTGCCTACAGAGGGTAGGTGATCAATGAATCCTTGGCTCTAGGAATAAATGGAAAAAAATGGATGAATGAATGAATATTTCCATTGTGACCTTTCAGCCCTGGTCTGGTTTTATCTTCTAACTTTCTCAGACATATACAACAAGTGTTCCACCACTGATATCTTTGTTCATGCCTATATAACCTTATAGACAACATCCTTCTCTCTACCTATTCAAATCCTGACCATACTTTCAAATCCAGATTAAGCCCAAACTCCTGCATGGAGACTGACCTCATCCTCCCCTGACTCCCTCTGCCCCCCATTCCCTGACAATATCAGAAGAGTTGGATATTCATTTTTCCTAAACTAGATCACATGTTTTCTCTATCAGTAAATAATAAACTCCTTTAAATCCAAGACCATGTCATAAACTACTTTAGGAGATATTAGAGTGGAAAGGCACATGATAAGAATTCAATGAAAACTTTTTATTGATTATATTTTATTAAAAGTCTGGCATCTTGGTGTGTAATAAGAATAGTCTGAAATTCCTAGAATTTCTAAACTATACATTACTAAAATCAATAGTTAAAAGGACCAAGTTCTGAATAAAGAAGAAGTATTATCCAAGTTCTAAAGAAACTGTTCCCTCTGGTTTTAACCTCTTTGACTCCATTTTCTAATTGGGAAAAGAGCTCTGTGGTATTTCTCTATAGGTACTGAATGAGCAACAAATACTGCTTGTACAGCCCCTGATAAATGAGGACTTTATCTCACAGTCCTGGAAGAAATCCTGATGTCCTAAATTATGTAATCCTGGTATTACATTATATTAGTCTGGTTCATATAAAATGTAAGCTACAAAAATACCAAAGCTAAGAAAAAATATTTACTCATGCTTTTACTGAGACACAGAAAGAGGATGCATGCATTGCCAAAATTCCATAGAACATGCTCAAACTAAAGCAACAATGCCTTAGTTATTAAAGAAGGCAATGGCCTGAAGCAGTACTTAGGAACAAAGATTACTTCGCCCCGGCAAGAGTCAATATTTAAGAACACAGTGAGTAATTCCCACTTCAAGTTCATGAACATATTTCTTTTTAAGAGCTTCTTTTTGGTTAAAATTTTTATTTGTGGTTTTCCTACTTGTGATCCATGAACCTAAGAATGAACAAAAACTTGAAACATGAAACTCTAGTAGGCCAAAGTGTCAGAGTAGACAGAATTCTGATTTTAAGAACTTCTCAATACGGGTTACTCAAGATTTGTACTTTACTTTCAGTCTCCAAAAGTACACATTTACCTACTCTGCCTAAAGACCTAGATTGATTGTTCTATAAACAACTGTGAAAAATGCATGAATGACACCTCCAGACCGTATCAAAACACTGGGGCTCTTAGCTTAATTTCAAAATATTTGAATCCAAACTAGTATTATTGTTGCTAATAGAAACTCCATTTATAAATGATCAGCTAAATTTTTTAAATGTCCTAGTTGAGCTAACTGTGAGCTAAAAATAACCATTAACCTTATTTCCAGCACTAGCCATGTGACCTTGAGCACCTCAATTTTCACATCTGCAAAATGAGAACAGGACTGGGTAGCTTCTTGCTGCTGCTGCTAAGTCGCTTCAGTCGTGTTCGACTCTGTGTGACCCCATAGATGGCAGCCCACCAGGCTCCACCGTCTCTGGGATTCTCCAGGCAAGAACACTGGAGTGGGTTGCCATTTTCTTCTCCAATGCACGAAAGTGAAAAGTGAAAGTGAAGTCGCTCAGTCGTGTCCGACTCTTAGCGACCCCATGGATTGTAGCCCACCAGGCTCCTCCATCCATGGGATTTTCCAGGCAAGAGTACTGGAGTGGGGTGCCATTGCCTTCTCCGGCATAGCTTCTTAGGTCCTCTCAAATACAAAAACTAATATAATGAGGGCTATTATTATAATTGTTATTAAACAAATGAATGAAAAATATAATTAGAGATTTGGAAAAACATTAGGTTAAGCCTGGAAGACATCATACCATAGACAAAGATTATAACAAAACCCCCAAATCCTCTCTCTATAGCACCCAACTGTCATCAAACCCAGGAGTTTTATGGAGGTAAATGGCTTTCTGGCCACACTGATATCCTATTGGGAGTAATTAAAGGGTCTTAAAATCAACCTGCCATAAGAGAGATGTGAGAGTCCTGGCTCCACACTGAAACTGGGTGAAGTGCCTCATTTCCCATGGTCTCAGGATGTCAAATCTAAAGCCAGACTCTCAACGGTGACTCACTGCTCACAGGGGGCTGTGTGTGCCGGTGGGTAAATCCACAGGCACTCTGAAGATGCAGCTGGATTTGGATTCAGGCTCTACCACTTTCTGGCTGCATGACCTCCAGCAAGTAACTCAACCTCACCAACCTTAATTTACTTCTCGGTGAAATTAGAATGACTCTATTCATTCTGCAGGGCTGTGATGAAGGCTAAATTAGACACTTATAAAGACTTTGGCATATGTTGAGCACACAAATGGATATGCCATCTTCCCTCACTACTTCTTCCTTCCTTTCACATGGGTGGGACAGAGTCTAGCGCAGCAGGTAATGGCCATATTCTTCGTCAGATGGTCAGTTTCCTTAGGGCCAAGAGTATGTCTGATTCATCTTTGGATCCCAGTGCCCAGCAGAGGATCACACAATATAAAGCAGAGGGCACACAATATAAATGCTTGTTGAATGGGGAAAAAATGAGAACCCTTTTGGTCTGAGGATGTTAAGATTATCCAGGCCACAGTCAAAAGAAAATGTGAATCTTCAGCTTGGCCAAATAGGCACATGCTACAAACTAGTATGTAGTTCAAAGCAAATAAAATAAGCTATTCTGAATTCTAATAATTACACTCTTGAAAATATAAAAACCTAGTTGCCCTCCAGCTCCCAATTTTAGTTTTGAGAACCCAGTTCTTTCCGAAACAATGGAGTGGGTAACCACAAAAACTTGCGGAATCTCTTTTCCTAGAAAACATGAACAACAGGAGAGAAGCCAGTCTGTCTGGAAATTGCTTCAAAATCTGTCTATAAGCAGGGGCTGGACTAGATTAGATGTCCCTTGGAGGATCCTTCCAGAGCCACACCACTAAGACGTTAAGGGAAATAACTAAAGCAAGTCTCTGTTATTTATACTCAGGAAAATAAAACGATTTAACATCTCCCAACATACTCATTAGAAATAATTTTACTTGGACCTAGTGATCCTTTTACAAACATTTTCCCCTTAAATTATACTAAACCATCCTAAGCTATTAATTTGAATATGAGCTCTCTCTAAAATGACAGAATGAAGATTGTACTTAACACTGAAAACAAGACTATTTCTCTTTTGTTCTTCTTTTTCAACCTACTTGTTTCTATGTACCCCAAATCTACTCATCCCCAAAGCTTTATCAGAAACACAGTCCACCCAAGTGCTCCACTCAGCTCTCCACTGATGAACTTCTAATGCATCCATTACTCAGATTCCACTGTGCTCCTGATTACTGTTATGACGTCTTCTATTTGCACCTGTTTCACAAAGGCCAGTTCTTGTTTCCCAAGCTGAAGGGTGAGCTCCCTGAGCAAGGTCCACATTTTCTATTTCTCATGGACTCCTCTGCTGTGTCAACATTGAGTTAATGACAAATGTTTATCAATTCTTATTGGCTGACTGGTTTAACATGGAGAGAGCAAGAGCTATAGAACACTCTGTACTGAGCACCTGCATGAAGCTTTGGCAAAGTCTAAAATAAAGCTTTTCATGGAAAAAAGCACTAAACGCTGAATTCCTCATATTTCATCTTGAGGGTAAAATCATATTTCAGGCTTATCTTTGAAAATCAGGTAGTTATATGTTCAAAATATTTTAGGGCAACTTCAACTTAACTGAGATAAAATTCCAAACAGAATTGCAAAATCTAGTTATCATTTCACAATGTATATGTATGTCAAATCATGTTGCACACTTTAAATATATATAATTTTGTCATTTTTACATCAATAAATAAAGCTGAGTAAAAGAAGAAAAAGAGAGGGAGGGGATATATGTATATTTATCACTGATTCACACTGCAGAAGCCAACACAACATTGTAAAGTAGTTATCCTCCAATTAAACATTTAAAAAATTAAAGAAAACAAAAATAAGCTCTTAAAAAGTAATGAATAAAATAAAGCTTTTCAGACTACTACAGGTATGTTGATATTTGTCATTTACCAGGGACTAGAGTAGCTGACAGTTAATACACAAAGAGGTTAAAGGGAAAGACCAGAGGTAAAGATCACATTGGTTTAGCTCCTGTCTGTGAGGAATGAGGAACGACCAAGGTGAGCCCACTCAAGGCAGATGGAGGCCATGTGGGAAGCCCAGCACGCTCCCCACATCACAGAGCTGTGTACTTTCTGATTCTACAAAGGATCAATTATTCATTCTGTCAGGCCAAGTCAGTCTGGGGGATAATAAATAGACAGAAAAGGTGCTTTAGAAAATTAAAATGTAATAACAGTATTTAAAACAAACAAGTAAAACTTATGTTTTCTCGTTCTTCATAATCCAAAAGACCCATCTAGAACAAGGCTAATGAGCTCCAGATTTCAATCATTATGAGCATTCAGAGGGCTACTCTATATACCTATTATTGGGGATGCAGAACCTCTGCTGCCTTCTTTTTCTAAAAAAAAGTACAAATGTATTTTTAATTTGGCTGCATTTGGTCTTAGATGTGGCACGTGGGAATCTTTTGTTGTAACACGTGAACTCACCAGCTGTGGGGCATGGGCTTAGCTGCTCCGTAGCATGTGGGATCTTAGTTCCTGGACCAGGGATTGAACCGATGTCCTCCGCATTGCAAGGTGGATTCCTAACCACTGGACCACCATAGAAATTTCCTGCTCCTTTCTTTATACATGAAAGGGGAACTTGTCCTTACTACCAGGCAGAGATACTACTTTGCTGACAAAGGTCCATATAGTCAAAGCTTTGGTTTTTCCAGTAGTCAAGTATGGATGTGAGAGTTGGACTATAAAGAAAGCTGAGCTCCAAAGAATTGATACTTTTGAACTGTGGTGTTAGAGAAGACTCTTGAGAGTCCCTTGGACTGCAAGGAGATCAAACCAGTCAATCCTAAAGGAAATCAATATTCCTTTAAATATTCATTGGAAGGACTGATGGTGAAGCTGAAACTCCAATACTTTGGCCACCTGATGTAAAGAACTGACTGACTGGAAAAGACCCTGATGCTGGGAAAGACTGAAGGCATGAGAAGAAGGGGACGACAGAGGATGAGATGGTTGGATGGCATCACCAACTCAATGGACATGAGCTTGAGCAAGCTCCGGGAGTTGGTGATGGACAGGGAAGCCTGGCGTGCTGCAGTCCATGGGGTTGCAAAGAGTCGGACACAACTGAGTGACTGAACTGAACTGAACTACCAGGCAGGTACTGTTCTAGGCACTGGGAACACAGCAGTTTACCAAACTCACAATTCTAAGTAACAATTATGTAAACCCTAGCTTAGTATTTGATAGAAACAAGAGACCTCAAGGATAGTCCAAATCTCTTATCTTAGAGGAGAAAACCAAGGCCCAGACAGGTTAACTAATTTGTTTCAGTTGGTTATGGTGGCTCTATGACAACAAAGGCAGCAGGAGAAACCAGATGTCTCATCTCTCATCTAGTAAAAAAAATGCTTATTCAAGTATTTCTGGCCATGCCAGACACTATGCTAGGCACTAGGCAAACAAAAATAAGGATAAGATAGTGATCCTGTACTCCAGAAGACAATGGTAAGACAATGGAATGAGTATAATCAAAGAAGTGGTAACAGAGAAAAAGCAAATTATATTTCTAATTGCGTAGAACTTTGAATATTTTACAAGAAAATGAACTGTTAATAGTTTGTTTTATCCTCCCTGTAGCCCTATGAATACAGAACACAGATTGTGTCATTCCTGTTCTATAGATGGAGAAACTGAAGTGCAAAGCAGATAAGGGAGTCTATTAAGGTCATCTCCAGTGGCAGCAAAATGCTTAGAAACCAAGTCTGTTTACTCCGAGACAGACACTTTTTTCCCCCACTAGATGGGAAAGGCAGATGTTTTTATGTCCAGTTCCATTCTGATCAAGAGCACACATTTGCAAGATTGTGGCAGAACAATCTGTGGCTGTGAAAGTAGCCTTCACCAGCCTGTGAGGTCTTACTGGCTGAGCTTAGTTATTCAATGGCTGAGTAACCAACCAACAAGAAAGACCTCATTATTACTAGCATTCTTGCAGCACCCATCACATACACACAAAATAGAAGCAAAAGGTTCTGCCCTCAGGGACTTAATATTGTAGCAGACAGGTACATAAACATTTTCACCCCAAAATGACATAATTAAACGAAGATCAACTAGAAGAATCATTAAAAACAATGGCAAGCTGAAGACACTAAGGTTTTAGAGCGCAAACCTAGCAATGCTGCAAAGAAATAGACTCTTGGAGGGTTAAACAGAGAACAGAAGCCTTGAAAGTGTAACAAAATATACCAAGCTTCAGATCACTGAAAGAAAAACTCTTACCAAAACTGCTCATCACATTTTTAAAACATTTTAGTACCTTCGTTTCACTTGTCAGCTTTACTCAAAACAATTATGTGAATATTCAATTTCCCTCTTTCTAGGAAAGTTATATATTCTGTAACTTTTCCTATTTAAGAGGAATGAACTTATAATGGAGGTTCCCATCAGCGTGCTGTGGCAAAGAGATTACAGTAGTGTGGTTTCATTGTGTATTCTTCCACTCTCCTCAGAAGTAACCTACATAAAATGAATCTCATCATTTTATCCTATACATAGTAAAAGTTGCGACACATCCAAGAATCACTTTTATAAAAAGTAAAAGGGAGAAGAAAAAAGCATTTCTTAGAGTTCAGTTTTAAATATTAATTTTACTTGTTTGATAACCTCATATCATATTTTATTTATATACTATTTACCATGGCCTTTATAATATGACCAAACCATTTTACCCCTTAGCACTTTGTTGAATTATTAACAAAATAAGCAAAGCTAAAAAGAAAAATAACTAGTGACAGGAAGAATTTATCTAGGAACTGGGCCAAACAGTAAAAATTATAATCATTCTTTCAAAAAAATAATGTTAGCCTTATTAAAAATACAACTCAGCTAAAAAAAAAGCCAAAAAACCTCTCTAGTATTTCCTTAGTATACTCAAGGAATTCACATTTATAACCAACTGCTTTCCATTTAAATATTTACTGAATTTTATGGAATGATAAATAGGGCTTCCCAGTTGGCGCTAGTGGTAAAGAACCCATCTGGCAAGGCAGGAAATGCAAAAGATGTGGGTTTGATACCTGGGTCAGGAAGATCCCTTGGAGGAGGGTGGGGCAACCCACTCCAGTATTCTTGCCTAGAGAATCCCATGGACAGAGGATACAGTCCATAGGGGCTGCAGAGTCGGACACAACTAAAGCAACTTAGCAGGCCTGGGGTGATAAACAGCAATTTAAATGACAATTCAGAACTACCAATAGGTTTCATTAGAATTACTAACAGTACATCAAATAATTATTTCATGATATTTTCTAATCCTTAAGGCTTAGTTCCACCACAAGAAAATATATTTTAATAAATGAGCTTAAAATCTGAATTAAAAGTTTGATCATCAACTTTTTTTGGCAGGAGAGGAATAGGGCTTGATTCATCTCTAGAGCATCAAGAGAAAGACCACTGGGCCAAATCAGGCCCTAAATAGTTACAGGAGGTGATTAAACACGCAGCGACAGTGACATCTAGTGTTAACAACTGCAAGCCAGCAGACTGCCATTAAACCCTCCCAACTGCTAATAAACAACTATTCAAAGCTTCTCTTCTTTAAAAACCAACAAACAGAACTTTTGCCTTGTATCCAAAGATTACTCATAATCAAAGTGTCTCAATAAGTTTTTTTCCAGACATTAAAAAAAAAAATCCTAAGAGAAAAACATCTTAGAGAGTAAACACAACACAGAAGACCTAAAAGTTAAAAGCACTGTTTATTCTGTGTGTCCAGCACCTTTAAATACTCCCCCTGGCTACAGGTTAATGCAGAAGTAACCTGGGACATGGCCCGATGAGTATACCATAGACATTTAAACTTCCAGTTACTATAAAAGCAAAGATATTGCACAAGCTAGTACTTGATGACACATTAAGAAAAAGCAATTTAGGACATTTCAGGAATACCTGAAGAAGATTAAATCAGAAGCAAAACAAAACAAAAACAACTTTAGCTGCTGCACTGAAAAACAAGCTCTACATTTCAGCCCTTGCTACCTCCAATATTTTTGTTGCTTTGAAAGGTCCACTTATTAAACAGTAGATATTTTTGCCTAGGGGCTTAACATTTGGCAGCATAGGTTCATCTACTAGAGTATTTTTATAGTTTTATGCTCTAGATCAATCTATAAAAGTAAGCAAAATTCTAAAAATTATTTTTGGCCAGAATGATATTTTGTAAAAAATAAAGTTAGCATTAGATGAAGCTTACCTATTTTTTTTGGAAAGTTCATCCTTTCCCCTTTTAACTCCAAATATTCTTGTGATCAAGGTACTGAAGAGAAGCGTGGATGAATTTCTCACCTGTGTAAAAACACACAGTACAAGTTAAGAAATATTCATGGCATGAAACCAACATTTACAATGTTCAAACATTTACAATGTTCAACACCATTACCCGACTGCCTAGTGTGTGGCTAAAGAAGATATAGTTGTGTTCATAAACTAAGACAATTTTCAATAACTTTACAGCAATTACTTCATTACTATGAAGGACTTCCTCTTAAACTGAGCTCAACAATCCAACCACATGTACATAACATAGCTTTTTCCTATACTTCTTTACAACCACCAACTGTTGCATTATCTCTTTGTACCTGTATCATCAAGTAACCATTTTTAAACAAACAAAACCAATAAATTCATTTTTCTACATCATTTCTGATGAATATCCCAAGAAAGAGCTTAGCTCTTTCCTTTTATTTTCTACAATCATTTACCTATGAGAAAATACTTATCAGATCTAACTCAATGGATCCACATTATTAATATGGCCAATAAAATACTAATCTGCTTCCCAACCAACATATCAAGACAGTTTCCTATGTCATAAAAACGTCTTGAGTATCAAGGCATATTGTGCTGTGCTTAGTTGCTCAGCAGTGTCTGACTCTTTGGGACTTCATGGACTATAGCCCGCCAGGCTTCCCTAACCATGGGGATTCTTCAGACAAGAATACTGGAGTGGGTTGCCATGTCCTCTTCCAAGGGACTTCCCAACCCAGGGATCAACCCAGGTCTCCTGCACTGCAGGCGGACTCCTTACCATCTGAGCCACCAGGGATATTGAAAGTGAAAGTCGGTCAGTCATGTCTGACTCAGACGTGTCTGACTCTTTATAGCAACCCCATCAACTATATAGTCCATGAAATTCTCCAGGCGAGAATACTGCAGTGGGTAGCCTTTTCCTTCTCCCGGGGATCTTCCCAGCCCAGGGATCGAATCCAGGCCTCCTGCATTGCAGGCAGATTCTTTACCAGCTGAGCCACAAGGGAAGCCCTATACCAGGGATATTGGGCTTTCTCAATTACCTTGCCAAATCTAAGTAGAGATGTATAAATATGTACTGACTTTCCTAAGTATGTAAGGCCGTATACTAGCACCATGGAGAATATCCAGAAATAGAAGACACACACTTACTGCTAACACAGAGCTCATATTCTAATTAGACAGGAGTTATACAGTGTGTTAAAATAGCAATGTAAGAAGAAAGGTAGCTGACAGTAACAATGTAGGATTTAGAAAACAGCTTCCCGAAACTACTGCAGTAAGGATCACACACTCAAACGCCCACAAAGGCAGTGAGTTACACAGGCGGCAGAGGACTGGGTCTAAGGCAGGCACTATTAAGCTGAAGCTGAAGCTAATGCCCTGAGGAAAATGTAAGCCCGGTGTTGCCAGATCTTCTGCTTTTTCAACAGAAGCCAGAAACCCTAAGTTTTATGTGAATTCTATTTTGAAATGTTGGCAATAAATTAAAGAAAAAAAAAAAAAAACTGTATTGTGGGAGCCAAATAAAACACAGTTGTGGGCCAGATTTGACCTATCAGCCACCAGTGTGTAACCTCTCCTCCAGAAGCACATGACTGACTCAATTTATGTGTGGTAACTCTTGAAATGGACCACAGATACACTGGCACAATTCATACCTTAATTGCAATGAAACTCTAAAACTGCACAAGCTCACTTACATCCATTCCACAGTTAACAAACATTAATGAAATCCCTGATATCTCCAAACAAGTCACTCTGTCCTGGTACTCTACTGACATCCCCTCTGACCTAGCTCAGGTCTTACCTCTCACCTAGTCTATGGACTTGGTTCCCAAAGACTCCTTAGGTTGAAGATGACTTAGTAAAGTCATCCATGACCCTATCACCTTGAGATGGACAGGTACACACTGCTATATTTAAAAGTAACAACCAAAACGGACCTACTGTGTAGCACAGGGGACTCTGCTCAATGTTATGCTGCAGCCTCGATGGGAAGGGAGTTTGGGGGAGAATAGATACATGTGTATGTATGGCTGAGTCGCTCTGTTGTGCTCCTGAAACTACCACAAAATTGTTAATAGGTGACACGCCAATATAAAATTAAAAGTTGGGTTGTTTTTTTTTTTTTTAAAGAACCACACAAACGCATAAAACGAAAAGAAAAATCAATACACAAACTTCATCTTGCCCTAAACCAAACTTTCTGACAAAGACTGCCAGAGGCAGTCAAGTTAAAACAGGACTGCCTGGAGAGGAAAGGGGAAGCCTGAGGAGGCACACTTTATCAAAACTATAGAGGACTGTTTTACAGATTGAATGAGGACCTGCAGAAGGAAAACCCCCTTGTTTGATTCAATAGGCTGAAGGCAGGAGACACATAATGTTGTTGAGTAATGTTTAGATGGATCAGAAGGATTACCATCCTGATCCATTCACCATCAAGTTCCCTCATTAGTAGCCAATGACTATCATTAATTTTTCCAGGAGATACAGCAAATTAGTGGTGTTCTACCATTAATTAGTTACAATTTTTAGAAAAACTACCATTAAAAAAAAAAGCTTTCCCTAGTGAGCTATTTGGTCATTCTGTTATCAGTTAATACAGAATTATTTCCATAAATTTACCAGTTTGCAGAATAATGAGTTCAATGCCACAGTAATCTCCAAAGGTGACCAAAAGATAAACTTATAAGACATTTAAAAAATGATCCTTTTATTGAGATATAATTCATATATCATAAAATTCACTTATCTTAAAGGGTACTCTTCAGTAATTTTACTAGATTCACAAAGTAGAAATGATCACCACTACTTAATTCCAGAACATTTTCATGACTCCAAAACGAAACTCTATATACATTAACAGTCATTTCCAGTCTTCCCACTCTAGGCAAGACTTTCTGTCCCTATGGATTTGTCTGTTCTGGACATTTCACACATTCCTGCAACCTTCTATATGTGGCTTTCATTCTCAAGGCTCACCCATGTTGTAGCATTTGTCAGTATGCCATTCCTTCTCATGACTGAATAATATTCCACGTTATGGATATACTACGTTAAAAAAACTGCTCATCATTTGATGAGCACTGGGTTGTTTCCACTTTTCATCTATTATGGATAATGGTGCTATGAACACCCGTGTACAAGTTTTTGTGTGAATGTGTTTTCACTTTTCTCGGGTATACACCAAGAAATGAACCTGCTGGGCCACGTGGTAATTTTATGTTAACCTTTTGAGAAACTGCCGAAGTGGCAGCATGATTTACACTCTTACCAGCAGTATAAGAGGATTTCATTTTCACCAGTTCTCCAAATCTTCCACAATAATTGGTATTGTTCATCTTTTGAATTATAGCTATCCTACTGGATATGAAATGGACAGCTCACTAAGGTTTTGACTTGTGTTTTCCTGATGCTTTTGACTTGTATTCCTGAATGCTGCTAAATCTTCCCGTTTACTGAGGCCTTCTTTAATTTCTTTAAACAATGGTTTGTAAGTTTCATTGCACAAATAAATCTTTTACTTCTTTTGCTACACTATTCCTAAATATTTTATTTTTGATGTTACTATAAATACATGTTTTCTTAACTTCATTTTTGATTATTTATTCGTAGTCTGAGTGAACTTCGGGAGATGGTGATGGACAGGGAGGCCTGGCGTGCTGCGATTCATCGGGTCGCAAAGAGTCGGACACAACTGAGCGACTGAACTGAACTGAACTGAGTGTACAGAAATACATCTGATTTTTGTACACTGATTTTGTGCCCTACAACTTGCTAAACTTGTTGATTAGCCCTAATTGTGTGTGTGTGTAAAATTCTTAGGATTTTCTATATATAAGTGCGATCAAAAATTAGAAATAGTTTTGCATCTTCTTTCCAATCTGGCTGATATTTATTTCTTTTTCTTGCCCAATTCCCCTACCTACAATCTCCAGTACAATGTTGAACAGATGTGACAAGAGTGGATATCTCTGTCCTATTCAAAATCTGAGGGTAAAAGCTTTCAGTCTTTTACCATTAAGTACATTGTTAACCATGGATTTTTCATTGATAGCCTTCATCAGATTGAGAAAGTTCCCTTCCATTTCTAGTTTATTACGTGTTTTTAACATAAAATAGTGTTAGATTGTGTCAACTGCTTTTTTGCCTCTGCTTAAATGATCATGTGGTTTTTCGTTCTTTATTCATATAGTTTATATATTAATTGACTTTCATATGTTGAAGTATATATACTGTTTTTAAAATGTAAATATTATTCAACATAGTATTTTTAAAAGTTATTGTAGATGTAGACCAAAATAACTAGCATGAAGACTACATGTTACTCAAGATAGAATAGTGTCCTTGCTTCTGTGTGATACTATTAGTAGTTCAAGAGTATCTGTTTCAGGGACCCTTTTTTATTTTCTAATAGTTCACCCATACTTTCTGTCCCTGTGCATTGCTGTTCAGTCTCTAACTCGTGTCCAGCTCTCTTTGCAACCCTATGGACTGCAGCATGCCAGGCTTCCCTGTCCTTCACCATCTCCTGCAGATTGATCAAATTCATGTCCACTGAGTCAGTGATACTATCTAATCATCTCATTCTCTGCTGCCTTCTCCTTTTGCCCTCAAGCTTTCCCAGCATCAGGGTCTTTTCCAATGAGTAGGTTTTCACATCAGATGGCCAAAGTATTAAGTTTCAGCCTCAGCCCTTCCAATGAATATTCAGGACTGATTTCCTTTAGGATTGACAGGTTTGATCTTCTGGCAGTCCAAAGAACTCTCAAGAGTCTTCTTCAGAATCACAGTTTGAAAGCATCAATTCTTCAGTGCTCAGCTTTCCTTATGGTACAACTCTCACATCCATACAGGACTACTGGAAAAGCCACAGCTTTAACTAGGCAGGCCTTTGCCAGCAAAGTGATGTCTCTGCTTTTTAACAGACTGTCTAGGTTTGTCATAGCTTTCCTTCCAAGAAGCAACTATCTTTTAATTTCATGGCTGCAGCCATGATCCATAGTGATTTTGGAGCCCAAGAAAATAAAATCTGTCACTGCTTCCACTTTTTCCCCTTCTATTTGCCAAGAAGTGAAGGGATCAGATGCCATCATCTTAGTTTTTTAAATGCTGGGTTTCAAGCCAGCTTTTTCACGTTCCTCTTTCACCTTTATCAAGATGCTCTTTAGTTCCTCTTGACTTTCTGCCATTAGAGTGGAATCATCTGTATATCTGAGGTTTTTGATATTTTTCCCAGCAATCTTGATTCCAGCTTGTGATTCATTCAGCCCAGCATTTTGCATGATGTACTCTGCATATAAGTTAAATAAGCAGAGTGACAATACACAGCCTTGTCATACTCCTTTCCCAATTTTGAACAAGTTAGTTGTTCTATTTCCAGTTTTTAACTGTTGCTTCTTGGCCTGCATGCAGGTTTCTCAGGAGACAGGTAAAGTGATCTGGTACTCCCATCTCTTTAAGAAGTTCCCACGGTTTGCTATGATCCACACGGTCAAAGGCTTTAGCATAGCACATCCTTGTTCAGTCTAAAGCTAATGAGGAGGAGAACTAAGAAGTGCAATTGAGAAAAAGTTTGTGACTAACTGACAAACTGCATCATCAACTCCTAAAACACTGATAGTAAATACTAATGTGATTCACAGATGTTAAATCTTAACATGGGTAATGAAAAAGTTCACATACAGCGATAGCATATTTTGAAAAACTCACAGCAGGAATGGCAATGAAAACAGTCCTGCTTATTAGCAAGGAAGGACCAAGGAGAATGCAAATTTAAAGGAAAGGAATGACAGAAAAGAGTAAGTCGAGATAAAGTTAGAAATGGACAGAATAGAATGGTTCCCAAATAGCTCTAGCTATAATCAATCCTTGTCACAAACAAAATGCCAGAAAACCTGTTCCCTTACTGCCTTCTCCATCACACCCCCAACATATGGCTCATAGAGATTTGGTATTTGGCTACAAACTGACAACTGCTACCAAAGTTTTTCCTGAGTACATATGCTTTTTCTTTCCTTTCTAGTATGAAAAAGTTTTATTACAGATTTCTGTGAGATCCAGAAGAGCTAGGTTAATGAAAATAAGGTTGCACAAAGCATTGTGTGTGTGTTTCTGAGTGTGTGTCTGTGAAGCATGTATGCATGTGCACATATATATGTCTGTGTTAGTCACTCAGTCATGTCTGACTCTTTGCAACCCCACAGACTGTAGTCCATCAGGCTCCTCTGTCCATGGAATTCTCCAGACAAGAATACTGAAGTGGGTAGCCATTCCCTTCTCTAGAAGATCTTCCCGACCCAGGGTCTACTGCATTGCAGACAGATTCTTTACTGTTTCAGTCACTAGTTCAGTTCAGTTCAGTCGCTCAGTCGTGTCCAACTCTTTGCGACCCCATGAATCGCAGCACGCCAGGCCTTCCTGTCTATCACCAACTCCTGGAGTTTACTCAGACTCACATCCATCGAGTCCGTGATGCCATCCAGCCATCTCATCCTCTGTTGTCCCCTTCTCCTCCTGCCCCCAATCCCTCCCCGCATCAGGGTCTTTTCCAATGAGTCAACTCTTTGCATGAGGTGGCCAAA
The DNA here is from genome assembly GCF_001704415.2 of Capra hircus. Lineage (NCBI taxonomy): Eukaryota > Metazoa > Chordata > Mammalia > Artiodactyla > Bovidae > Capra > Capra hircus. Next base: position 25,634,776 of record NC_030818.1, read on the forward strand.
GTACTGGAGTTTCAGCTTCAGCATCATTCCTTCCAAAGAAATCCCAGGGCTGATCTCCTTCAGAATGGACTGGTTGGATCTCCTTGCAGTCCAAGGGTCAGTCACTAAGAAAGCCCTATATTATATATTTTTCTTATACATTTGTATCTTCTTATATAACATGAATTTCTTATATAATAAGAATGCTGCCTTAACAAATATTTAAAAATATGAATGGAGAACCTACCATGTGCAATCACTATGTGGTCTGATCATTTACATACCATGTATCTTCACTCTTCATGGACAGTCATATCCTTGAGGGTGGAATTATGAAATATTTTGTCTAGAGCACACAGTGCCAATTTATCCTAAAAAGAAATCTTTCTGAAAAAATTAAATGGGATTTTGATTCTAATTCGCCTTCCATCACTTCTTAGCCATGGACCTTGAAAACAACATCTAAAACTTCAAGTCTCAAATCCCTCATCTGCGGAGAAGGCAATGGCACCCCATTCCAGTACTTTTGCCTGGAAAATCCCATGGACAAAGGAGCCTGGAAGGCTGCAGTCCATGGCGTCGTTGAGGGTCAGACACGACTAAGCAACTTCACTTTCACTTTTCACTTTCATACATTGGAGAAGGAAATGGCAACCCACTCCAGTGTTCTTGCCTGGAGAATCCCAGGGATGGGGGAGCCTGGTGGGCTGCCGTCTATGGGATCACACAGAGTCGGACACGACTGAAGTGACTTAGTAGTAGTAGTAGTATCCCTGACTGGAATTTGGAGTGACTTTCTTCCAAAGTAATAAGACACTTTTCCCACAACAGGAGAAAAGAAGAGACAGAGCTTCCAATAGCCCATACATCACCCATGGGTGAATTAAAGAAAAAGCACTCTTCCTGTGAGTGAATAAAACTCCACGCCATGACACATAGTATAATAAGCAGAGCATGGCTGGGTTTTAGCACCGCACAGCTCTCTGCCTGGCACCCTTGCAGCAACCTCACAACCACCAGAGGACCTGCAGACAGTGCCAACAGGGGCACAGAGTGCACGGGGCAGCCCTGCTGGGAAGATCTGAAAGGCTCTTTTTTCTCCTCTGAAACCCGCTGCATACTGTAAACCAGAGGTGGCCCAAAGGGATGCAAAGTCAGATGGACCAGATAGTAATATAAACCTAGTGTGGGTCTTGGAAGGACCCTAATGTGGCCTACTCAACAGAGCTTCCAGGCAAACTAAAAAGATGAGTTACCTGCCCAGCAATGAGGATACAGGGAAAGAAGATCAGGCATCTGAACATAAAAAAGGGAATGCCCAGAAATGTCCCCGATTCCAAAACTTGCCTGGAAAATTCTCAGTTTCCATGGGTATACACACCTAGAAAATTACATTTGGTACCTAATTTTTAACTAAACAAGCGTCATCTAACATATGTGTTGAAGATTGTCACTTGCCACCACCTTTACTCGCATTTCTCTATTCTGAGCCACCATCATCACTTGGCAGAATTATTACAATATCTTCCTGAGTGGTTTTCTACCTCCTCTCACCTCACAATCAAGACTCCATTTTCTACTCCATCAGTCAAATCCCATCATCCCCCTACTGTGAAACTCTCTCAGGCAGGATTTCTCAACAGCGAGCGTCAAACCTCAGACACCAATGGTGGCTGCGGCTCATTGATCCATTTGCAGACTCGGATGAGACGCCGCATCATGTGGCACTGGATCTGGCTTCTCTAGCAGCTGCCCAAGGGTAGTGCCAACACCTGCCCACATTGTGAACTTCGACCAGGAGAGGCAGAGGGTGGGACTGTTTTCAGAGCTGGTAATTTCACACGGCCTGGCTAGAAGAAACACCACGCGACCAGACAACAAGCTCAGTTTTCCTCCAGGTTAACCTGTAAGGCCTGCTTGTTAACGTCTTTTCTCACCTCACTTCCCAACATTCCTGCTGCTTTGGGTTTGTATCATTCAATTAAAAACTTAGCACCTAGGCTGTATCTTCAGCTCTGCTTTCTGAGGGACAGGTCAAAACCCTACAAGATAAGTAAGATGTATGTATTCACTACATTTCCTGAAACATGCAAAATGTTTCCCAATAATATCACAGATTCTGGAATCAGACAAATAATAGTTGTGTGTTCTTGGAAAGTTACTTCTCCTCTCTGAAACTTGTTTTTCTTATCTATAAAACAGGGCTTCTAATAATAGAATCTACCTAGCAGGATTATTCCAAGCATTAACTGTGGTAATGTAAATTCTGCCAAGCACAAGGAAAAAAGTCAATGAGACAGTCATTATTATGATTATGCCTTACTTATCCTTGTATTTCTAGTGTTTAACATTTTGCAATAATACATTTCCCCTGGATTTTAAAAATGCCTAATAGGTGGTAAAGATGGAGAGATTTGTGTGATCTTAATACAAAGATTAAGAATCTGTACAAATATATACATGAATGCTTCTTAGAAAATGTTCCTTTACTGTAAAATTAAAATTAAGCTGGTTTTACTTTTTTTTTCCCCCATCTAACCTACCAAGAAAAACAATTAGGTCAAAAGTACAGATGGAGTCACCTTTACGAACAAGATATATTCCTGAGAAGATGTGTACAAGTAAGATTTCTCTAAATCAAACCGTATTTCACACACCGTCAGGAAAAAGCACTCTTTAAACAACTTTACACAGAATGTTACAGTGAATTGTTTTGTAAAATGAAGACTTCTTCACATTCATTGAGTATGTTGACAGGATACTGGTGTTACCTTAGATCAGGCTCTTATAAAGAAGGAAACATAACAATGTGTTCAAGTCAGAGTATGGATCATTATAGCTGTGATGTTTATTTCTTCTGGTAAACAAACAAACTGAATAGAAACAAAAAGATTCCTTTATAACCAGTGTTAAAAGGAAGATTCCTCCCAAATAAAACTATAGATAAGCACTTAACTTCCCTGGTGGCTCAGACGGTAAAGCATCTGTCTACAATACGGGAGACCCGGGTTCAATCCCTGGTTTGGGAAGATCCCCTGGAGAAGGAAACAGCAATCCACTCCAGTACTATTGCCCGGAAAATCCCATGGACAGAGGAGCCTGGTAGGCTACAGTCCATGGGGTCGCAAAGAGTCGGACACGACTGAGCGACTTCACTTCACTAAGCACTTACATATATTTGTGCAGACTATTAAGGGTATATGTGAGTACTACACACATGTAAAAGCCATATAGAAAAAAAGAGAGAACATATTGGAATAATAAAAATTATTATATCTGTATGGTAGTTAAACAGGTGACTTTTCCTTTTATGCTTTTATTTTCAAACTTTCTGCAGTGCACATGTGTTACTGTTTAAAAGGTCTTTTCAGAAGACTTTTCCAAAAAAATGATTCATTCATTTCTAATACTTTTAGTTTTGCCAGTTGGAAAAGTCGCTGGGTTTCACTCTCTGGAAGGCCTTTCACAGAGAACATTTGTCTGTTCTTGTGGAATGAATGGAGAAAAGAAAACAATACTGGGATTTCTGGCAATCAGTTTTATGATCTCTAGTCTTCCTGATGGTCAAGCCACATTCCTACCTACCTCTCCTGACCGTATACAGGTATTGCTCTGTTTTCCTGTAAATGCAAAAGGTAAACACCATGTCCTCAGGAGTAGTTAGGCAATGCTCCTAGGCAGGATTGCAGATATTTACCTTTCTTACAGGAAGCCGTACAGTTTTCCAGGCAACAGTTGGCAACCTTGAGGATTCCTCTTTACACTGGGAGTCTGTGCCCTGGGCTATACTGCAATATACTGACTCTCAATTAGAGGCTCATCAGAGAGTCATGAAATGGTTTGTGCAGCTCACTGATTGGGAAGTCTGCCTTTCTAGTAAATTCTCTTATTCTTCAGATCTACCTTCTTTTCTCCTCTCCCTTTACCAATCTTTTCTTTTTTTTCCTAATGACACAGTCAAGTGCCTACAAACCACAGGTTAGTGTTCTTTATTCCACAAGGCACAGTGATGCAGGAAAACAATAAAATCATGGTGTTTTCTCCAGTCATAAAAAAAAAAAGTTAAAGTTTACTTTCTTAAATCCAACAATTATATTAGGTATTGCCAACAATCTTATAATTCTCAATCAAAAAGTTTTTGGAGATATTGCAAAAAACAAAACAAGTGAGTCAACATTTAACCTCCGTTTTAAATCTTTTGTGATTGTTTTTTTCACCTTTTGATAGAGTATATTTCCAGCATTCACTCAACACACTGATACCCAGGGCCTACAACATCCAAAAGAAAGACACATTCAGATACTAAGAGTTGTTCTGCTTCCAGCTCAACATCAAGTGGAAATCAAAACATCAAATGAGATATCACTTCATACTTGTTAAGATGTCTATTACCAAAAAACCAGAAAATAACAAGTGCTGATGAGGATGTGAAGAAACTGGAACTCTTGTGAACTGCTGATTAGAGTATAAAACAGTGCTGCCACTGTGGAACACAATTCCTCAAAAACTTAGACACAGAATTAGTATATGATATACGCAAATGCCTTGAAAGCAGGGACTCAGACAGTTACTCATACACCAGTGCAAGTATACAAGCGCACTACAACATTATTCACAACAGCCAAAGAGAAACAGTTTAAGTGCTCATCAACAGGTGAATGAATAAACAAAATGTCATATATCCACACAACAGCATTTCATTCAGCCTTAAAAAAGAATGAAATTATGATATATGCTACAACATGGATGAACCCTGAAAACACCATGCTAAATGAATTAATCCAGACACAAAGGACAAATATTATATGATTCTACTTACATAAGGTACCTAGAATAGGCAAATTCACAGAGATAAAAAGTAGAACAGAGACTACCAGGGGTTGGGAGGAAGAGGGTGGAGGGGAGTTATTATCCAACGGGTACAGAGCTTCTGTTTGGAAAGATGAAAAAGCTCTGAAAATGGAGTGGTAATGACTGCGCAACATTGTGAATGTAATTAATACCACTGAAATGCACAGTTAAAAATGGTTTTAGTTTTTTCTTTAAAAAGATAATTGACAGTTTAAACAAAAATAATAACAATGTAGTGTACATTTAAAATATACATAAAAGCAAAATCTATCGTAAGAGCACAAAGACTGGGAGGAGAGAAATGGGAGTACATATTGCTAAGTTCTTAAACTTTAAAGGAAATGGTAAAATACTACTTGAGGACAGACTACGATGTTGCAGATATATATTAATACTATAAACTCTAAAGCAAACACTAAAATAATAAAACAAAGAGTTATGGCTAATTAGCCAATAGAGGAGACAGAATATAACTGTAAAATACCAAGGGTCAAAATGTAGCTTGACCCAAGGATTTATCCCTTGGAGTAACTCCTTAACAAAATGCAGTATGTAATTTTTATCATTCAGTGAAAGGTTAGTTTATTAAAATCTACTCATGAGCATAATTAAGTCAATGAAAATAAATGGCAAATGCACTTACTGCCCAGACTGGAGATGTAAAGCCCAGAATCGCTGCCTTAGTTCCATCAGCAACAAAAGGGATAATGATTTCTCCCAGACGCGTATCTCTGAACAAGGCTCTAAGGATATTTAAAGCATGAACCTAGAATAAAAAGTTCAAAATTAGTTGTAGGCTGAAGACCTGTATATATCCAGTAGCATAACCTCCAAACAAAAAACTTAACAAATTACAGGAAGAAATGAATAATTCACAAATAAAATTGATTTTTAATAAAACATGCCTAATAATTGATCAATCAATTTTTTTAAGTTAGCAAGATTTGAACAATGCAATACAAAAGCTTGATCCAATAGACCTATGTAAAATCCTATACCTAGGAAATAGAGGCAATACATTCTCTTCAAGCACACATGAAACATTTATTTTTAAAATGACCTCAAACCTACCACAAGCAAAGCCTCAACAAACACTAAAAAAATTAATTTCTTACAGATTATGCTCTGATCATAATGGGTTTCCTTACATACTTTAAAAACGTACACATTTTAAAGCACGGTCAAAGAAAACAAATATTTAGAGGTGCACAACAATAAAGATGCTACACATTGACACTGGGTGATGCATTTAAGTGGAATCTAAAAAGAAACATACACCTTAAATGCATCTATTAAAAAAAACTATTATATATAGAAAGGATATAAACAAGGTCCTACTGTATAGCACAGGAAACTATAATCAATATCCTATGATAAACCATAACAGAAAAGAAAATAAAAAACTATATATATATAAAACTGAATCACCTTGCTGTACAGCAGAAATTAATAAAACCTTGTAGATCAGCTATAATTTTTAAAGATTGGAAAATATGTCCAATTAAGACAATAGAGAAAGAACAATAAACTCAAAATAGAAAAAGAAAATTTAAAAGATTTGAAAATTTTAAAATCAATGACTTAACCATGAGCATTAACAAAACCAAAAGATGATTCTTTGAAATGGAAACAAATCACGAGACTAACCAAGAAGAGAGAGAAGAAAATAAATAATGCCACGAATACTAAAGAGGGCATGGCTAAAGGTACATCAGAGTTAAAAAAACAAAATGTACATCAGATTACAAAGGTACATCAGTTATTAACTGACTGGTTTCCTAGTCAGAAAAATTTAGGGCAAAATAAACAATTTTCTAGAAAGCAGAACTAATCAAGCCAAATTTAAGGAGAAATGGAAAAGCTATACAGATACTACCATCATATAAAGAAAATCAATAGTTAAAAATCTCACTCATAGACCAAAACAAAAGCAAGACACCAAACCCAACAAAATAACACACACATTCATACACACAAAAGACCCACATGATTTTATGGATGAATTCTACCAAACATTCAAAGAATAGATAATTCCAATCTTACTTAAACCATTAAGAGAAATGCCCAAGTTTGTTTCATCAGTCCAGTACAGCCTGGCTATCAAAATAAGCTATGGACTTAAAAAAAAAAAAAAAAAAAAAAAGAAGTAGGGACAGCTACTTTGAGAAATGGTATCTATTAAAGGCTCAACATATACATACCCAATAACCACTAAGTATCTACTCCAAAGAAATGTACATATATGTTCACCATTAAGCATGTAAAAGAATGTTCTTAAAAGCACTGTTCTTAATTACCTCAAATTTAAAACTATCCAAATGTTCAAAACAGAATGGATAAACAAATTATATACTGAAAAGTGAAGGTATTAGTCTCTCAGTTGTGTCCAATCTTTGTGACCCCATGGTCTGTAGCCAGCCAGGCTCCTCTGTCCACAGAATTCTTCAGGCAGGACTACTGGAGTGGGTTGCCATTTCCTTCTCCAGGGGATCTTCTCAACCCAGGGATCGAACCTGGGTCTCCTGCATTGCAGGCAGATTCTTTACCAACTGAGCCACTTGGGAAGCTCAAATTACATACTACTATATAGCAATGAAAATGAATAATTCACAACATGTATGATATCATAAACAAAATGTCAAAAGAAATTCTATCAAAAGAGTATAAAATGTATGGCTACATTCAGAAGAAATTTTTTAAAAAACAGGTAAACCTAAGGTGTTAAAACTAAGTTAGTGGTTATACTTGGGGGAAAGGTGCTGATTAGAAGGCAGTATGAGTGGGCTTTCAAGTGCTAAAATGTCACTTCTTGCTGAAGTGTGTTTACCGTGTGAAACTTTGTGGAGGCAAACATTATTTGTACACATCTCTGTATGCTTAGTATAATTCAACAAAAAAAGGACAGATACAGCATGAAAAAGGAAAAGCACAGGTTAATATCAGTTTCAAATCCAGTGAAAATATGTGAAATAAATTTTTTTTCAAATTTTTAAGTGAATCTAGCAACGTGTAAAAAAATTTGCCATTTCAAAGTTAGGAGTTCATTGTCTTATTGCAAAGGTCATATTATATTAAAAAGTCAACATAATTCATGATATTTGCAAATTCTAGAAGAAAACAATTATCTCAAAAATGCTTAAAAGCATTCAATAAAATCTAATTTCCTTGAAAAGAGGAAACCCATAGCAAATATCAGAAACAACCCAAGGATGCTGGCTATCTCTATTTCTATACAAAACTATTACTACAAGTGCCACCCAGAAGATTAAGAAAACTGTTTTAAAGAATCAGGAAAGTAAAGCAAATTTAGCATTACTTATGAAGGATATGATTATCTATAAAGAAAATTCATGGAATTTACAGATAAGTCATTAGCTGTATTACAGCAATTTAGGTAGGTGACTGAACATTTCATAAAAGATCTGTAAGACTTTTATGGAAAATTATTTTTTAATGTAATGAAAAACATTAAGAAAGATCTGAATAAATGGAGATATCAAGCCATGCGCATGAACTGAATCAAAAAAAGAAGTCATTTTTCCCAAATAATAAATTTAAATTCCAACCAAAATTCAAAAGGGCTTTCTGGGTGAACTTAACAAGCTGATTCTAAAACTTTTATGGCAGAGCAAAGGGACAAGTACTGCCAAGGTAATTCCAAAGGGGGGAAAAAAAGGAGATTCATTCTATCAGATATTGAAGCTCATTTTTAAAAATACAGTAAACAAAATAGTGATTTAGGGACAGACTAACATAATAGAGCACAGAAACAGACACATATGTCGACAGAAATAGTATATGAGATAAATGGTGTTAGTACAACAGTACAAGAGAAAAGGGTGTATGAAATATCTTTCTGACTTCGTTATAGGAGGCTTTCTAAAACAATATCCAAATGCACAAACCACAAGGGCTTATATATTCCATTTTATCAAAATTTAAAACTTCTGGGCAATAACAGAATAATAAGCAAAGTGAAAAGGAGCAATAGACTGAGAGAAGATGTGTAATTCAAATAACCAAAAAGGAAAAAAAATCAGGAAAATAATTTTAAAACAACAACAAAAAACCCAACTCCTGCCGAACAAAGACAACCAAATTAAAGGAAAGCAGTCTTTAAAAAGGCAATTCACAGAGGTTATCCAAAAGACTAATGAATATATGGAGAGATGTTAAAGCTACCAGTTGTCAGAGAAATACAAATAAAACTGGAGGATACAATAATTTCACACCAAGCAGAAAAGAAAACATTTATATACAGTGAAACTCTGCTCAGAAATTAAAATGAACTTGGAGCTCACTAACCTTAAAATATGTTGATTGGAAAAAACCCAAAATAAAACAATGTGTAGATAACACAATTCATATTCAAAGAGAAAAAAAACCTCTTAAAGAATGAAAAACATGCATGAAATTTTTCATTTAATGATTTATAGCTGAGAAGGAAAAAAGGGAAATAGAATACGGAGGCATCTAGAGTGTATTCAATCTGTAATGTTTTACTTCTTAAACTTGGAATTGGTTTTATGGATGTTGCTTAGTTGCCATACATTTTTATGTGCTGAAATATTTCAGATACATTAAAAAATATATAGAAATAAACCATGGGAGAAGAGTAGCAAAGCAAATCATCTAACACCTAGAAGACTGGTCAGAGATAAAATATTAAATTTTTACTGATTTAGTAAAAATGATCACTAATGGCAATCAATGACTTTGAAGTCGAGTAAGGTTAGTAATTCAAAGCACTCTTAAAAACCAAATTCCACTATTTTCAGATGTTCTTATTAAACAATAGTATTTTTCTGATAGTCTAAAAAGGTCTAACTGGAACCAGTTATATTTTTCACATTTTAGGGGGAAAAAAATCTTAAAGTGATTTCAGATAATTTCTGAAAGATGATCTGTAACTTTTCATTTAAAACTTTTAAAGAATTTTTACATCATACAGTCACAGGCCACTATGTGACATGTGTTAATAAACCCTATCCTTTCCCACTGGTCCACAGTCTGGCCCATGGGCTTCCCTTTAATACCTCCCACAGGCTCTGACATAAAACCATATGTACTTACTGTACTTGACTGTAAACTTCAGCTCTCAGTCTGTTCTCTACCTAACATGGGCCTCCACCAGGTGGGCAGGAACATCCTACTACGAGGCATTGGCTGAGAAACCCTGGACAAGAAGTTTCTGACAGGTGTGTACTACCATGAAGTGGGGCGGAACTGTGAGGGACACTTAATCCAACTTCATACACACAAATATACTTAATCCAACGTTAGCAGTGACGAAAAAGAACTAAGAATTAGCTAAAATTAAAATGTGAATAAACCAAAAAGCCAGACACTACATTTTAGGGAAAGACCCAACTGCTAAATTTAAAATATACATCAACTCAAAGAAGCACGCATGGAATCTGAAACTGATAGCACATGCATTTTTAAATTTTTAGATACAATTGTAATATTGTAAAATACCTTGTCTAAATCGAATGTTTTCACTAGAGTTAAAAAACAGACCATCTTGGTTAATCTATACCAAGTAAAGCAATGGTTTATTTTGCGGACTAGAAAAACCAAACCAAAAACAATCCTCTCCGAATAAGCTTCAAATGTCTGTCTTATCTTCAAGGGCTCTATATCTTTGACAGATTTTTAAAATTTTCTTTTTAAGTACAGCAAAGATTTAAAACCACTGACTTCCTAGCAGAGTTTGTGTATTTCTATTATTACCTTGGGGACTGTGCTTTGTGAGCCATCTGTAGGTCCAGCCAAAGAGATTAACTCTTTCATTGTTATTTTCAACAAATCCATTTTGCCTTTCTTAGGCTCAGATGCCAACAATGCCTATGGAAAAACAACAAAGAAATTATCAGGACTATTATTTCATATACACCTGTCTGCTATTCCCCAGAATGGATTCCCCAACGGGGTGTTAAGTAAGTTAATCAAGCTGTGTGGCCTTGAACAAGCAGCTTAACTTCTCCATCCCTCTGATATTTCACCTGTAAAATCAGGTGGTAATATTACAGAATCTCTATGGTTACCTCCAGTTTGGCTTGTTGATTATGTACTACTAAGAAGCTGAAAACAGCTCCTGTTGACAACTCTTCTAGGACCATAACTGGGTGGCAGGTCTCAGATACAATAAGTTTTAATTATCCAACAAGAAACTTCCCTTTACTTGAAAAACAAAAAACCTCTGGATTAAATTTCTTGTAAGGATGTGGAAACTCCCTGGAGATAGATCAGTTATTCAATTCTTCATAAGAGGACTGGAGGCTGGAGGACTCAAACTGTAGCACTGGAAACTCCATGGGACAAAGAAATACTATGAACTCCAAAGAGGTCCTATATTTGAACGTTCAAGAGTTGCTTACTTTCTAACATTTTGATAAACATAAAAATAGTAGTATCAAACCACTTGAGGCCATAAAAAGGAGTAAGTACTTCCACACGCTACAATATGGATGAACCTTGAAACATGATGCTAAGTGAAAGAGGACAAACACAAATACCACGTATTATATGATTCCATTATACACAGACAGAATATAGGTTAGTAGCTGTGTAGGACCGTGAGTAGCCAGAATATTTCATATATACGTAGCTACTGGCTGCCAAGAGTGAAAGCTTCAAGTCATTCAGCTTCTTCTGAAAGATCTATAACCCATAAGGAGAAAAGTAAAAATACATGGGCAAAACAGGTTTAAAAAAGAAATTTCTCATAACATACTGATGCTCAGAAAATACATAAACTATCTTTTGACCATTCAAAAAAATTTTATATATATCTACACCAAAGGTAAGCTCATAAACTAAGTAGGCAGTTTTTCTTCACAGCTAACACTGAGCAGGGCTTTCCACTAGAACAAGAATATCACTTTATTGGTAAAGTTATACTAGGAAAAAGGGGACTTTCCTGAGCAGATTTTTCTATTAACTTAGATTTTATTCAACTAAAACAAATAAGAAAGCCATATGTGATTACTAATGTGTCTCCTGGGAACCATAGTTTTTGTGATTTCCCCACCCCCCCCCCCCCCCAAGAGCTGTGTGTAGTTATGACATTCTTCTCAAGGCTGGGCTAAGAAAGTGCAGTCCTGACTTCTCTATCATTATCACCAATATATGATATTAGTTGGGAACCAAGAAATAAGCACACAGCACAAATATGCAACCAAACCTTGCTGCTGCCTTAACACTTACTCTCAGACAGACATAAGAGGCAAAAACACACACTAGGTCAGAATGAATTGATTTCTGAAGATCACTAAAATCTACCACCTTGGCGATCTATGTGTCAAATCAACCTTTCCAACTGGTACCCACTGTCATAAAAAGATCATGACTCTGGGAATTTGGGGGAGGAATAACAAAGGGAAGGAAAAAATACTGGGGCACTAAAAAACAGACTTCATTTCACTTATTTTCATTTTCTTTTTTTTTAAACCTATTCCTAGATTTTATCTTCCTGAATATTAAAGAAAGATTTTCAGGTCGGGTCTGGTTTAGTATTGTGAGGACTTAGTTTTTATTCTTTGGATTCATAAAGGTGATGGTCTCTTAATTTCAACACTGTGGAAATATTTTCAATATCTGTGGAAATATTAGCAATATCTGAACATGCTGATATGGAGCAATCTTTGAGGTATAATGTTAAGTAAAAAAAATGCAAGGGGCAAAAACAATGTGTGGAGTATGCTTTCATCGGTGATAAAAAAGAAAATGCAAGCACACACACTCTCTCTCTCTCATAAGACAGATGTTCAGGAGGCAGGGTGCCTGGGCTCAGCTCCGTTCTGCTTGTACTATCCCTATGGCCACTGGCAAGTCACTTACCTAACTTTCCTATGGCCCAATATATGGGTGATAATAGCATCTATCTTGCAGGGCTTGAGAAAGGATTAAATGAGATAACATGTGAAATAACCATTTATAAAAGCTACTATTAGGATTAGGATTATTTCATGCATGGATATTTTGTCGAAGGATTCAAAAGAAACTTTTAACACTGGTTGCCTACAGAGTCTTAAGGGTCTTTGAAAAGAGAGGAAGAATACTTTTTCTAATTGGAAAAAGGTAGCACGTGCGCTTCCTGGAAGTGAGGAATGAATGCACCGCAGTGATGCCTTCGTACTTCACACACAGGTGGAAACCTCCACCACTCTCTGCTCACATTTTAAGACTGGCCTCTTAGAGGGTTTGTTCCAAGAAGAGATCTGTCACAGGAACACAATGTCCACACATTATAACAAAGTATTTGTGAAATGAACTACAGAAAAGACAGAAATGTCCCTTATGCAATACGATCACTCATGGGTCGGGCGGGCTATTATCAAAAAGCCAAAAACAAACAAAACCCCCAGCTATGATCCTGCAGGTAAGCATAATACCTGTATGTAGAAAGGAATTCCAGCACTGCGTCTTGTGGCACAGAGTTTAGACGAAGGATCACAGCATTTAATTTCCTCTAAAACACTCAATAACCACTCTTCCGGCAGCTTTTGCAGACTCACATTAGGGCACCTAAAAGGCATATGTAAAGCAAATATTTGGAATTATCAGGTACCAAAAGGTAAAAGCACAAACTATTGACACACATTAACACTGTTAGGAAAGAACAAAATCCTGGCATTCGGAAGGAGGGAAATTAAAAGTGTCTCACTTTCTACTTTGCACCTACTTTCTTTTTTATGGTGGGTCTTAGGATTTGAAGCTGTGACAGGTTCTATTTCTTATAAAAACACACACAGCATGTGTCTTATCTGTAAATGAGCTTTAATATTTAAGCCTGCACCCACATCCAAAATGTTCTGAAGGTTAACCAAGGACTCACCAATGTTCTATATTGTAAAACTCAAGATTTCCAGTGAGGAGAACATAACCTTATAGTTTATTATAGTTTATAGTCTGCAGTTATAAAACTATATATATTCAAAGAAAACATATTTTTGAAACTATATTTTAGTAAATTACCCTTTGGTTTCTCAAAGTATAGTCTATTACAAACTAAATTTTCATCCAGATCCTATGTAGAATTAATAAAGAAAGTTGGAAACAGCCTTAAACATTGTGAAGTTACTTGGACATTACTCTTAGTGAGATTCTGCTCTACTATGTTAACTGTTATTTTAGAATGCAACTTTTTTTTCAATGTATGCCCTAATGTGGTGGTTTGGTAGTGGTGGTTTAGTCACTTAAGTCGTGTCTGACACGTGACCCCATGGACTTTAGCCCGCCAGGTTTCTCTGTCCATAGAATACTTCAGGCAAGAATACTGGAGTGGGTTGCCATTTCCTCCACCAGGCTATGTCCTAATATGCAATTATATAACATTATCCTAAGAAACAGCATATTTAATGGTAGATAGACAATTATTTTAGGAGGATCATAATTGGATTTTTTTAAAATCACTACAAAAATAAAGAGATAAAGTCCAAAGGAAAAATACTCTTCTCTTTTTTGAACTGAAGAAGACAATCTGTAGAAAGGTAACTGATGTCTAATTTGTAAAGAGAATTAGAGCTCTTAGAAACACGCGGTTGTGTGTGTTTTTAATTGAAATATAGTTGATATACAATCTTGGGTTACTCTCTGGTGGGGACTTTTTCTTTTTCTTTTAGTTTGGTTTAAGAATGACAACTTCAGTTTCTAACATTCCTAATAGCAACTCAAATTTAGTTATGTCTTGCATAGAACAAAATATACATCAATACAACTGCTTTGAAAGGAGGTATTTTTTAAAGTTTGACATGGGCCTGAAAAACATTATTTCAGCCACAGATGTTACAACCAAATCTCCCTATCCCCAGCAGGCTCTGTGATTTTTAAAGGTTTTTCCTTTTAGCCTGGCTTAATATCCGTTACCTCATTTCTGCTTCTTCCCACTTGGCTCCCTCAGCCACAAAAACCAGGCATCAACAGTCTAAATCACAAGATTAGAAGAGATTCAAAGGCAGAACAACCAAACTCAAAGTATGAACCTTGTTTAGATTCCAACTTGAAAAAAAAAATGTAAAAAAGGATACTTCCAAGTAATACAGATCGTTACGTATATATTAGATATTATATGATCCCAAGGAATTATTTACAGGATGTGCCAATGGTGCTGTGAATGTGGAAGAAAGTGTCTATTTTTTAGAGATGCATACTAAAGAGCATAGGAGTAAAAATAACATTTTAGGGATATACTTTGTAAAACTTTAGCCAAGGACAATGAAAGGGATAGATGAAGCATGTGTAACATAACTCTGGCAACTGCTGAATCTGGAAGATGTATAAAGGTGGTTCATTACACTATCCTTTCTCTCTCTCTCATATATATATATACACACACATACACACATACGTGTGTATATGTTTTTATGTTTATAATTTATATGTTTGGAAATTTTCATAAGAAATCCATTTATATGTTTGAATTTTTAATAATAAAAATAATCCACACATTACTTACATTACTGTCTTGTGTCTTGTGTTCTGTGATCAGAACTGTCTGATCACTAGGTTTGTATTAATATCTTTTACAAATTACGATGAAAGCATCTGTTTCACAGAACAATATCTTTAGTTTACTACTAGCACTGCCAACTTGGTATAATCCTCACACAGTTGCCCAGTCAAAAGATGAAACCCAAATCCCTAGGAGCTGTTAAATTTAAGTGCTAATGAGCCAGTTATGGCTTACTGCCTTTTTTGGCTCATTCTTCATTGTCTTTTAAGTATATCTGGGTTAACTTTTACCACAATGAGTAGACAGAGAAAAAAAAAGAGAATTAAAGCAAAGACGTGTTTTTGTGATCTTACCAGCCATGATTAAGAGCTGGGGTCACAGAGATGAAAAAAGGAAAGACTATTCGATCTAAAGTTCTCTGTGGATTTCATTGGGCCATATTTTCTTCCCCACCCCAAGACCACTGGCAGTATAGGACTGGCTTACAGATAATGCTTCAGATGAAGGTTAAGTATTCCTGTAGGAATTCACTAAGTAAGAAAAACACAGGGGGAAAAGGAACTGCAGGAGATGAGGGGTATTTTCCTATTTCTTTATTTTTCTATCAAGGGCACTGAATTACTAGCACAACAAATACTAGTTCAGTAATGCCCCCTCCTCAACGCTGTCAGTAAGCTTCTCCGGGGCGTCCCTGAGCTGGCACCAGGTGCCTGCCCTAAATACTCAGATACATATTTGGCTCAATCTGGTTCATGAGAGAGATATTATCAATTCTCTTATTATTTCCTTCAGTAGGTTTCATTCATTCACTTGGAAAAAGAAAGGTTTATTACGATCAAAATGATCTGCTTGGCACTATGCTATGCCCTAGGAAGGGAGGAGTAGAATACAAATTCCAAATTACACTCAATCCAGAAAGCAGGTTCCTTTGGATTTAGAATGCATTGTTGTTATTGTTGTTGTTTAGTTGCTCACTCGTGTCCAACTCTTTGCAACCCCATGGACTACAGCCCACCGTGCTCCTCTGTCCATGGGATTTCCCAGGCAAGGACACTGGAGTTGGGTTGCCATTTCCTTCTCCAGGGGATCTTCCCAACCTAGGGATCAAACCCACATCTCCTGCACTAGCAGTTGGATTGTTTATCACTGAGTCACTAGGAAGCCCTAGAATGCATTACCAGAGTATATTATTTTCAAGGATTGCCTTCTTAATCATATTTTAGTCAGGTTATCTTTCAGATTCATTTCAATCCCTGAATATCCACCATTAGAGTAGGGCTTAAAATAGTTTTGAAACAAACTGGTGATATGGAAAGAAAGCTAGCTGGAAAATCAAAATTGCCTGCAAGAAATCCACTCAGCAGATAAGCTACTTGTGACTGACTTGAGGTAAACTATGTCTTACTCATTTTGAAGGTATCCTAACTCCTTTAGACAACTGGGGACACTTATTACCATTAATACACTATTTCCTTAAATTAACTGAATGACTCACTGATCGCCTGAAGAAATAACTTCACCTTCAAACAAAAGCAACTAATTTCACATTTTAAATATGAAATACACTTAAGGCCAAAATATGAAGCAAAATTAAATTATCAAAATTCAATTGCCAGGAAATTAGTTAAGTATAACCTCAACTGAGTAAAAGTTAAGCCTCTACCAAGTATCTTCTTTTCTTAAAATAATAACTTACCAAGCTATTATCACTAAGGGCTTTTTTTTTCCCCAGCACAGGAAGGAAGTAAATCCTTTCCCTTTCCCACAAACATACTTTCATTTTGTCAGATTTAAGAGCAACTCCAAATGAAAATTCATTCAAATAAGTAAGTTACTGGGTACAGAAAAGCAAACATCAATAAAAACAAAGCTATTTTTTTACTGATTGTTAATAAACTTTTACCTTACCATGGTTCCTTATTTTTCATTTGCTAATTTTTAGGTAATTTTAAATAAGGCAGAGAAATGAGTCTGTCTAGGAACAAAACAAGGATGTGTCCCTAACTTTGAAAGTGAAAGTGAATGCTGCTCAGTCTTTGAGACCCCATGACTATACAGTCCATGGAATTCTCTAGGCCAGAAAACCGGAGTGAGTAGCCTCTCCCTTCTCCAGGGAATCTTCCCGACCCAGGAATCAAACTGGGGTCTATCTGCATTGCAGGCGGATTCTTTTACCAACTGAGCTATCAGGGAAGCCTGTCCCTAACCTTAATATATAGTAAATAATGAGTATTTACTCAAGCTCAGCATCATCAGTCATCACCATCATCACCTGAATGAAAATATCTACAAACAATTTCTTTAAAAAATCTAGAGAACACCAGATCCTGGCTTACAAAGCCCTACATATTTGAACAGCCTCATTCAACTTGATCTTATACCATTCTACTCTTTACTCAAAATGCTTTTCTATCAGTTGTTCCCATTGCTTGGGAAGCTGCTGCTTCTTGTCATCATGTAGGGAGAGAGACTTTTCCTTACAGTAAACTTTATCACACCAAAACACATAAAAGTTATCTGACAGTTTATTATTATCTAGATGTCCTTTAAAATACAAACTCCATGATATCAGGCACAAACTTTGTCCTGTTCACTTCTTTATTCCCAAACACACAGAATAGGGTCTGGCATCCCGATAGTTGGCTCAAATATCTGCTGAATAAATGAACAATTTATGACTTACCAACTCCATTAAGTGTACCATTGTAAGAAACCAGGCTGACACACCAAGAGGGTTGGAAAGCAAAGTATAAACAAAAGTGCTTTCCAATGCCAAGAGGAGCCCTTAGAGCCACAGGTGATTCCCCTCCTTAACTTCCTTAAACAGGAATGAACACATTCAGAAATCTCTACATCCCACGGTCATAGCACTGATATGAAGATACTTTCTACTGAAATCCCCCTTGGAGAAGACTATTGAGAGTCCCTTGGACTGCAAGGAGATCCAACCAGTCCATTCTGAAGGAGATCAGCCCTGGGATTTCTTTGGAAGGAATGATACTAAAGCTGAAACTCCAGTACTTTGGCCACCTCATGCAAAGAGCTGACTCTTTGGAAAAGACTCTGATGCTGGGAGGGATTGGGGATGGGAGGAGAAGGGGATAACAGAGGATGAGATGGCTGGATGGCATCACTGACTCGATGGACGTGAGTCTGAGTGAACTCCGGGAGTTGGTGATGGACAGGGAGGCCTGGCGTGCTGTGATTCATGGGGTCGCAAAGAGTCGGACATGACTGAGACAATGAACTGAACTGAACCGAACTGAACCTAAATATTACCCCAAGAGAGAATTTTTTGCCAATATTCAAGAACAAAATCAAAGATAGGGTTCAAAACCCTATAGAGGGTTCAGATTTGTATAAACTGGTATTTAACTGAGGTTAAATACCTTCTGCAGGGGATCTTCCCAACCCAGGGATCGAACCTAGGTCTCCCACATTGAGGCAAATTCTTTACCAGCTGAGTCACAAGGGAAGCCCAACTAGTTGTGTGGCTATGGACAAATCACTTGATTTCTCAATGCCCAAGAATGAACATAAAATCACTGTAAAAAATGCTTTGAAATTCAACGAGACACTATTGCCTGGGTTACTATTCCAAAGAGAGAGAACAATGACCCTATATTATATAAGTACCCAAAGCTCCTCATTAGACTGTCCCCAAAACACCTCATCATGGCCTCACAAGCTATAGTCCCGTATTCAGGTCCTCACATCCCTCTCTTAGTTCTACAGCAATAAATGTTTCAAATTCAGATCCTAATAATTGTCTCTCAGTTCAGAGAAACTCTGGCTTACCACATCACACTCTGAATGGTCAGAGTGTTTTCTACACAGGCATACAGAAGATGTTCAGGAAATCGTTTGCTGAATGAATAAATAAGGACCAACTAGTATTAGTGCCAGCTTGGAGAAGGCAATGGCACCCCACTCCAGTATTCTTGCCTGGAAAATCCCATGGACGGAGGAGCCTGGTGGGCTGCACTCCATGGGAACAGTCGGACACGACTGAGCGACTTCACTTTGACTTTTCACTTTCCTGCATTGGAGAAGGAAATGGCAACCCACTCCAGTGTTCTTGCCTGGAGAATCCCAGGGACGGGGGAGCCTGGTGGGCTGCCATCTATGGGGTCGCACAGAGTCAGACATGACTGAAGTGACTTAGCAGCAGTATTGGTGCCAGCTACCCCATATTAGCTGTGCTTCCAATTGGGCAGATAATTGAAAAACTAGACGTGGAAAAGGAGGGCTAAAAAACCCATAAGGCTCCTCAATGGTGAAGTCACTGTGCTGTGCAGAGAAAAAAACAACAGCCCAACCTGACTATTCAATGAAACTTCTGTCTACTCCCCAGCAAGGAAAGATTACTTCACAAGGAAGTGATTTCAAAACTCCAGAGTTGCTGCTGTTTATGATAATGAAGGAATTGACAGGTAAAAACGGAACCATGCAAGGCTCCCAAGAACAATGCGACAAACTCTAGTTGTTTGTTTTGGTTCCTCATCACTCAATCCAGGGAAAGGTCCCTGAGTAAAGCGGTCCATGGCTGTCTGCGCCAGCCCCATGCGTTCACCAGCCCCAGCCACGGGGAATTCCAAGCCTGCTTTGGTTAGCTAGTGCGTCTCCACTAAAACAGCTGACATCCGCTTTGTCTGAGGCTCTTTTGTTTTACTTCACTCCAGTGTCAAATTAATGCAAAATACACAGTGTCTTTAATCTCTGAGTACATCATAAAAATTGTAACTTTCTTACAAGGGATTCAAGGTTCTTCATAAACCAGTCTCGCTAAATGTTATTAATCCACAAAAGACTCCTAAGAGATTGGTTTACCACTTCTGAAGGAAGTTTACTAAAAATGTATCCAACATCCCTCAATCTTTCATACCCCAAATCCCCAGACTTCCCCAATCAGAAACTAGTAAGCAGCATTGTACTATGAGTAGAATGGAAATTGAAAAAGGCCTTAGAAAGCTGAATTCTCTTCCTTTATCAAAGGTGACACAGCAGCCTAGAGAGGTTTTCATGGCTTTGCTAGTGTCAACAGAGCTGGTAGGCAGAACTCAGCTCTAACTCATACCTCAATATTCTTTCCTCTGCACCCTGAGGGAGGTGGTGGTTAAGGATGGGGATGTGGAAGGAATCAGAAAATACGAAAATGTGGAAAAATCATTCTGCTTTTCCTGTTTATCAGTCGAGAAATAGTAGAAATTAAAAGAAATAAAATTAAAAGGCTGACAGGAAAGAGACAAGAGAGTCTGGATTTGGTTTGGTTTTTCTATGCTAAGTGCCATAGCCCAAGTCACAGAGTCGGACACGATTGAGTGACTAACACTTTCATAGCTTGAGTCTCTACCAAAAGCAACAGAAACGAACAGGCCAGCCCACGGCTGCTTTTTAGGCCTTTGTGTTGTCTTGAGAAGATCACGGAAGCAAATTATTCTTCCATAAACCGATTAGTCCAATTTCTATCCACAGAGCTATCTCACTGGTAGTGGGTAAGGATTCTAAGATAAGCATAAAACCCAGACTGAAATCAAATTACACATGCTGTATACCCAACTAATTGGTCATTAGATTATTTTATGCCAATAAATCAGGTCCCCTGACTACAGAGTGGCTTTCCAATGGTTTATCCATCCACCTAAGGACAGTAACAGAGAGCTATTTTTTGTCAAGTTCTGATTAGTTATATAATGATTGTTAATTGAGAAATGTTACCTTCATTTCCTCAGACTTTTTCAGTAGGGTTATTTTTTCTAATTTAGAGATTTTTCCAAGCTCCTATTATTTCATAAGCTAAATTCTCCAATTCTCCACTCCATTCATTCTTCAGTCAAGTACTGTTTATTATTTCAAGGTTCATGTTTATTATTTCAATTAAATTAAACAGTGACAGATGGGCAGGAAGGTTGTGGGCATGTACATGCACATTTTAAAAAGGGAACACAGCCTTGAAGCATGGAGAAATTTTAAGCCTGAAAAATGATTTGCCCAAATGAGATCCAGTAAGAAAGCTACATATCAACAGAAGCCATCTTAACCTCCCTCTCCACCATCAAATATTGTTGAGGTTTACTGCAGGCTAAAACATCAGGGGCTACTGTAAAGCCTCAGCTGCAGGGACAGGCAATGACAACAGTGACCAAATAGAAATTAAATTAGCAGTCAGCAAGCCACGAGGAGAAGGGCAAGATACGGTGGATTAAAAAAAAAGTGGTTAGATGAATGTAACAAATTGTTGGTTCTGTTATTTAATGTAACCATTCCCTGAGATAAAGAGGAAAAAATGAATATTAACAACTCTGGGATCGTACTAAAAAAGCTGAGATAGAAGCTATTCACTAAGAACAAGATCCATCTGTTACTGAGTCTAAAATCACTGAGAATTATTATCAGAACTTTAAAAAAAATGAGTATTCAAAGTTTCAGAAAGAAGGTAACATCTTATGCAACTACGGAGTGGACTTAAAAATAGAAATTCAAGGATCACAAGTCAAAGACACAAAGATTTAGATTTTAAACATTAAGACATTCTAAAAAAGAAAAAAAAAAGAGAAAATCGTTAAGATATTCTAGTTTTCCTCAAATCCTTCTAATCTACTATAAAAATGGCAGATTTAAAGGATTTTTTTTACCTATATAAAGTATTAATATGGCTTCCAAGAGTGGATGACCACTTAATTTGTTTTTCTTTAATTATTACTATTTCAAATAAAAATCATAGGATACTCAGAAATAAAAAGTATCTTAGACACATTTGCCAAAGGAGATGAAAATAAGGCTGAGAGAAGATCATAAATATGTTTTTTAATTCAGCACTGAATGACTTTTCCCCAAACCTCTACATTATGTTCTACATGTATTTCTTGCTCAATTGCATATTCCTTAGAAACTTGATCTTTCAGTCTCCAGTAGAGCGAAATTTTTATTATTATATTCCAAAGGTGTATAAGAAGTTTTCTGTTGAATTTGAATTGTAGTAGTTCTAATTAATTCATGAAAGTTGAAATACATATAAAAATTACTTCTGTCCACCATAATTGTTGATGTCCATAAGTCAGCACGAGCATTCTATGACAAAAATTGCTAAATGTCAGCAGTTCAGTTTTTCAGGCCAATAATGTGAAACTGATTGTAATTAGTGCAGTAAATATTCATGGATTAAGCTACATTTCAATAAGCAGAGCAATTCAAAAAAATGAAGAGCAAGACAATATCAAGTACTCATGAACCTTCCTTCTAGATTTAGAATTACAGAACAATTTAATCCCCTTAAGAGTTAAGCTTTTAATTTCTGGTTGAATAAATGA
Source organism: Capra hircus (assembly GCF_001704415.2). Taxonomy (NCBI): domain Eukaryota; kingdom Metazoa; phylum Chordata; class Mammalia; order Artiodactyla; family Bovidae; genus Capra; species Capra hircus. Next base: position 25,657,372 of record NC_030818.1, read on the forward strand.
AAGCTAGATTCCCTGGTTAGCACTCTAGTTTAGGATTCTGTTCATTCTCATTGAAAGAATAACCTGAAATACTAAAATGATAGCACATAAAGAAGCATATATGAATTTCATCAGAAACCTGAATTTACAGTTATAACTTTAATGCATTTAACCACTAATCAAATGCTTAAGCAGGGAATTATGAATAGGAAGGTGATTATTTTTTTAAAGAGTATATGAATATTTCATCAAATTTTAAACAGAAAGCACCATATAACAAATCAGATTCTTAGAATCTGAGAAAATTAACTCAATATATTAAGTATGTGTGTGTGTATATATGTGTGTCCAAGTGTTGCTTTCAAAAAATTCCCAGAATAAAGAATAGTGTCTCCCACTCCTATTTATTCTTAGATGATTGTTTAATGGTGAAGTTAGTTTACATTTGAAGACATTCTGAATAATCTTATTAAAAACCAATTCAAACAATGTGGTTCATGTTTAACTCTTCTGTTATTTACCCATTAATCTCTTTAAGTGCCTGCTTCCTTCACACAGCTGTAGTTCAAGAGGTGGCCAGCAGTTGGCCTCCATTTCAGTGGATTTTCATGAAAGTCCAGATTTCTTTCTGCAAACTTTAAAAACTCTGTATGCCTAAATAACTTTTTCATAACTTAAAAGCTTTCAAAAGGATCCAAAAGAAACACATTTTTCTTTTAAAAATAAAAACCAAACAAAAGGAAGCCACACATACTGCAAAGATGTTCTCTGTAAAACATTCTGTTCAGCAGATCTGAGATGTCTCCAAAGGGATCAAGAACCACTTAGTTTGGAAGCAACAGTTGGGAACTCATAACAGGTTGGTTAAAAGCCAATAGTGACAGCCATGAGGAGCTCTTTAATGCAGATTAGGGGTGGCTGCAATAGTAGGTACTGGGCCTTGCCTTGTCTTCCTACTCCATTTATTTGGAATGCCTTCAATTGTGCTTTCAACTACACAATACAGTTGTTGAAAAGCCTCTGTCCCTGGTCTTCTGTTCTTTTCTCCTTTTAAGTTTTTCCCTTAAGACTGCAATCATACTATGATATTTATGAAGAGAGCTCAGAAGATATCTCCATTTCTGTAATATCACCCAAACTAATCCATCTCCCAGTTATGACTTAAATATTTTCACCAGGATATGCCACCATCATCTCACACTCAACACATACCAAGCAAACTGGTCATCTTTATCAAACGAATCCCCTCTTTCAGTCCCCTCGCCTTTGTTAACATCAACTCCACTTTTCTGGTCGCTAGGAACTAAACCACAGGAACAGGCATGGACTCCCTGGGGACCTTCATTACACACATTCTGTTTGCTTCACGTGGCAGATTGCATTCTTCAAAGATGGCCACCACTCTATCTCCCATCCAGATGTATCTCTACAATATGATCTTGCCACTTTACCATCAAACGGTAAAGTTTAATTCTAATGCCCCTCCCCTTGAATCCAGCTGGCTTTAAGACTCACTTAGCACCAAAACAATGTAACTGAAGTAATGCTATGAGACTTCCAAGGCCAAGCCAGAAAGGACCATGAAGTTTCTTCCTGGTTCTCTTGGAAACCTCTCTCTAGAGGAAGCCAGCTGCTATATAAGAATTTCAGCTACCCTACGACTGCCATGCTGAAAGGCCACATGCAGTCCAAACAAGGCCCTATCTTCTAGTTATCCCACCAAGGTGCTGTAATGTGAATAAATCTGTCTTGGACCCTCCTGACCAGTTCATATGTCAGCTGAATACCACCAACTGAATTCAGTAAATACCCCAAGGAGAAGAATCACTCAGGTATGCACTGCCCTAATTCTTGACACACAAAATCATAAAATAAGAGATGTCCACGGCTTCCCTTCAAAGCATTCAAAATGTCTTGTGTAGAGTTGTTACTACATGGGGCTAAACATTAATTGAGACGTCACTTCTTTCCCTCCATTCCTAGAGCCATCATTAAAGCTTGCATCACCTCTGCTCTAGGTTATTAATAGCTGATGCCAGGCTCTCCTCACTACTATCTGTCATTACAATCTATCTAACCTAACACTTCCAACTGTAAAACTACTTTGATGTAACAACACCATAACCAACATCAGTCTCACAATGTTTTACACTTGTAGAAAACTTTATAATGCAAAAGGATCTTCATAAATATCTATTTTACTTAATCCATATAAGAAAGACCAGAGAGCTCTGTCAATAGGGCAAATATTCTCTTCTTTACTTTACAGATAAAGAGACCAGAGACTAAGGAGATTCAGTTTTATACAATCTCACTGCCAGCAGAACTAAGACCTTGTGTCATAGATTATTTCTATTTCTCTATTCTACATGCCTCCTGAGATCTGTTTCAGATTTAAAAAATGTTCAGTGCCTCTTTCCATCCCTACTATAGCGACTCTGCTTTCTAGGCATCCATACATAATAAGGCTTTTTCTATTCAACTGGATGTTATTGCCTAATAACTCTACCACCACCGCAACAATCAGGCTGGCTCACTTACCTAACAATCTGCCAGGCTGATTATAGCCTTTCAGTATTTACTTATAAAGTCTCCTCCTTTCTCCTCCTATCTACTTAAACCTTACTCATGTGTTAGCACAAATTCTACCTTCTCCATTAAGCCCTACGAGCCTATCCCTGTTGCTTTCTCTCTGCTATTCCTACACAATTTGCAAATTTCACCCAAATTTGGACATAACTATATTGGATCATCTTGTTCAAGTGTCTTGGTCTCACTTTCCAAGCTCGTATTCAGCTAATACACATCCATACAGACAGCAATGCTGGGTGCTTACAGCCACTGTCTGTTCTGACCAGTCAGTGCCCATGACATACCATTTGTTAAATATTTTGAATTTCATCCCTGCTTATTTCCCCAACTAAACCATAAGCTCTTTGAGAGCAAGAAGCTTGTCTCATAAAGAAGTATTTTAACCTCCAAACCAAGCATAGGACTAAACACACAGCTAGTGTTCAATACATACATTTGCTAATTGATTTGAAGGGAGTGAAGTGGATTGTGCTGTGAGAAAAAAATATTCTTATGTCATCTCTACACCGGAAAGAAAGAGTTGCAAAGATAACAAAATATTTTCAAGATCAGCAGTTTAATATCAGGGACATTTAAAAATGTATCATTTAAAGATATTCTGTGCAGCTCATAACTGTCGAAATGTTTTATAAATGTTTTTACCAGGAGTGTGAAAAAGTGTTTCAAAAATATTCAAGGAGTAGATGTCTTAACGGCCCAAAATAAAATGTTTGCTGAGGCTACAAGGCTGGCAGAACTCTGCTTCATTTCAAAAAGTTTCCAGGCATTGGAAATGTTTTCTTGGAAAATACTACCTTTATTTAGAGAACACTTGCCATGAACACTTAGTCATTAAGTAATTTAAGGTTTCCTCACAAGCTCTTTGGAGGAAATCTATTATATGAATGAATGAAATTATCAGCCAGCACCTATAATGTAAAAAAAAAAAAATACATTTGGCTAAATATATGAAATCTACCTGAGTATTTTTTCAAGTAAGTGGGAAAATCTTTTATATTTTTTGGTCTATTTACTGTTCTTTTACATTTTTCTACAAGATAAAATTACGAATAAAAACACAAAATCCTTAAGTGTTTCTCTGTCTGTAATGCACACAAATCCAAAAAACTGGAGGGCTTATTTTATTCCACAAGCCAAGTAATTTTCAAACAGACAAAACAGTGATTTCATTCAATGAAAATAAATGTTAAACTTCAAAGCTATTTTTAGTAAGATCTTTGAGTTTGCGTCAAATCACCTTTCAATGAGAGAGCAACTCGGTTTGGACGTTTCACTCCATCATCTGCAGTAAATCATATGGTGAAACCTAAGAAAACAATTTCTTCCAAGAATTTTGAAGCCAACTAAGTCTTACTCTTTTAAACATCAAAAGACATAGCTAAATTCTACTTCAAGCACATGGCTTGTACATGTAGTCTTTTTAAAATGTACACAAAGGGATATTTGCTTTGTTTTACCTGTTTAGGATTTCAGTGAGTTTCACAAAGCCAGTGTAAGCCAGTTCAAATGCTCCTCTGTGCCTGGACTGTAAAAGGTGTTGTTTAAAGTAATCTCCTATTTCTTTTACCTTCAAAACAAAATCAAAAAATAAATATTCAACTTAGGTTTACATTGACAGGTGTATTTATGTCAGTAACCACTCAGAACTCAGGTCTAGATGTCTGTTTAGCACCTACTATGCAACAGTTAATATTTTAAGCATTTTGACATTATCACAATTGATTCTCACAAGAAAGCCATGAAAGAAGCACTATTATTATCTCCACTTTACAATGAGGAAAAATGAGGCCCAGAAAGACCAAGTAACTTATTCAAGGTCACACAGCAAGTAGATAGTAGAAACAGTGCATAAACCTAGGCAATTTGGCTCTAGAGTTGACCAAGGTTTAACAGCTACGCTAGACCTGCCTCCCTATGCCAGCTTCATTGACCTTGCTGTTTTCTCTGTTAGCTCATATCATTCAATACCAATAGCAAATCACAAAAAGTGACAACCTTCACTCACCTAGGCCTAGGTGAAATAATTAGCTATTTTTTTCCCTCTTCAAAAAATTTTTTTCTATTATGACTAAAATATACATAAATTTTACCATTTTAATCATTCTTAGGTCTACAGTTCAGTGGCGTTCAGTATATTCACTTTGTTGCACAACCACCATCTATCTACAGAATTTTTCATCTTCCCAAACTAAAATTCCAGCCTACTAAACAATATTTTCCAAAAATTAACTTTTTATACACACACACACACAAACGTTAATGGCCATGCAAGATTTAGGGCAAAGGGCCCCCTGAAAATTGACAGGCTTCACTCCGAGTCAGAAGCATGGAGCTTTCCAATATGCGACCCAATCACTTTCCTACATGATGCCTTTCTCCATGCAAGTTTAAACAATTAACAAATATGATAATACATTTTAAAGAAGACATGACTGACAATTAGTTGCTGATGAGATTCTGTACAGCATGAACTGTTAATGAGTGGGTTGATTGTACTTTTATACCATAAGATTTGGTAGCTGATCAGCTTTAGAAAATCAAGATTCTGTATACAACCTCAGTACCTCTTGATCCAGGTCTTCCCAGCAGGTCACAGAATGGTGAAAAAGTAAGCTTACCCAAATAGCTCACACATGTTTATCCAGAAACAACTTCTACCCTAGTACAGTGACTGGTGTTCTGCACACATTAGAGATGATAAACAGTAGAAAGAGCAGTTAAACATGTGACCATGGGCAACTGCCTCAGTCTCCTCATCTATAAACTGGGAATGATAATAATAGCACTTGCCTCATAGATTGTGTATTAAAGGGAGTTAATAAATCTAAAAGCTCAGCATAGGCCCTTAACTTATAAACCCATTCAGTTCAACGTGAGCTCCATACAGGCTTCCAAACAGAGAAAAGGTAAAGACATATTCTAAACTCAAAAAATCTACAATTATAGAAAGATGGGTGATACACTTAGAGATATAAGAATCAGACATGAGGTCAAGAAAGAACCAAAGAAGCAGGCTACAACAGAAGTTTTAAATCTATTTAAGTTTAAAACACTTCAATATCATCAAAGAGTGGCATTTTATGCTCTTCAGCTAAAGTTTTCAGGTGAAGATCTGATGATACCCCTAATTTTTAATATTTTTGATAAGCTACATACTACTAGTTGTCACCTGGAGAAGGGAAAGGCTACCCACTCCAGTATTCTGGCCTGGAGAATTCCATGGACTGCATAGTCCATGGGGTCGCAAAGAGTCGGACACGACTGAGTGACTTTCACTAGCTGTCAGGGTAAGCCTTATCCTTTTACCTTCAATATGTAATTTCAGAGTATATTTTGAACAGAATTATCAAGCACTAAATCTGCATTTAACCCCCAAGACAGACCTGTAGCTCAATAACCTTACAAAACAGGACCGAAAGAAACATCAGTTACTTAACTGGTTATGACCATCATTTCCATTACTCGAAAAACTAAAGAAGATTTCTAAGAAGGTGTTTTAAGGCACAAAAAATAAAGACAGGAAGTCATAGAGACGGGGTCTCTCTATATCCTGAATTTTTTAATATTACAGATTTTAAAACATACTTCAGGAAAACGAATGTTCCCAGTAAAGTGCTTCTCTGTGGATTTACAATCTAGCTCTCAAAGAAAGATCAGATGTTCCTTGCTTCCTTTACCTTAATTCCCTTTAAAGGGGCCTAAACCAAAGAGCACATAATAAAATCAAAGACCTCAAAGTGAATGAGACAAGTAGATGGTCTCTCTTCTCAACCCTAGGTACCCCTGGCCTCAGAAAACAGTATGAGATTCTAAAGACATACATGAGAAGTAGACAGTTTTTCTTATTTCAATTTGCACTTAATTTCCCAACACTCCTACCTAGGTAATATCAAGGCTTAATATGAATTTTTCCCTTTAAAGAGAGTATATTTCTATTAATCAGATAGCAAGTACTTCTTTAGCACTCTGTCAAATGCTTAGTAGCTCAGTGTTGGGTAGACAAAGAACAAAACAAGATGTCTGTCCTGAGAAGGCTTTAAGTTCAGAGAAAACCAATATGCTGGATGGCACTTACCAGGAGCTTAACTGCACTAAGAAATGAAAGTTCTTTTTACATTGAAATAAATTATTACAGTAAGATTAATGGCTTGATGTGAAGAACTGACCCACTGGAAAAGACCCTGATGCTGGGAAAGACTGAAAGCAGGAGAAGGGGACGAAAGAGGATAAGACGGTTGGATAGCATCGATGGACATGAGTTTGAGCAGGCTCCAGGAGTTGTTGATGGGCAGGGAAGGCTGGTGTGCTGCAGTCCATGGGGTCACAAAGAGTTGGACACAACTGAGCAACTGAACTGAACTGAAGATTAATGGCTAGACCTTAAACAGGTTATACTTGGGTGAATCAATATGGAAAAAGATAACTAATATAACAAAGAGCTGGGATATTAGAATGAAGGAACAAACATTTATTAAGTACCTGTTACCTCCCAGATACTTCATGGGGTCTTTTTATATGAATGAACACAGACTATACAGGTGATTGATAGCAGACCTAGCTGAATGGCCTCAAGATTTCATGCTAGAAAACAGTGGAAGAAAACAGGGTTGCAAGGAAGGGATGTACCTATCACACAAGGAGTGGGAGGGGTCAACCTGGCAAAGTGGTCCATGAGTACCTGGACAAGGAAAAGGAGCCATGCCTTCCCTTGGATGAACAGAGTACAGGGAACATATTTAACTCTGCAGAAACTTACAACAATAGTAGAATCAGAAAAATAATTTTTTAATTTAATTAAAACAATGAAACAGTCCTCCGAAAATTCATTGTCTTTTAATCTATTTGATGCCAACCTCCTATTTAAAGTGCACAAAAACATTTCTTTCTTTTTTATTTACATTTTTTTCACTGTGCCGGGTCTTCGTTACTACACTGGCTCTCCTCTAGTTGCGGGGAGCGGGGGCTAGTGCACCAGCTTCTCATTGCGGTGGCTTCTTTTGTTGCAGAGTACAGGCTCTAGGGCATGCGGGCTTCATCAGTTGTGGCTCCCAGGCTTCAGAGCACAGACTCAATAGTCATGGCATACAGGTTTAGCTGCTCCACGGCATGTGGGATCTTACCAGACGGGGGTCAAACCTGTGTCTCCTGCAGTGCAGGAGGATTCTTTACCACTGAGCCACCAAGAAAGCCTCAAAACATTTCTTTTCTCGTGGATGATGTCTTTATAAATTATTTTCTTAATAAATAATACATATCTCAGACTTTTTGAAAGGGAATTAAAGTATCAATAAAAACTTTTTCAAAGGCCACTTATCTCTAGTCTTAAAATTAAATTCTAGTCACTAGCTCTTTGGGGGATGGTTGTGGTCACCAAAGAAAAGCTATGATAAACCTAGACAGTGTGTTTAAAAGGAGAGACATCACTTTGCCAACAAAGGTCCGTATAGTCAAAGCTATGGTTTTTCCAATAGTCCTGTATGGATGTGAGAGTTGGATCATAAAGAAGGCTGAGTGCTGAAGAATTGATGCTTTTGAACTGTGGTGCTGGAGAAGACTCTTGAGAGTCCCTTGGAGAGCAAGGAGGTCAAAACAGTCAATCCTAAAGGAAATCAACACTGAACATTCATTGAGAGGGCTGATGGCTGAAGCTGAAGCTCCAATGCTTTGGCCACCTGATGCAAATAGCCAACTCACTGGAAAAGACCCTGATGCTGGGAAAGATTGAAAGCAGGAAGAGAGGGGGATGACAGAAGATGAGATGACTGGATGACATCACTGACTCAATGGACCTGAATTTGAGCAAACTCTGGGAGATAGGGAAGGACAGGGAAGCCTGATGTGCTGCAGTCTATGGGGTAGCAAAAAGTCGGACACAACTTAGTCACTGAACAACACTGTCGTTTGACGTTTAGTATATCTGGTTCTAACTTCCCATAAAACCTACTTCTATAGACAAATTAACATGCTTTATGGATTTACAGGGTGTAAATTTCCACAGGGGACATGCCACATCTCTAGGCACCTATAATTCAACAACGGACCAAACAGAGGAGCAATATAAATGTTCATCTAAAGCATGAACTCCACAAGGGACAAATGTAAATACATTTTTCATTTGTTCTTTATCTAAATAGTAGAGAGAAATACAGTAAAAAAAAAAAAAAAAAAAAAAAGCTAATTCCCTTCACTATAAGTTAGAAAGGCCAAAACAGATTCAAGTATACAGGTGGGACATTTCTACAAAGAGCATGTGCAGTGGTCAGGATCTGGGATTCTGGAGACAAGAGGTCTGGGTTTAGGAACCCTACTCAGCTTCCTTATCAATACAAGCTAATTATGTAACAGAGTTCCCTCGTCTGTGAAATGGGGATAAAACTAGAACCTACTTCACAGGAATAGACTAAGAAATAGAGATTATGCATATAAGCATTTAGCAGAGTACCTGGCAGAGAGTGGCAAGCAATATTGCTAAATGTCAATTTTTGCTTTTATTTTGTGTCATGAGGTAATGAGACTTAATCCTTAAAACCTTAATTAATTTCCCTAAACCTTCTCTGGTGGCTCAGATGGTAAAGAATCTGCCTGCAATGTGAGAGACCTAAGTTCGATCCCTGCGTCAGGAAGATCCCCTGGAGAAGGGAATGGCTACCCACTCTAGTATTCTTAGGGTTTCCCTGGCAGCTCAGATGGTAAAGAATCTGCCTGCAATGGGGGAGACCCGGTTTCCATTCCTGGGTCAGGAAGATCCCCTGGAGAAGGGAATGGCTACCCACTCCAGCATTTCTGCTTGGAGAATCACATGAACTAAAGAGCCTGGTGGGCTACAGTCCACGGGGTCACAGAGACAGACGTGACAGAGCGACTAACACACACATTCATTCAAACCTTCAGTTTTACTCTCAGACACAGCCACCTCTTACAACCTTAGGGATGTCAGCAGGAGTCTCTAATTCCACTTTGGTTAAACAGAATAGTTTATAGAAGTTTGTAGTATAGTAAGATAACGTTTTACACTGCACATTCTCTACCATTGTGATTTCTTACTAACACCTGGGATTTCTTCAAAGCCCAAACATTGTCCTCCTACATAATGATAACAAAGATGATGGTTTCCTGGTATTCAGGCATCGTCCCATCAGAACGTTTATTCTTTGTCTCCTGGCAAATTCTTAACCATGTCCCACTTTAACGGTTGCCCTTCAGTCTGACTTTCTGAAATGAAATTCTGTCTTGAATCTCTTACTACACTTCTAAGCCCTTTGAAGTCAGAGAACCATGTATTATATTTCTTAATGTTGCCACAACTGATGTAGTAAGGCAGTCAATATATAGTTGACTAAATGATGTGATTCCATGCTCAACTGCACATCCCAGTAACATAACCATGTAGCCTGCATTCAGTACAGTTCAATAAATACTTCACATTGATTTCTAACCACTAAACTTTGGTAGAAGAAAATACAGAAACAATCTCTTAAAGACTGATGAATACTAATAAACATATATCCCATTTGTAGTTCATTAACAAAAACTAAAACAGAAACAAAAGGCACTGAGGAAATGTATATGAAAATTACAACCGCATCTAAAGTAGGAGTTTTTTTAATTGCCCATGTCTAATAGTTCAAACAGGTAATTATTTTTATTCATGTGATTTCTAGGGCAATAATTACTAGCAAGGGGAAAGCAGATATTAAAAAAAAAAATTCTACCCAGAAGCTTCTTTTTAGGAATATTAGGAGAAGTATATAAAGAGATGAACTGATGGCCCAGGTAGAGGAAGTTGTTTAAGAAAATCAGTGGGTACTCAGTATCCAATATCCCATGGAAAAAGAACCAACAATGTAGCAAGCAAAGCTTCCAGCTCAAAGCCCAGACACAAACCAGTCAGGAGTGGTAAGATAAGGTTGCATGCACTGCTCACTCTTTGAGGGTCTCAACTTACATCCCTCAAAGCTGGTTTTATCTCTGCCTCTCGGACAGGGACCTTATGAAAGAACCTTTCATTTCACGATTACAGTGCAGGAGGAAGGTCAGACGTGCCTCTGAATGAACACATTTTCCTCTTGCTGAAGTCGTGGAGGACACACTGCTTCATAAGCAGTCATCGAGGGAAGGCTCATTTGCTAAAAAGTTCAGTGGCAAGTTACCTGACTACCCACTACTTGCAAAAATCTGGTTGGCTATGGGAAGCTGGGAAAATTAAATTTAAAGAAAGATTAAATGAGCCATGCAGAACAAAGGTGGCACTGTGTCGTGTCAGAACAGAGGCTGGGAAGCAGAAGAATCGGGTTCCTATCCCAGAGTTGCCACAAACCAGCTTTGTGATCTTGGGCAAACGAGGTAACATCCAAAGGCTTCAGTCTCCCCTTGTGCAAGGGAGCTGGATAATATCATCTCTGTGATCCTTCCAGAGAGGAGTCTGTGAATTATATACTCAGAATTATAAACAAGCACCAGCTCCTCTCCTCGAACAGCAGCAAAAATCCCCAAATTGGAGTTTCACTACCTGCTGGCCTGTTAAAAGCATCTTTATGCATGGGGGATTGAAGTTGTCAAAGGGCTGTCAAACCAGGATGGGCCTCACGGAGCTGAGTTTCCAAAAGAAATCCAGCCCTCCATCTACATGTGAGACCTCAAATTCCCAGTTGTAATGCAATCCTATTACTTTTCCAAGAGTGAAGGGTGAGTGGGGAACAAGCAAAGCATCAGGCTGAACATCAGTATTTCAGGATCTATAGAACAGCTTCCCTCATCCATTGAGAGAAAAGCAGATCATGGTTTTTATGATTCTCAGGAGTAAAAATCCAAATTCCCAATTTTCACCTCAAATAGGGAGCTTTCTGTCTGCAAGTCACCTTTGTCTCTGCAGGTCACTTGCGATAACATTCACCTACACTGTTGATTCTTAAATCTGTAGCTTTGCCACTATGTGCCCAGAAGATCTAGTGACACTAGGGCATCCATGCCCTCGGAAGGAAGGTGGACTCCCTAGGCCTGGTCCTGCCACTCCAGTGCAAACTACATTCTTCTCTGTTGTTTATATTTTTAACTCTTAAAAGTACTAAGTACGTGGGAATATGTTTAAAGGAATTTCATGGAACAAAATTTTACGTTTAAAAGCAAGAATCCTCTATAATACAAATAACACCAATTTCTTGGTGACTTCAGAGTTCATTGTCTCAATCCTCCCACACTTTTAGGAGCATTTTAAATTTTTAGAAAAACTGAATTTTTTTTTAGTAAAATTGAAGGTGATCAAGATTCAAGTTTTCCAAAGAGGGCAGGGTTTCAATGTCAGAACAGTGCTATCACACACACTCTTGGTCACTCACTCAGTCATTAAATATCTGTGGGGTCGCCATGTGAATGGTGACATGGAGAAATGACCAGACCTCATTAGAATGAAAATGAGTATTTCACAGAAAAACAGGATTCTATTTCTTCTTCAAGAAAACAGTTATCAGAAGAGTTCTTTGGTTTGTAACAGCCTCTCTTTGTTGTTGTTGTTGTTGTCACAAACATCTTGCTATTTTATATTATTTTCCAATTTTTAAAAATTAATTCCCAGTTTTAACCTGGATATCCCACATAACTTCATAAGACTTGGATGTCCTACAAAAGGTGCCAAGTCAAAACGATTTTCACAGGAAGCTTTCAGGTCTTTCTCAGTTATAGTAAAAGTAAAACAAGGTTTCTCTTAATTTTCTTTTTTTAAAACACTGGCCAACAAACCCCTAAACTAGATGTTTTAACTTGTCCTTGAAAAGCTGAGGAGCCAAGGGGCTCTAGCCCATGTTTACTTCTTAGTGAGATGGTGAACATCAGTGAAGTAATCATTAATCATAGCTGGATTCCTCAGCAAAGATGTTGGCATTGGCACTCTAGCCAGTCACCAGCAAGGACTGCAAGCAACGCTAGGACACTAACGCCTATTTGATTTGGAAGAGAATATGGAACATGATGAAGCCGGCAGCGTCCTGTTCCCCTTCACCGCTCTCCATCTCAGAGCCTTGCAACATCACATGCCCAGCTGTTAACCAGATGCTAGCACATTATAGCCACAGCAAGTGTGAGAATAAAAATATTAGCATTATTTCCATGGTACTGGTCACATGGTTATTATAGAAATAATCAGTATTAGCATACTACAATATTTGTTTTGTTCTTAGATTTCGTAACACCCTACAGGAAAAATTATCTTTATTTGAAAAAGGTTAAAAATGAAAGTACATGTTATATATCTTTGCTGGAAAATGGTGGGAAATGGATTTGTTGAAACCATATGGAAAGGAAGAGGGAATCAATTAAAAACAGAAATCTAATAAATCTAAAATATTTCCAAATGAAATGCTTGTGGTAAGCTAATTTCTTGTAAACACTGCACTCAAGTCCCTTGAACAGTCCCAGATGGTGAACTAACTTTGTGGTCTTAAAATAAAAGTCAGCCAAAAAAACCAAAGTAACTATATAACTTTATCATCAATGCAGAGAGAACCATGAGATCCATAATTAACCTATATATGTATATTTTTTCTTTCCAAAATTTAAGAGGTTTGTGGAGTTTTACTAAACAGATGATTTCATTTAAATTTGAAGTTTGTGTGTATTCAATGGAGACACAAAAATTCAAATAATACTGAAGTTAAAAGTGAGGTAAGAGCTATCATTATTTATATAACATAGAAAAATAAAAACATCTCTAAAAATGCCCAAGTTTGGAAATGTATTGCAAGGTCCAATTTCTACACATTAGTGAACCTTCTTCAGCTGATATCTGTAAGATTTTATTCGAGAAAAATGTTTCCAAAAAATTTGTTTAAGTTGGGTTATAAATAAAAGTTTGGGATATATGCTTTGACCAGAGATCATACCAAGCGGAATCGACGTCTACCCTACCTGCTGCACCGTCAACAATCCATCAGGAGGCTCTGGCACAGACCGCATGGGTAGAAGCTGGCACAGCGAGCCTAAGAGTAAAGCAACTTCCTTCATGCTTCTCCAGCAACACACCAGCACCATCTGAGCAGTTACATCACATGTTTTTCCTTCTTTACCTTAACAAAATAAAAAAACTATTGCAACACTAGACACTTGATTACTCACATCCCAGGTTTCTTAGAATGAGCTTATTCATAATTTCCCCAAGAATAATCTGTTTGAACAAACCAATTTGTCATATGCTATATTTATTCAGGAGAAAATAACTAACACTTGTCGGACATGTGCTATGGGTCGGAATCACCCTCTAAGTATTTTCTTTAATATAGCCATATTCAAGGTAAATTGAAAAATTAAAACAGTAGTATTCTAAAACCAAACTCTAACTTTTGGAAATTAATGGAATCAACTCTTTCCACCTTTCAGTCACCCATAAAATATGATTATAATAAATATATTTTAATATTTGTTTCAGTGGGGGTGGTTGCTACATCAGCAGAATAACAGGATACGACTTTCCTTTCAAAGGAATATACAAATTATCTTTTTAAATATACTTAAATTCCATAGTCGATTAGCTATAATCTTTACTCTCTTTTTCTAGCTTTAAGAATATTTTTGTACTGACATTAAAAAAAATCCAAAACAAACTATTAAATTTAAAAGGTAAGTTAACAAAATAATCTCTTTAACATAATCCCTTTTGTCTTTTAAAAGTCTGCTAAACTCAAAGGATAATGTGTCAATACATACACTTAAATACATCAAATAGGTCTGAAACATATACACTTAGAAGGGAAGAAGTAGGATTGGAGAGGAAATAAGGAAATGAAAAAAAAAAGAAATTAATTTGTTTTCAGCTCGCATTTATCTCTGAATTATTTGAAACGATCACAAGCATACATTTATATAATTTTTTAAAAAACAGATAAATTTTTACAAGACAATATCCCCATCTAGTGGAGAATGTAGAATATGTTCTAAACCAATAAGATATTACTGCTTCTGATAACTTTTTATAACACTAAAGAAAATTATAAAAGAATAACTGAGAAAACAAACAGTAAGAATTTGAATTCTGAAGTCCTGGTGCAAAAGAGTAGCTCGCATTTTAATAAGTCACAACTTTGTTTCCTTTAAAAGGCTGCCTGACTGACTATAAGGACGCTCGCAGCATCAGACCATACTGCTGGGAGAAGCGGACTGCTGCCCAAACCCAAGTTCACTGTGCATCACTGTTCCTACATCACCTGGCTGTCAAGAGAGGTTTCAGGACTCAAAGGCTTTTTGTTGAAGCACCTTATATGCTGGACTGGGGCACACCAATTTCTGGTAAAAGTTTTATAAACTCATTCCCCAAAATAAATCATTATAAACTCAGAAAAGACCTTATTTTCTCCACATCCTGCATACATCTGCAGCCCCTGATTTACTACAGGAAAAGAGCATCTTGCACATTTTGTCACTTAAATATTGACTCCAGTAGTGATTTTACATATACCTTTGATTTCTGCAGAAGTATCAATATTCGGTACACTGGCACTCAAGTCCTCTAAATCAAAGCTACCACATTCTTTCAATATTTTGGCTCGACTGAAATAATCATTAGTATCTCGTGGCTGAATCTCATTCAGAATCCTGTGCAAGCGGCTTGCTGACTCTAAGGGAGAAAGACAAGATTACATAAAACCCCAGTTCCATATCAGATGCAGGTATCCCTTGAGGGTCATTTGCCCTCAAAATTTTGTAACTTTTAATTCTTAATGATTAGCACTATAAGAAGGGACTCACAGGGTGGATAATGTAAAAATTATTTATATAAAGTTTTCATGATACTTGAATGTACTTTGAAAATACAGCAAATATTTTAAGTAGGGTGAAGACTGGAGCAAAAAACACAATAGAAATTGTCCACAGACAAAAGCTGCCATCTGACATGGCTTTTCTTAGTGTTGTCTAAGAATCTTAAACACAGCACTCAAACAGATGAAGGAAGAGCAGTTCACGTCAATGGATTTTCTCTAAACAGATAAGAAACCCCATCACCTACAAAAACGATCTTTTCTAGCCCAGGAATATCATAAAAACTCCATAGCTGACTTTGAGATGCGTATGCAACATACTGCTTTCTAAGTAAGATTTACAGTCCTACTATTATATCTTACTTCATTTTTTATTTTGTAAGCACTCACTGGACTAGGGAATGTAAACTCCATAAATGCAAGACTTTGTTCACTGTTGAGCCGCTAATGCCTAGAACAGAAACTGCCTCATAGAGGTTCAGTAACATGGGCTGAAGGAATTTATGGATGACGAGGTAGTAAAGCGCTAGCCAGGCTCAGATGTTTTTAAGGAAAATAACAACAGGTAACAGGAAACCAATTAACAAATCAAAAGAATGAGTATTTACTGTATACCTATTACATACACTCATATTTTAAGTATTATAGGAAATACAAAGACTCAGACTGCTCTTGCAGTGATTCAGCCAACATCTTATGTTCACTTGTGGCTTCCATGAAATTTTGCCCAAAACAAATTTTGATGGCCATGAAAAAAAACGGCACTGGCCCCAAAACAAACCACAGAAAAACTAAGAAAAAAACAGAGGTATAACTAGAATAAAATTTTAAGAGCCCTACTCATTCATTTTTGTGGCGCTCAGGGAAGACTTTTACCAAAAAATTCAGAATGCACAGTAGATAACATGGGAAAGATACAAGAAAAATGGAGACAATCAGAGGAAAAAAGAAAATGCAAAATTAAGGAAAAGTCAGTGAACTATAGACAGTTTTTAAGTTGAAGATATTTTTAAACTTTAATAACAAACAGAATTTTAGCATACTCTGACGGCCCTACCCATAATTGGTGACAAACATTCCAAATTTCTCATCCAAAATATATTGGTACTTGCCTGATCCAAATATTAGCTATCAGACTGGATGGTCTTTATTCCTATGCACTGCTTAAGTAGGAAAACGAATCCAAAAAGTTTTAGTATTTAGTCTATCAGCCAAAATAAATCTATAACTATATCTTATTAGTATCATAAGCTGGGGCTTCACTGGTGTATCAGATGGTAAAGATCGTGCCTGACAATGCTGGAGATGCAAGAGACGTGGGATCAATCCCTGGGTGGGGAAGATACCCTGACAAAGGAAATGGCAACCCACTCCAGTATTCTTGCCTGGGAAATCCCATGGACAGAGGCGCCTGGCGGGCTACAGTCCATGGGGTCGCAAAGAGTCAGACACGACTGAGCACACACGCACACATCATAAACCATCACCAACTTGCCAGCTCATTTTCAGTAACGAACAAAACATAACATTTTCTATGCAAGCACACAACTCTAGGTTCATTATCAGTGCAAAGTATTATATAATTCCGTGTGTGTTTATGATACACTCTGTGTATTTTTAATATGAGCCTCTCATCTGTGTTCCAAAATGCACTTACCAACTTTATTTCAACATGAAATACAAATCTACTTCATGATTTTCTACATGTTCAAAAGAACACTTTGTTAGTATATATCCTTAACAGTCAACCACTTCTGGCCCGTTGTAGTATGGGTCCCGTAATCCCCTCCCTTATCCAGGCTTCAGTTATCCCTGGTCAACCATGATCTGAAAATATTATATGGAAAATATCAAAAATAAAGAAATCACAAGTTTTCAATTGCATGCCCTCCTGAATAGCACGATGAACTCTCACGCTGGCCCTCTCCATTCTACCTGGGATCCTCAACCATCAGCATCATCTGCAAGCTGACATCCAACAACACTGTCAGGGCTTGAGGATCCAGGGACACTGAGACAGGCGATCCTCTCCCAATGTATCACCAGGAGGTCAATCGTGATAGAAGGAAAGTTATGACCAACCTAGGTAGCATATTCAAAAGCAGAGACATTACTTTGCCAACAAAGGGCCGTCTAGTCAAGGCTATGGTTTTTCCAGTGGTCATGTATGGATGTGAGAGTTGGACTGTGAAGAAAGCTGAGCACCGAAGAATTGATGCTTTTGAACTGTGGTGTTGGAGAAGACTCTTGAGAGTCCCTTGGACTGCAAGGAGATCCAACCAGTCCATCCTAGAGGAGATCAGTCCTGGGTGTTCATTGGAAGGGCTGATGCTAAAGCTGAAGCTCCAATACTTTGGCCACCTCATGCGAAGAGTTGACTCACTGGAAAAGACTGATGCTGGGAAGGATTGGGGGCAGGAGGAGAAGGGGACAACAGAGAATGAGATGGCTGGATGGCATCACCGACTCGATGGACATGAGTCTGAGTGAACTCCAGGAGTTGGTGATGGACAGGGAGGCCTGAGCGACTGAACTGAACAGTGAGTCACAATACTTTTGCCATTCATCTCACTTCACCTCATCACACAGGCATTTTATCATCTTGCATTATCATAAGAAGAAGGGATGGGCTCAGTACAGTAAGATATTTTGAGAGAAAGAGAAACCACGTCCACCTAACTTTTACTACAGTATACTCCTATAATTATTCTATATTATTATTGGTTTGGGGTTTCCCTGGTGGCTCAGGTGGTAAAGAATCTGCCTGCAATGCAGGAGACCTGGATTCGATCCCAGAGTCAGAAAGATCCCCAAGGGAAAGGAATGGCAACTCACTCCAGTATTTTTTCTGGGAAATGCCATGGTCAGCAGAGCCTAGTGGCCTACAGTCCATGGGGTTGCAAAGAGCTGGACATGACTGAGTGACTAACGCTTACTATTACTGGTTATCAGTGTTAACCTCTTACTGTGCCTGACTTATAAGTTAAATTTTATAAGTATGTATGTTTAGGAAAAACCATGTTCTCATAAGTATGGGTACTATCTGCACTGTCAGGCATCCACTGGGGGTCTTCGAACATCTACCCCTTAGATAAGAGAGGACTGCTATATACATATGTCACTAGGACATTGCAGGCATTGAATTTAGTTCCTATACTTGCAGCAATTGTTTATTCATTGATTTATTCATTATGACAACTATTCATTGGATATCTACTTCTACCAGGCACTGTGCCAAGTACAAGGGAGGAAATCATAGACAAAACTCCCTGTTAAATTGCAACAACTCCAACAAAGGAGAAATCTGTGGGAAGGGGAGAGTGCTGCTAGGAGACAAGACTGGCAAGGCAGCAGGAGTGAAATTATTATCGAACCTAGCCACTAACATGTTTTAAATAAAAAGGAAGGGGGATGGGAAGAGCACAAGGGTTAAATAAAGATAATGTGTAACATGATAAATGATATGACTAGAAAAGATTACTTTGGATGTAGTAAAAAGGAAATGGAAGGAGATGAGAGTAGATGTGGGGAAACAAGAGAGGATAAAAGCCTGCAGTAAGGTAAGAAGATGCAGATAAAAGAAGAAGAGATGTAACAGATATTTAAGGGGCACCCCTGAAAGAACGTGGAGATAGGCTAGATACAAGGAGTAAAGGGGAGATGTCGGGCAGCCCTAGCTCCTGACTTGCACAAACAGGTCTCTGGTAGAACAGTTTGCAAAGATAAGAGGGGAGGGAAAGAAAGATGAAATTTCATGAGTTCAATTCTGGACATTCTGAGAATCTCTTCCAATTTTTTTTTTTTTAATTTAAATGGCCTTTGTGTCCAGTGGTCTTTGCCTATCCCAGATTCCTAACAAGCTGCCTTCTCTGACTGAACCTCATCAACTGCTCTCTAACTTATATGGCCTGCTTCCCCAGTACCAACCAGAATACAAACCTGGTAGGCTGTATTCTAAAATGACAATATTATAAAATCCAATTTACCCCAGAGAAGGAAGCACCTTGCTGACCACCTGATTATTTATTTACCTAGGTTACTTTTTTATAATTAAAATATATTACCCAATAGGCAGAAATATCACCGGTCATAACAATGCCTTTGTCCCCCATTTTACCTATCTCTCTGAAGAAAAGAGTAAGGGAAAAAACACAGTAATTCTAGCTTTTTCCATTTACTGACCTGCATCAGTGTCATTGGGGATGAGGCCTTCTGGGGAGGAGCTCTGAATGACTGGAGACACCACGGCCGAGAGCCTATAGGAGGTCACAAGGAGCTTCTCCACCACGGGTCTCCACTCACTCACCAACTGCAGGCTGCTGCAACAAGAATGTTAGAGGAATTTATACGAAAAGCCAAAACCACATTTTTAAGATGGAAACAGACAAAAGGGATCAAAGGAATTTGGGTTTCAAAATCATGCCATCTATGAAATATGTAAGACACAAAAGTATATGTATATATGTTTTCATTTTTAATTATCTTTAAGGCAATATGTTCCTTTCCCAAGACACATTCCAGTAGGAGTTTAAAGCTCAGAAGTGAGTATTCAGGAGACAACAGGGGGATGGATATACTTACTTCAGAGGCAGCCTCCGCAAAGCTCCTGTTATACAGTGGACCCGCCCATACATTGGAAATGACGCTGCTGCCTGAAGCAGAGAATTTTCAGCCCGAGATACTTCTTCCTCAAGTTTTTCCAACAAGCATTTGATAACTAGAAAATGCAAAAAAAAAAAAAAAAACCACCCACCAAAATAACACCAGTTTAAAAACACATTTACAAATTTGTGCACAGCAGAACAGTTCCCACAAAGACACCCAACTCAACTGAATTTTATACTAGAGGTTTCTGAATGAAAAAAGAGATTATCCAAGCTTATCCAGGCTGTTCTCCATTTCCAGCTAAGGCAGAACCGTGTGTCTGCCCTGACTTCCTGGGTCCATTTACAGCATTCATTCTGGATCATTCCTCCTAGACATCCTCTATCTGGGTTAGCAAACCCCAGGCTCGTATGCCATGCACTACTTGGACAGATTTTTTAAAATAACGGCTTTATTGAGAAATGACCACACACCATACAATTTATACATTCAAAGTGTACTGGTCAATGGTTTTTAGGATATTCACAGCTATGTGCAAAAACCACCACCACAGTGAGTCTTGGAACATTCTGATCTGACCCCTCAGAAAAGCTTCACCCACTGCCAGACACTCCCTTCCCTGCACCTCTCACCTCCCTCAGCCCTAGGCCAGCACTCGCCTGTTTTCTGCCTATTCTGGACACAACCATATAAATCTAATCAAACAATATTTTCAAAGTTCATCCATGTCATAGCATGTATATTTCATTACTTTAAACAGCTGAATAACAGTCCACTGTATGGATAAACCACATTTTATTTATCTGTTTATCAGATGATAGACATGTGAGTTGCTTCCACTTTTTGGCTATTATGAATTATGCTGCTATGAACATTCATGCATAATTTTTGTCCAGACACAGCTTTCATTTTTCTTCACTAAATGCCCATAATGGACTGAATGTCTGTGTCTCCCTGCCCATGCCCCAAATTCAGGCTGAAACCCTCACCCTCATTGCAATGGTATTCAGAGGTAGCATCTTTAGGAAGTAATCAGGTTTAGCTAAGGTCATGACAGTGGGCCCCCCATGATGCAATGAGTGTCCTTATGACAGGAGACCAGAGCTTGCTCTCTCATGCAGGAGAGAACAGACTGAGAAGACTGCTATCTGCAAATCAGGAAGGGGGTTCTCACCAGGAACCAAATCTTTTGACCCTGTAAACTTGATCTTCCCAGCCGCTAGAACTGTGAGAAATAAATGCCTGTTGTTTAAGTTATCTGCTCATGGTATCTTGTTAAAGCAGCCTGGGCTGACGAAGACAATGTCCAAGAGAGGAACTGTGGAGTCATATGGAAATTCTATGTTTACCCAATCGAGAAACTAGACATCTTTTTCCAAAGGGGCCAGACTATTTTACATTCCCATCAACAGTCTGTAGGAGAGATCTATTTTTTCTGAATCCTCATCAACTCTAGTTATCACCTATTTTTTTTAAAAATTATACCCATCTTACTGAGTGTGCAGTACGTCCTCACTGTGATTTTGATTTGCATTTCCCTAACAGCTAAAGATGCTAAGCATCTTTTCATCCACTTATTGTTTATATTCACGTTTTTTGGAGGAGTATCTATTCAGATTCTTTGTCTGTTTTTGAATTTGGTTATATCCTTTTATTAGTGAGTTGTAAAAGTTCCTTATATATTCTAGATACAAGGCCCTTAACAGATAAAATTATTTGCAAATATCTTTCCCACCCTACAGGTTGTCTTCTCACTTTCTTGTTGGCTTCCTTGACACACAAAAGTTTCAAATTTGTGTGTCAGAGTTTCAAAGTCCAATTTATCTACTTTACTCAAGATCAAAAAGATTTACACCTAGGTTTTATTCTAAGAGTTTTATTGTTTAACTCTCGCATGTAGCTCTTTGATCCATTTTAAGTTAATTTTTATATACAGTATGAGGGTCAAATTTTGTTCTTCGGCATGTGGACATCCAGTTATCTAGCAGAGTGGATGTCTCCCCTCACCATTCAGAAGAAGGTTATATTTTAAGTTTCACAATTGTGTATAACCAGTAAATTCATATTTAGAAAATTTAAAGAATTCCCAAAAATCATTTGGGGAAAGACAACCCCACATAAAACTGAACAAATGACATGAAAATGCATTTCATAGCAGGGGTGGAACTGAATGGCTTATAAACATGTAAAAAGATGCCCAATTACATTAGTAATCAGGAAAATGCAAGATGAAACCACATGAGACACTATCTGATATTCTGCAAATTTTTAAAATCTGACAATAGCAAGTTATAGTGATGCACTACAATTCTCATAATTTACTGGTGGGTGGGAGTATAAACTGAAAATCTACTTGACATCACCTAGTAAAGTTGAAGATGCATGTATTTTATGACTAGGCTATTTTACTTTTCTGTTTATCATAAAGTCTTAGACATATGCATTAGAAGTTATATCTAATAACAAGAATGTTCACATTGGCATTACGTATATAGAAAAAAGAAGTCCATCAATAGGAGAATGCATTAATTAATTGTAGTAAATTTGTATAATACATATAGTACTATTTATGTAATATTCATAATCATGTATTAATAAAATAATATATTGTTTAATAATATATAAATAGTAAAATCTTGGTAAAAACAAGACAAAAGATTAATATTAAACATAAGGCAATAATTACATGGTGGGAGGAGGGAACTAGGATAAGCAAGAGGCTTCAACGTTATGGGTGCTACTACACTTCTTAAGCTAGGTGTTCTTACCTAGCTTGTGATATCACAAGCTTGGGACACCTCGTGAAATTTTTATACTATTACTATTTAGATTCTATACATATATGTATTCTATATATATACTTTTTATTTTTGAAATGTTTTATGAAAATTTAAAATGCCTTGGATTTTAAAAGCCTCTGAATGAAGCATGAACTCCCCAGTTGACCCCAGTTGCAGACCTCGTCTTATCATCTTATCAGGGTCCCCTCTGGAACCCAGCCCTGAAACAACTAGAGTTGGGCACATGGCACCTTCCATGTCACTGTCATCTCTCTGTCCCAAGCTCTGTGGCTACATCTCTACCAGAACTATATATGGCTCCCAATTTTCTCCCATTATTAGTTCTCTTTTTCATGGCTTTTCCCACCATTTTAGAACACTGTTCACCTTTCTTTCTAGATCTGACCTTTGTTTTATTTAATACAAATTCCTATCTGTCTTTATGTCTAGTACAATTCCAAAATGAAGACTTAATAGGATAAAATTAAGTATACGAACCTCCAACAAATATTTGTTTAAAATCATTAGGTCTAAAGATCTAAAACAACTCAGATCCTAGGTTTTGGAACTGGCTATATGCGAAGAGCAAAAGGGAAGATTGTGTTAGCCAGTTAAAACATAAACCCCAACAGACAAAGGAACTTTGCTCTACATAAAATTAACAAAGATGAACTGGCTATATGAAGTGAAAGTCACTTAGTCATGTCAGACTCTTTGTAGCTCCATAGACTATACAGTCCGGGGAATTCTCCAGGCCAGAATACTGGAGTGGGTAGCTTTTCCCTTCTCCAGAGGATTTTCCCAACCCAGTGATCAAACCGAGGTCTCCCGCATTGCAGGCAGATTCTTTACCAACTGAGCCATAAGGGAAGCCTGATCCGGCTATCAGAACTTTTAGAACTAACACCCCAAAAAGATGTCCTTTTCAATATAGGGGACTGAAATGCAAAAGTAGGAAGTCAAGAAACATCTGGAGTAACAGGCAAATTTGGCCTTGGAATACAGAATGAAGCAGGGCAAAGACTAATAGAGTTTTGCCAAGAAAATGCACTGGTCATAGCAAACACCTTCTTCCAACAACACAAGAGAAGATTCTACGCATGGACATCACCAGATGGTCAATACTGAAATCAGATTCATTATATTCTTTGCAGCCAAAGATGGAGAAGCTCTATACAGTCAACAAAAACAAGACCAGGAGCTGACTGTGGCTCAGATCATGAACTCCTTATTGCCAAATTCAGACTTAAATTGAAGAAAGTAGGGAAAACCACTAGACCATTCAGGTATGACCTAAATCAAATCCGTTATGATTATACAGTGGAAGTAAGAAATCAATTTAAGGGACCAGATTTGATAGATAGAGTGCCTGATGAACTATGGACTAAGGTTCGTGACATTGTACAGGAGACAGGGATCAAGACCATCCACATGAAAAGAAATGCAAAAAAGCAAAATGGCTGTCCGGGGAGGGCTTACAAATAGCTGTGAAAAGAAGAGAAGCGAAAAGCAAAGGAGAAAAGGAAAGATACAAGCATCTGAATGCAGAGTTCCAAAGAATAGCAAGAAGAGATAAGAAAGCCTTCTTCAGCGATCAATGCAAAGAAACAGAGGAAAAGAACAGAATGGGAAAGACTAGAGATCTCTTCAAGAAAATTAGAGATACCAACGGAATGTTTCATGAAAAGATGGGCTCGATAAAGGACAGAAATGGTATGGACCTAACAGAAGCAGAAGACATTAAAAAGAGGTGGCAAGAATACACAGAAGAACGGTACAAAAAAGATCTTCACAACCAGGACAATCACGATGGTGTGATCACTCACCTAGAGCCAGACATCCTGGAATGTGAAGTCAAGTGGGCCTTAGAAAGCATCACTAAGAACAAAGCTAGTGGAGGTGATGGAATTCCAGTTGAGCTATTTCAAATCCTGAAACATGATGCTGTGAAAGTGCTGCACTCAATATGCCAGCAAATTTGGAAAACTCAGCAGTGGCCACAGGACTGGAAAAGGGCAGTTTTCATTCCAGTCCCAATGAAAGGCAATGCCAAAGAATGCTCAAACTACTGCACAATTGCACTCATCTCACATGCTAGGAAAGTAATGCTCAAAATTCTCCAAGCCAGGCTTCAGCAATATGTGAACCGTGAACTTCCAGATGTTCAAGCTGGTTTTAGAAAAGGCAGAGGAACCAGAGATCAAATTGCCAACATCCGCTGGATCATGGAAAAAGCAAGAGAGTTCCAGAAAAACATCCATTTCTGCTTTATTGACTATGCCAAAGCCTTTGACTGTGTGGCTCACAATAAACTGTGGAAAATTCTGAAAGAGATGGGAATACCAGACCACCTGACCTGCCTCTTGAGAAATCTGTATGCAGGTCAGGAAGCGACAGTCAGTACTGGACATGGAACAGACTGGTTCCAAATAGGAAAAGGAGTACGTCAAGGCTATATATTGTCATCCCGCTTATTTAACTTATATGCAGAGTACATCATGAGAAACACTGGGCTGGAAGAAGCACAAGCTGGAATCAAGATTGCCGGGAGAAATATCAATAACCTCAGATATGCAGATGACACCACCCTTATGGCAGAAAGTGAAGAGGAACTAAAAAGCCTCTTGATGAAAGTGAAAGAGGAGAGTGAAAAAGTTGGCTTAAAGCTCAACATTCAGAAAACAAAGATCATGGCCTCTAGTCCTATCACTTCATGGGAAATAGATGGGGAAACAGTGGAAACAGTGTCAGACTTTGTTTTTTGGGGGGCTCCAAAATCACTGCAGATGATGACTAGAGCCACGAAATTAAAAAACACTTACTCCTTAGAAGAAAAGTAATGACCAACCTAGACAGCATGTTGAAAAGCAGAGACATTACTTTGCCAACAAAGGTCTGTCTAGTCAAGGATATGGTTTTTCCAGTGGTTATGTATGGATATGAGAGTTGGACTGTGAAGAAAGCTGAATGCCGAAGAATTGATGCTTTTGAACTGTGGTATTGGAGAAGACTCTTGAGAGTCCCTTGGACTGCAAGGAGATCCAACCAGTCCATTCTGAAGGAGATCAGCCTTGGGATTTCTTTGGAAGGAATGATGCTAAAGCTGAAACTCCAGTACTTTGGCCACCTCATGCGAAGAGTTGACTCACTGGAAAAGACTCTGATGCTGGGAGGGATTGGGGGCAGGAGGAGAAGGGGACGACAGAGGATGAGATGGCTGGATGGCATCACTGACTCAATGGACGTGAATCTGAGTGAACTCTGGGAGCTGGTGATGGACAGGGAAGTCTGGCGTGCTGCAATTCATGGGGTCGCAAAGAATCAGACACGACTGTGTGACTGAACTGAACTGAACTGATCTGGCATAGTAAAATTTCTGCAGAGAAAAAAGAACATTTTTGGTAAACAAAACAAGGTCTTACTTAAATAAAAGCTCTAGTAATGTACATTTTCATATGTACTTATTAACATGAATCCTGTTTAGAAATAATCATAGTTGAATAAACTATTTATGTGCAAAGGAGAAATCCATGATATACTTATATGCTGGTAAACTACTAAGCTGGTAAAGTCTTAAGTAAAAGAAAAAACCAGAGTAAGTGTTTAACCATTAGATATTCTAATCATATGAACAGTGAGAGAGTAAGATACTGGTTTTGATACGGAAAAGCAAAAGGTCATTTCCTCAATACAAACCTATTAATGTGTTACTTTCTACCACAGCAGCAGACTTATCTCCATCTCCACATGCAACCCGCTGAGTTTTTAAGTAAGCAGACAGCGATGATGGTAAAGCATTCTGCCAGATTAAGAAGTTCAGTAGGTAGGAAGCTGTTACACAGTCATATGGTTTGGTGCTGGTACTAAGCTCCAGAGCTGCTTGGAATAAGCCTTGCAGTTTCACTGAACCCTAGGATAAAGCAGAGACTCAGTCACTGTCGCTGAAACATTTCTTTAATTTGAAGGAAAAACACATATTTTAAGACAGAGCTTGCCACACAACTGTAACTCAATATGAACGCTAATTCCCTGAAGATAGGCTGACGTTTTTATTAATTAAATGATTATTAATCATTTCTAGAGATCTTCCCTGGTGGCTCAGATGGTAAAGCGTCTGCCTACAATGAGGGAGACCTGAGTTCAATCCTTGGGTCGGGAAGATCTCCTGGAGAAGGAAATGGCAACCCACTCCAGTATTCTTGCCTGGAAAATCCAATGGACGGAGGAACCCGGTAGGCTATAGTCCATGGGGTCACAAAGAGTCGGACACAACTGAGCAACTTAACTTTAATCAGTTCTAGTGATGAAGGTCTTGAAAGTAATTTCAGCTGGGAAATTCAAAAAGAAAAACCTTGCTCGAGGAAGATGGCAGCCACCTTAGTTGCAGCTTGGGGAACCAGGCCGGCACCAGCCTGGGGGCCTGAGGCTATTGCCCCCGACTGGGAGAACCGGGAAGTTTCCACAGGGACCGCTATCATGGCTGTACAATTTGATGGGGGCGTGGTTCTAGGAGCCGACTCCAGAACAACCACTGGGTCGTACATTGCCAATCGCGTGACTGACAAGCTGACCCCTATTCACGACTGTATTTTCTGCTGCTGCTCAGGCTCAGCAGCTGATACCCAAGCAGTAGCTGACGCGGTCACTTCTCAGCTTGGTTTCCACAGCATTGAGCTGAATGAGCCTGCGCTGGTGCACACAGCGGCCAGCCTCTTTAAGGAGATGTGTTACTGATACCAAGACCTGATGGCAGGAATCATCACTGCCAGCTGGGACCCCCAAGAAGGGGGACAGGTGCACTCGGTGCCCATGGTGGGTATGATGGTACGACAGCCCTTTGCCATCAGGGCCTCTGGGAGCTCCTGTATCTATGGCTATGTGGATGCTACCTACTGGGAAGACATGACCAAGGAAGAATGCCTGCAGTTCACTGCCAATGCTCTCGCTTTGGCAATGGAGCGGGAGGGCTCTAGTGGAGGGGTGATCCGACTGGCAGCCACTGCAGAACCAGGGGTAGAGTGGCAGGTACTTCTGGGAGACCAGATTCCCAAATTCACCATTGCCACTTTACCACCTCTCTGAATCCTGAGATCCTAAGATATAATGAGACACCCCATACATACCCCATTCAAAATTCAATAAACAGTTCATCAGTGAAAAAAAAAAAGAAAAACCTTTTTCTTCAGCAAAAGTATACTTTTTCCTGTGGAAATTCCGCCATGACCATAACCAGATCATCCTCATTATTTCTGTATAGCCCAAAGTTCTTTCACATGGCAAGGTTTATTTTACTGGGCATCAACCGCCTGCCCTTCTCCCCAGCTGATTCCTATAGAGCTAGTTCAATGGAGAAAAATACACATACACATGAAGGCTGAGTGGCAAAGAATTGATATTTTTGAATGGTGGTGCTAGAGAAGACTCTTGAGAATCCCTTGGGCTGCAGGGACGTCAAACTAGTCAATCCTAAAGAAAATCAACCTTGAATATTTACTGGAAGGACTGATGCTGAGCTGAAGCTCCAGTACTTTGAACACCTGATAGACAGAGCCAACTCACTGGAAAAAACCCTGATGCTGGGAAAGATTGAGGGCAGGAGGAAAAGCAGGGGGCAGGGGCAGGGCGGATGACAGAGGATAACATGGTTGGATGGCATCACCGACTCAATGGACATGAGTTTAAGCAAACTCTGGGAGATAGGGAAAGACAGGAAAGCTGGGCAGGCTGCAGTTCATGGGGTCGCAAAGAGTCAGATACGACTTAGCAACTGAACAACAACAATGAAAATACAAACTCATCAGGCTGTTCCTGGCAAAGCTCCACATGTATGTGTGAAAAGTGAAGTGATAAGATCAACCTCAGAAATTCTGCATCAGCTCCCACAACTGTATCTCATCTAAATATCCACTCACACAGCCTGTCCTCAAGAAGACAGAACAAAGGGCAGTTCACGGTAATAACACACGGAAGGGCATGGGGCTGAGGACAGAAGACATGGGTCCTAGTCCCAGCTCCACGGCTAACAAGTCGTCTTTCACCACTCAGGGTTTCGTTGCTCAATAATATTCAATCTACTAAAATTATCTCATAACTGTTTACTATAAGGGGAAAAGTCATTATAAATGTAATTTTTAATTTCATCATAGATATACCAATATTTAATAATATCTTCAAATACCAGGTAATAGATTCAAATATAGCTTACTTTTTCTTATATTCTTTGCTGTTTCATGCTTAATTTTTTATGACCTAAAAAACTGAACGACACTGGTCAGAAGCTCAAATCTAAATAAACATTAGAAAGAAATCAATCAAGCATCTAAATCTTTTTTTGTAACTGACAGTAAGTCCCTAAACTGCCTAACTAGCCAATTAGTAAGAAACAAAATAAATAGCCTTTGGAATTTAAAACCTCGTCTTTGTTCTTTCATTTCAGGACAGTCAAAACTCAACAAAAAGACCTTGGATATGTAGCTCCAAAAGAAAGAAGTGCAAGAGACTAGGTGAGTAGTAAAGTCATTTATTTGAAAGATATGCCATCAAAATATGAATATACAGGTCCTTAGAGAGATTAGGCCAGCATCCAAACAATGTTTTCAAGTTAATTGTATTAAAAAGTTAATTATATACTACATAGGTTCTACTCAAAGACTTTGAAAGTATAATGCATAATTAATATTTTAAAGTCTCAAATGCCTATTCTTAGGACCAGTTTACTAATACACAAGCCAGACCAAATATATAACCACTAGAATCCTAGAGCAAGCCATATGTCCTAAGTTTCCTGAATTCTATAGTTTGTGTCTCTATACCATGCACATGTTTATCAAAATAGTTACACAGTTCATGTGAGAACCAGGTATTTCATATAGGTACCATAATATATACCTTTCCTCACTCCAGGTACTCTCAAAATAGTCAAGAATGAGGCACAGTTATACATATGATACAAAGCCACAGTGTGATGAAAGGTAAGAGGCAAGGGTTGGTAGAAGGAGATAGAGAAAGAGAAAGCATCTTCTTTAAAAACTCATGAAGTACAAAAATGAGCAGCCTAACCATTGAAGAAGCTTCTGTTCATCAAGGCCCCTGAAAGACCACCAGGACAGGCAGACACTAGAGAGCAACTCTCAATTTGAAGCCAAATCAGAAGAGATGTCTGAGATTTTGCAATGTCCTCCAGAAGCAGTGGAAACACCTTGGGCTCTCTGACACGTGCTCCTACAGAACCCCGCTGGATCTACAAGAGCCTAATAGCTGCAGCCCAGACCATGGCTCAGCTGCTACCCCTGAAGGCTCCCATGGCCTCTACAGAGCTCCCACAGGAGCCACAGAGAAGCTCTAGAGCCAGGCACCCCACAGCGACTGATGACTTCCCTGCTCAAGATTAGGTCTCAAAGGTAGCGTCAAATACCTGGGCTATCGGGTCCCCTGAAGACCCATTCCCAAGCTGTGCCTTCATTCCTGAGCCCATCTTTGATTTTCACCCCGAGGTAGGACAAGCAAGGCATGAGGAAAAGCATAGGGGCTGAGGTAGAACGCCCAGGGAGAGAATTGTTGTTAACCTCAAGTGCTCTGAGTTTCAGTCTCAGTTTAGCTATTGCTTGTTGGAACATCGGAAACATGCTCTCTACCTCACTTACACGCACTTCCCAGTCCACGAAGCAGAGAGATTATCTAAAAAAAAAATCAAGTTACTGTAAGTGATGTGTTTTGATCGAATATTAACAGGTCCAGGGGAAATGGGGCGACCACAGTTTACTGAAATCTATCAATAATCTTGTAAACAATAAAACCTACTGCTTCCTACACTTCCCTTTTTATCAAAACAAGTTTTTTAAAAAGCAAAGCTCACTGATCTGGATTCTCTTTCTCTTACAACATTTCCTCCTGCCCCACTACCCATCCCTACCTTCGCCATCCCACCACCTGCAACTGCAGAGGTAATAATGAGAACTGAAACAGAAGATGCAAGAAGGCAGAAGCAAAGAGCCTGGACAATCCACAGACTGCTTTATCTGCTGCTGAGATAGAAATTTTTCATGCATACATCACATTTACACTTACAGAAGAAAAGTCCAAATACCTGAAATTGTACAAATGTTTTTGGTAACTTCATTAGAAGATCAAATGCTAAAATTTTCACTTCTTCAAAAGTGCCAGTTAAACATTCCATTAGTGTTTGGAAACGACCAGCATCAATGTCATGACTCAGCTGATACACTGTTTGGACTCTACCTAAAAATTTAAAAAAAAACAAATTTTTTTAAGTGAATAGTAAGAAAAGGAAATCAACATTTTGTTATTTAGCCAAATTAACAGAAAATTAGTATAAAAAGAACTCACACCTTATACTTCACTCACAACAGCATAAAAATATTTTCAGTAATTTACAAAAATGATAAAATAATAAGTATTACAGTTCTACAAACAGAGAAGATATATTTTTTAAATAACCATTTTTAAAACCTGAAGAACAGTTCATTTACAATCTTCTGCTGGTTTCAGGTGTGTACCAAAGTGATTGTTACATACGTACTTGTTTTAGATTCTTTTCCACTATAGGTTATTAAGAGATATGTGCTACACAGAAGGTCCTTGTTGATCATCCATTTGATATATAACAGTGTGTATATGTTAATCCCAAACTAGTAATTTACCTCCCCCCTCCCCACCCCATGAGCTCCTTTGGTAACCATAAGTTTATTTTCTATGTCTATGAGTCTGTTTTGTAAATAACTTCATTTGTATCATTTTTTAAGAATTCCACATGTAAGTCATGTCATACATTTGTCTTTCTCTGCCTGACTTCACTTAATATGATAACGTCTAGGTCCATCCATGCTGCTGCAAATGACATTCTTTCTGATGGCTGAGTAGTATTCCACTCTGTGTGCGTGTGTGTGTGTTTACACATCATTTTTATTCATTCGTTGATGGGCATTTAGGCTGTTTCCATATCTTACTACTGTAAACAGTGCTGCTGTGAACATGCATGTATCTTTTTGAATTAAAGTTTTCATCTTTTCAGATATATGCCCAGGAATGGGATTGCAGGATCATATGGTAACTCTGTTCTTAGTTTTTTAAGGAACCTCTTACTGTTCTCTGGGCTTCCCTGGTGGTGTTGCAGTAAAGAATCTGCATGCAAAAAGTGAAAGTCGCTCAGTCGTGTCTGACTCTCTGCAACCCCATGGAGTAAACATGCCTAGAATTCTCTAGGCCAGGGTACTGGAATGGGTAGCCTTTCCCTTCTCCAGGGGATCTTCCCAACCCAGGGATCAAACCCAGGTCTCCCATATTGCAGGCAGATTCTTTACCAACTGAGCCACAAAGAAAGCCCAAGAATACTGGAGTGGGTAGCCTATCCCTTCTCCAGGGGAGCTTCCCAACCAAGGAATTGAACTGGAGTCTCCTGCATTGCAGGTGGATTCTTTACCAACTGAGCTATGAAGGAAGCCCTGCAATGCAGGTGACCCAGGTTTAATCCCTGGATCAGGAAATCCTCTAGAGGAGGGCATGGCAACCCACTCCAGTATTCTTGCCTGGAGAATGCCATGGACAGAGGAGCCTGGTGGGCTACAGTGTCCATGGAATCACAAAGAGTTGGACTTTAATCCATTTTGAGTTGATTTTTGTATGTGGCATTAGAGAACGTTCTAGTTTTATATGTTTACATGTAGCTGTCCCAATTTTCCCAGCACCACTTTTTAAAGAGAATGTCTTTTCTCCAACATATATTCTTGCTTCCTTTCTTGTAAAGTAACTGACTGTAAGTGCATGCGTTTACTTCTTTTTATTCTGCTCTATTGATCTATATGTCTGTTTTTTTGACAGTACCACACTGTTTTAATGACAGTTTTGTAGTAGTCTGATGTCAGGGAGTGTTACTCTTCCTCAAGATTGCTTTGGCTATTTGGGGTCTTACATGTTTTCATTCAAATTTCAAAATTTTTGTTCCAGTACTGTGAAAAATGCCATTGGTAATTTGATAGCCATTGCATTAAATCTGTAGGGTAGCATGGCCATTCCAGCAATACTGATTCTTCCAATCCAAGAACATGGTGTATCTTTCCATTAGCTTGTAACATCTTCAGTTTCTTTTGTCGTGTCTTAAACAGTTTTCAGAGTAGGTCTTTGGCTTACTTAGGTAGGTTTATTCCCAGGTATTTCACTCCTTTTGATGCAATGATATACGGGACTGTTTCTGTAATTTCTCTTTCTGATATTTCATTATTAGTGTACCCAGCAGGTTTACCAAATTCATTACTTAGTTTTCAGGTAGCATCTTGAGGATTTTCTACATATAACATCATGTCATCTGCAAATAGTGACAGTCTTAGTTCTTTTCCTATTTGGATTCCTTTTACTTCTTTTGCTTTTTCTGACTGCCATGGCTAGGATTTCCAAAAACCGTGTTGAATAAAAGTGGTGAGAGTGGGCACCCTTCTCTCGTTTCTGACCTCAGAGGCAATGCTTCATGCATCTCGCCACTGAGTACGGTGTTAGCATACATACATCTGTTGTACGTGGCCTGCATTATGTTGAGACATGCTCCCTCTCTGCCTACTTTCTGAGGGGTTTTTATTGAAAGTTTTATCATAAGAACAAAAGGGAGAGAAAAGACCTACAAAAACAAATCCAAAACAATTAATAAAATGACAAAACGAACATACATACTGATAATTACCTTCATCTAAATGCTTCAACCAAAAGACATAAACTGGCTGAATGGATACAAAAACAGAACCCAGATATATGCTGCCTACAAGAGACTCATACAGATCCAGAGACACATAAGGACTGAAAATGAGGGGACAGAGAAAGGTATTCCATGCCAATGGAAATCAAAAGAAAGACTAAGCAGCAATACTAGCAACAGACAAATAGACTTTAAAATATAGACTGTTACGAGAGACAAAGAATGACCCTATATGATGATCAAAGGGTCAATTCAAGAAGGAGATTTAACAGTTATAAATATATGCTGCTGCTGCTGCTGCTGTCACTTCAGTCGTGTCCAACTCTGTGCAACCCCATAGATGGCAGCCCACCAGGCTCCCCCGTCCCTGGGATTCTCCAGGCAAGAACACTGGAGTGGGTTGCCATTTCCTTCTCCAATGCATGAAAGTGAAAAGTCAAAGTGAAGTCACTCAGTCGTGTCTGACTCTTAGCAACCCCATGGACTGCAGCTCACCAGGCTCCTCCATCCATGGGATTTTCCAGGCAAGAGTACTGGAGTGGGGTGCCATTGCCTTCTCCGTATAAATATATACGCACCCAATATAGGAGCACCTTGATATATAAGGCAAATGTTAACACAAAAGGAGAAACTGACAGTAACACAACAATGGAAGACTTTAACATCCCACTTACATCAACAGCGGACCGTCCAGACAGAAAATCAGGAAGGAAACACAGGCTTTAAATGATACATTAGACCAGATGTTCTTAACTGTTATTTAAAAAGCATTCTCTCTAAAAGAAGCAGAATACACATTTTTTTCAAGTGCACATGGAACATTCTCCAGGATAAATCATATGCTGGACCGTAAAGCAAGGCTCAGTAAATTTAAGAAAACTAAATTGTATCAAGCATCTTTTCTGACCACAATACAATGAGGCTAGAAATCAACTATTAGAAAAAACCTGCAAAATTCAAGCACATGGAGGCTAAACCATATGATACTAAACGACCAATGGCTCACTCAGGAAATCAAAGAGGAAATCAAAAAAGTACCTAGGGACAAACGAAAGGAAATAAATATTTTTTTTAATTTGTTTAAACCTATTTTATTCTCTTTCAAAAAGTTATATATTATATAAAAGATAACTAAGTGATTTTTCAACTAACCAAGTACAAATAATTTAAGAATCCATCTTTTTAAAAAACCCTTCGTAAGCCTTCTTATCCTAGAATCCAAAGTCCTACCATGCTTTAGGTGAACAGACACAGAATAATCAAAATAATGACATATCTTAATAGCATTCCTGGGCATCAACAATAAAGAAGGAATCTTTTTGTCATTCAGGTAAAAAGTTCAATTCATCTACAAAATGAGAAAAAAATCAGGCTGGCTTCATTCTTTGCCACAGGCATGCGTAGTGATAGAAGACAGTGGAACAATGCTAACTAAATCCTCAGGGAAAAGAGGAGTAATGAAAATACATGTATCAAAATCCTATTCCAGTATCAAGTATCAGTTCAGTTCAGTTCAGTCGCTCAGTCATGTCCGACTCTTTGCAACCCCCTGAATCGCAGCACGCCAGGCCTCCCTGTCCATCACCAACTCCCAGAATTCACCCAAACTCATGTCCATCGAGTCAGTGATGCCATCCAGCCATCTCATCCTGTCATCCCCTTCTCCTCCTGCCCTCAATCCCTCCCAGCATCAGAGTCTTTTCCAATGAGTCAACTCTTCGCATGAGGCGGCCAAAGCATTGGAGTTTCAGCTTCAGCATCAGTCCGTCCAATGAATACCCAGAACTGATCTCCTTTAGGATGGACTAGATGGATCTCTGTGCAGTCCAAGGGACTCTCAAGAGTCTTCTCCAACACCACAGTTCAAAAGCATCAATTCTTCGGTGCTCAGCTTTCTTCACAGTCCAACTTTCACATCCATACATGACCACTGGAAAAACCATAGCCTTGACTAGACGGACCTTTGTTGGCAAAGTAATGTCTCTGCTTTTGAATATGCTATCTAGGTTGTTCATAACTTTCCTTCCAAGGAGTAAGTGTCTTTTAATTTCATGGCTGCAATCACCATCTGCAGTGATTTTGGAGCCCCCAAAAAACAAAGTCTCACACTGTTTCCACTGTTTCCCCATCTATTTCCCATAAAGTTATGGGACCAGATGCCATGATCTTTGTTTTCTGAATGTTGAGCTTTAAGCCAACTTTTTACTCTCCTCCATCACTTTCATCAAGAGGCTTTTTAGTTCCTCTTCACTTTTTGCCATAAGGGTGGTGTCATCTGCATATCTGAGGTTATTGATATTTCTCCTGGCAATCTTGATTCCAGCTTGTGCTTCTTCCAGCCCATTTTAACTAATCTCAAATCATAATCTTTCTATAAAATGATACAAAAACCTACATTATTATTTTTGAGATAGAGATGAAGAATGAATTTACATTTCCCATCCTGTATTTTTTAGTCATGCTTCTTTTCTTTCTTTTTTGAAAATATTTATTTATTTGGCTATGTTGGATCTTTGTTGCAGTATGCAGGCTTAGTTGCCCTTGGGCATGTGGGATCTCAGTTCCCCAACTGGGGATCAAACCCTCGTACTTTACATTGGAAGGTGAACTCTTAACCCCTGGACCAGCAGGGAAGCCCCCAGTCATGTTTCTTTAGCCTCCTTCACAGTTAGTGGGTACAGTATGGTTTGCTCTGTTGGCATCACCTCTCAGCTCTTTAACACCATTACTGTGCTATCAGTCACTGTCTAACTATATGTGATTCATTCATTACAAAGATGACACAGGTTTCTCACTTTTAAAGTACATTTGAATATGTTAAACTATTCTCTCAATTGAAAAATTAGCAGTATAATTCAGCCTAGATATTTCCCATATACCTAGGTATAACTATAAATACAGTAGGTGTACAGAAAACTTTTTGGTAAATGGATAATCAGTCATTCTCAGGTAAAACTTCATTGCTAAATTCAGTTGTAGCGCCACTGAAATTCCATAACCTGATGGGTACTCCTGACTTTATTTACTGTGGATGTCATAACAAATCACCATGACCTTGGTGGCTTAAAGCCACAGCAATCTATCTTCTCACAGCTCTGGAGGCCGGAAGTCTAAAATCAAGGTGTCTACAGGGCCACGATCACTCTCAAGGCTCTAAGGGAGAATTCATTCCTGTCTCTTCCAGTTTCTGGTGGCTGCCAGCATCCCTCAGCTTACAGCCCCAGCACTCCAATCTCCACCTCCAGCGTCACAACGACTCCTTTTCTTTCTGTCACAATGCCCTCTGCCTCGCTCTTACAATACCACTTGCAGTGGCATTAAAGCCCATCCAGATAATCCAAGATTATCTTAATTTAAGATCTTTAATCGTATCTACAAAAATCCCTTTTCTAAGTAAGGTTCACATTCTCATGAATTCTAAGGATTTGGTGTGGGTCTCTTTTGGAGGTCATTTTTCGGTTTACTACACTTAGCTTAATCAAGAGATCAAATTTATCATCATGAATAACGGGACAAACCAACATCATGCATCTCCTGTTATCATGCCTTGAGAAACACACTACACCACCTATGCATTTTCCTGCCAAAAATGCACAACCTGAATCAAGTCATAAGAAAACACTAAAACAGCCCAAACCGAAATACATTCTTCCAAAATGTTAATGTCATGAAATAAGAACATTTCCAAACTGAAAGAGCACAACAATGAATTGCACTGTGTGATTTTGGATTAGTTCCTGGATTGTGGGGGGAAAAAAATTTCTATAAAAAGCCACTTATTAGGACCACTGGTACAATCTGAATAAGAACTGTATATTAGATAACAGCATCATATCAACATTAATTCTGGAATTTGGTCATTGTGTTATAGTTAGAAAATTTAAAGAACAGTGAGGTAAAGCAAATTTGACAAAATAGCAACTTATGAATCTAAGTAGAGAGGACATGGCTGAACTATTCTTGAAACTTTGCTGTTAATTCCAACGTTTTCAAAATGAAAACTTGAAAGAAATGGGTTTTTTTCAAATGAAGCAAGCTATATTAACAGCAAATTAACTGTCTCCCTGCCAAATAATTATACTTTGCCTAAAAATTTAAACAGAAAAAAAAATCCATCTATAGCATCTGGTCCTTTGGCCATTCCCTCCAAAAGAGCAGGACCTTTTCCTGTTTGTCTACAGTCACGGAAGACCACACACAAACAAGTAATCATCGTTAAAACACAGACACACTCGTTTATGGGGATAAAAGGAATCATCTCCTGTCAAAATGAAAATGAAACAACTCGAACAGGGAAGTTAAATATTCATCTTCTTGAGTACTTCACAGTAGGAGAAACAAAGGGTACGATTAAACCAGAATGCGTGGAAATGACATCCTTATGTTGACTTTTCAAAACCAGATTGAGATGAATGAAACAGATAGCATATAAGGGGAACCACATTTTAACCACAGAGACTCACTGAGGAATGTTATACATAAAAGAAACTGTTATTATTTTAATTGCTTAAACTTAAGATAACAGATTGGGCACTATCCTAAAACAGCAACACATAAATTAGTGGGATGACGTTAGCAAGTCTTCTCATAATAAGCATAATCCATGAAAGCTGCAGTTTCAGGTCTGCAAGTAACAATCACTAAAAAGTTTCTCTCCCGTATGCCCTTTACTGGCAAACTGAATTATCTCCAAGTAAGAATTATATAATGAGACTTGTTGTTCAGTTGCTAAGTCATGTCTGATCCTTTTGCGACCCCATGGACTGTAACCCACTAGGCTCCTCTGTCCATGGGATTTCCCAGGCAAGAATATTGGAGCAGGTTCCTTCTCCAGGGGATCTTTTCAACCTAGGGATCAAATCTGCGTCTCCTGCATTGGCAGGCAGATTCTTTACCACTGAGCCACCAGGGAAGCCCCTTAATGAGACTAACACCTCCCATAAGAATCTAAACAAAAGACAACCAACCTGAAACTTCAAGTAAAGCAAAATGTTGACAAAGTATGTTTTGCAAGAAAACACTTTCCCCAAACACAACTGAACACTTACCTTCTGGCACAGGAAAAACTTCAGCTATTGAGCCTAAAATGGTTAAAGCTGAAAATCTAGTTGGGTAGGAAGAGCCAGGAAACAATGCTTCAAAAAGACTATTGCAAATGGATGACATGAAATTCTAAAAAAAAAAAAAATTTACAGTAAACATAATTGTGCTAACTTACAATAGGTGAGGAAACAATGGAAACAGCAGCAGACTTTATTTTGGGGGGCTCCAAAATCAGTGCAGATGGTGACTGCAGCCATGAAATTAAAAGACGCTTACTCCTTGGAAGGAAAGTTGTGAACAATCTAGATAGCATATTAAAAAGCAGAGACATTACTTTGCCAACAAAGGGCCATCTAGTCAAGGCTATGGTTTTTCCAGTGGTCATGTATGGATGTGAGAGTTGGACTGTGAAGAAGGCTGAGCACCAAAGAATTGATGCTTTTGAACTGTGGTGTTGGAGAAGACTCTTGAGAGTCCCTTGGACTGCAAGGAGATCCAACCAGTCCATCCTAAAGATCAGTCCTGGGTGTTCATTGGAAGGACTGATGCTGAAGCTGAAACTCCAATACTTCGGCCACCTGACACAAAGAACTGACTTATTTGAAAAGACCCTGATGCTGGGAAAGATTGAAGGTGGGAGAAGAAGGGGACGACAGAGGATGAGATGGCTGGATGGCATCACCGACTCAATGGACATGAGTTTGGGTAAACTCTAGGAGTTGGTGATGGACAGGGAGGCCTGGCATGCTGCAATCCATGGAGTCGTAAAGAGTCTGACACGACTGAGTGACTGAACTGAACTGAACAACAGGTTATCTTGGAAGTACCACTAGTATCATTCTACAGGGTGAATTATTTTTTTTCTGCTTTAGAGAGAAAAAAATTTTTTAAGCAATACTAGATGTTCACTTTGCTCGACAATTCAGATTGGCACCCTTGACCATGGGCTCATGACTTCCATGAATCCGATCTTTATAGAGTTAACAAGGAGTACAGAAGAAAACGGAAACATTCCTTAAAAAGATACTGTGTACTCCCACATTCACCGCAGCATTGTTTACAGTAGCCATGATACAGAAACAATCTAAGTATCTATGGATGGATAAACAGATAAGTCAGTCAGACAGAAAAAGGCAAATGATCTCACTGTTTATAGAATAAGAATAAATTAATTGTAAAAAGCAAAACAAAAAAAACAAGCAATACAGAGAACAGATTCCAAAGGTGGAGGGGGGAGGTGTTGAAAAAATGGTACAAGCTTCAAGTTATAAAATAAATAGGTCATGGGATGTAATGTACAGTATGGTGACTATAGTTACAATATATAATACTCTATTATATATTTGGAAGCTGCTAAGAAAAAAACTTTGTGTAATTTTATGTAGTGAAAAATGTTAACTAGACTTAGTGTGGTAATCATGTCCCAATACACACAAGTAATGAATGACTGTATTATAGACCTGAAACTAATGTAATACATCAATTATACCTGATTTTTTTTTAAGTTAAAAACAACAACAAAAAGTACAATTCTAACTAGAGTCCAGATGAAAAAAACCTTTTTTTTTGGTGAAAACATGATCCATTCTGCCTTGACTTGTGTTAAAACTGTATGAATACTGATTTTCTTCACCAGAAGCATTCAAGCATCAAAAGTATGTACACTTTTTAAAGTTTTAAAATGACCAAAGAAATATTCAATATATATTACTCGATAAATTTGATAACTAAGTACTTGATATCTGACTATAAAGACACAATTCAAAACAAAGACCCAACTATTTTACTGTCTTTTATCTGCACCTTTGAGATTGTAACTCTGCCTTTCTGTTTATACAACTGATCAAAAATGAAAACTTTTAGTAAAAATGCAATTTTAAAAAAAAAGCAATGTGGGAAATACTTCATCCAAGATAAATCTTCTTCCTCTAATTAAAACAAATAATTATCACTTTTACATAAGGCCAAAGAAAAAACTTATGAAGAAAAGCTGTTATCCTCAAGACTCTCATATATTGCTATGCTCCGACAACATATAGCTCATCTGCATATAAGCAGCCCCAGTCCCTGTCTTTAGACAGGATCCCTGCATTCCGCCAAGGATAAACAACCTTGGGGATTTATCCTGTAGGCTCTAACGACTTTATTCCTTTGAAATCCAATAAACTAGTTTTAATTATACATGAGTAGCATAGTATCCACATTCAAGAACAACAAGTTCCTCCTTTAGGAATTATCCTAATTGCAGTGGCAATTACATTTTTAGAAATAGTTCTTCTTTCCCTCACCCAGACTGTAACCACAATGGAGGCAGGAATAACAGTCTATGGACTTCTATGTCCCTAGTGCCGCAAATAGTCTGCTACACACGCAGTAAGGGCTCAGTATATGCTCTAGTCTTTTCCCACTAGAAAAGACTTCTGGCCAGGCTTCCAGATACCTTGGCCTAGCATTCAAAACTCTCTACTATTCATTCCCAACTTGATTTTCCAACTCATCTCCCGTTATTCAATTCCTCTGTTCCTCAGGTATCTTATGCATCACTCATACTAGTGAATTCACCATTCCCCAAATTCTCTCTGTACTCCCTTACTTCCAAGCCTTCACTCAAGCTGGTACTAAGGGGAAAGCTATTCTGATCTGGTTATCCAGAGCAGATCTGGATTCGAGTCTGGCTCTACCACTTCTGGGCTAAGGAAACTTGGATAGTTTGCTGATCCAACTTTTCCAAGCTTCACTTATCTCACTTGGTAAGTGACAATAATAATAATTCCTCTCTCACAGATTTATCATTAAAGAATAAATGAGAACACTGATATAAAGCATTTTATACCTTAAAGTACTCTAGCTCAGAGATCCCCAACCACTAGGTCACAGACCGGTAACAGTCTGTGGCCTGTTTGAAACTGGGCTACACAGCAGGAGTTGGGCAGCGGACAAGTGAGTGAAACTTCACCGGTATTTACAGCCCCTCCCCATCACTCGCAGTACTGCC
This sequence comes from Capra hircus, assembly GCF_001704415.2. Classification (NCBI taxonomy): domain Eukaryota; kingdom Metazoa; phylum Chordata; class Mammalia; order Artiodactyla; family Bovidae; genus Capra; species Capra hircus. The sequence continues at coordinate 25,698,811 of NC_030818.1, forward strand.
TGAGCTCAGGAAAACAAGCTCAGGGCTCCCACTGATTCTGCAATATTGTGAGCTGTATAATTATTTCATTACACATCACAAAGTAATCATAATAGAAATAAACTGCACAATAAATGTAATACACTTGAATTACCCTGAAACCATCCCCCACTGCCACCCCAGTCCATGGAAAAACTGTCTTCCACAAAACCAGACCCTGGTACCAAAAACATAGGGACTGTGTACCCAAAAGGTTGGGGGACCACTGCTATAACTAATGTATTTTTAAGTACACTAGCTATTATTTAGGTATGAAATAACCTTCTTCACTAGACTAGAAGACACTTTTTCCAACTCATAGCCTCCTCTTCTCCCACAGCAGTTAGTTTGTTGATTAGCGCAGAGTCTACCAGACACTGCACACGACACCCACTATTCTAACAATGATCATAAAACAGCTCCAAAGCTGCAACCTTCAAAAGCCACAAGAGTCTACCTACCGAAAGGAGAAAATATCAGAACTAGGAGACTGACTCAGATCAAGACTTTGAAGGACTAGTTTTCAAAAGCACAAAAGTTTTGTGCACATACACAAAAATTCAGAATGTCATCCACAAAATTGGTTTTGTGTTTCTAAGTACCTAATTGATATTTCACAAATGTCATTTTATTCCTTGCAAAAAGAAGCAAAAGAGATGTGCTTCTGAAGGACTAAAAAATGACCGCTCCACACACACAGTAAATACTCAGTACAAACTATAGTTACTTTTACTGATGCCCAGCAAAGTTTTTCAGAGTGATTTAGAGTTTACAGATAGCATTCCTGTTTAATCCTCAAAACCAACCTTTTTAGAGAGGTTATTCATCCCACTTATAGACTCACTAAGGTAAGCCAAGTGGTCAGTGGCAGAATTGTGAGTCAATTTATACCCTTCAAGTTCAGATTATGACTTTCTTATGTTTTGTTGCTCAGATTTTACAAAGATGAAGCTAATTTTAATCTCTGTATTCTTTAGATAATGTTTAACCTTAAACAGATGAGTGCCTGTGTCATGGTTCCACTATATCATTTATTATACCTGTTTCCCTAAATGAAATAAAACAGGTGAGCTCTGTCCTCTATCTGGGTCTTACAAGAAAATATGCATCTGCTTCTGAGAGGACAGATCTGGCGTAAGAAACCAGTGAAAAGTCCATTCTGTTCTGATGGACAGAAACTGAACCCTGGCCCAGACTACAGCTGCTATATCTGGGGTTCCATCCAGGCCATTAAGTCCAGTGCCCTAAAATCCAGTCCTACTCTGCAGGCCCACTTCCAAACAGGATAGAGAAGAACCCCAGTAAACTGGACCACGGGTCAGGAATCACAAACGTCAAGCCACTTTCACGTTAAGACGATAGGGGCAAAAGGTCCAGACACAACAGTCCTCTTCCTTGGGGAGCGGGTGGAGGAGTCAGGGCAGCAATTACCTTTTATTAAAGTACTAAATTTATCTGGCTCACATAAGCTGTAAAATATCAAGGTTAGCCCGTTAATGTTATTCTGTAACAGACTTCAAGTCCCGCACTGGTTCCACAACTCAGGCTATCTTAAGAGAAGTAACAAAACACCAGAAGGGATACGTAAAACCCAGCTTGAGGGGAAAGAGCAGAGAAATGCCACTCAGCACGAGTGTTATTTCTCTTTAACGTAGATGCAGAATTGTTTCAGGTGTGTTAAAAATCCGTATGTCTGGAAATCACCTACCTTATACTGCTGTAAAGAAACAGAAGGGTGTTGTCTGGTGGACTCATTCCCTGGTTCATGCTTGGATTTACTTTGCTCCAGTTTATAAAGTACCTGAGAGCTTTCCTGTATCCTACAAAACAACTTTGAGAAAAAGAAAAACGAAGTGTATGTGAGCCACATTAAGCTGAAATACCAGCTTGAAAAGCAAAGGAAGAACTTTCTAAATTTTTCAGACTAAAACTTCAGGCAAGGAGAGCACTGGTCTTCAAACGCTTAGTATTTACCATAGTGTTTCTTTCTGACAGAAAATTAACATATACATTTATAAAACCAAAAACTCAAGTATTACTGCAAATCAGAATACACAGTTATTAAACCACAATTCTCCGATTTCCCTTAGGTCAATGTGAACCTAAAGATGATTAGGTTTACTCACTTCTATTCTCTACCAACTCTTTACCTCAGAAACATTTCAGGTGATTAATTTAAGCTGAATGATTCAATAAAGACCATTGCTAAAGGCACTTATAGAAACGATAAAAATACAAGGCCATCCTTCCTCTTCTTACTAAAGTTTTCTTAAAATACCTCACACCCTGGACTTCCCGGTGGCCCCAGAGTTAAGACTCCATGCTTTCACTGCAAGGGGCACAGGTTTGATCCCTGATTAGGGAACAAAAACCCCAAATGCCATCAGGTACGGCCAAAAAATATGTATGTTTACAGTACTTTAAAAAAAATACCTTGCACACTGAAAACTCCAGTGCTAGATTTTTCCCCCCTCCTTTCAAAAAAAGAGCTCAAGATTGACTTATTACACCAAAGTGAATGGACTTTTTTCACTCTGAAGCCCAAATGTAAACTCAATTGAATCACAGAACAAGCAATTCACAGAAGTGCCACAAAGAGCTCTGGCAGTCCAATTCCACGACCCTTCTTCCCACACTCTCCCCAAATCTGGGCTCGGGCAAAGTTTACCACTTTCCTACACTTTCTGAAGAGAAATTTTACCTTTTTAAGAAGAGAACAAATCTGTTGTCGCACTCCTGGAGACTGACTGTTAAGATTGTATGTGATGAAGAACTGGATCCACTGCATTTCTTCCGTGGAAACGATTTCTGTGCTTCGATTACTTTCACAAAGCAAGCCTAACGTATCAATGCGCACCTAAAATACACCAAAGAATAAGGTGCGCATTTTTCAATGATGTGTTAGTTGCTCAGTGTGTCCAACTGTGTGCGACCCTGTGCACTCTAGCCTGCCAGGCTCCTCTGCCCATGGACTTTCTCAGGCGAGAATAGTGGAGCGGGTAGCTATTTCCTTCTCCAGGAGATCTTCCCAACCCAGGGATCAAACCTGGGTCTCCTGAATTGCAGGCAGATTTTTTACCATCTGAGCCACTATGGAAGCCCCAAAGACATAAGCAAAGCCTAAACCACCTAACATGTTTAATTATCTACACAAGGTATCAAAGGCAGAAAAGAAAGATAAATCTCAGTGTACATATACGTATTTCAGAAAGGTCCTATAATCCCAAAGATCCTGTGATTACTTCTTATAAAATTATGTCATTAAATGTACAAACTGAGTATTTACAAAAGTTAAAAATCTTAAAGATTCTTATTCCACAGTAATGTTTAACTACATTCCTTTTCCTCAGTGACCATTCTGCCCCAGGACCACATCACCTCACTCTCCAATTATTGCCATGAACTTCTCACTGGTCTCCCGGGTTCTTTTTGCTCCCACTCTGCAAATTCATCTCTGTTTCCATTCATGCCACTTTCCTGGCTAAAAGAGGAGTGACTCTCGCTCCCAGTTACCAACTGGATAAAACCTGAAGTCTTCAGCCTAGTAATGGATGCGTCCATAGAATGGACAAAGGACTCCATTCTCGCCAAACAATGTCCTTAGTCCCCCTCCAGCCCTTGTTTACTTCCAGTTTGAGTGGGCACCAGGGTTTCCTTGCCTTGAATCACTTTCCTACTCAACCATCACCTACACTCAGACGAGTCTCTTCTTCTAAGCTTTCCAAGTTCTTACACATAAAGATATACTTGTGCTATCTTTTAAAAGACTTTCCAGTTATCTTATGAAGGTTTTCTTATTCCCTAAACTAAACTTTAAGTAACCCAAGTGCAATGTCTACACGCTTCACATCCTTCTTATGGAGCCCTTAAAACAGTGAGGGCATAATGTTGGGGGCTTCCATATTGCACTGCTATTAATAGATGAATAAATGTATCAGGGATCTACTGCATGTATGAATTCCCAATTACACTGCTTACTTACTTGGCAGTGCTGATGAATTAAGCCTTGCTTTATTCTTGCACTGGACACAAGGTCCCTCCAGGCATCAGTTGCAGACTGAAGATGTCCATGAGCTCGAGCTGTTCTTAGACAAGCCATCAAAGCTCCCAGAGCCCCTCTGCTGTCATAAGATCCTAAGGATGGAAAAGGTTACTGTTGTCTCAAAAACAGAGCAACAAAGACCACCACTCTGCTATTAACAACTTCAACAATTCCCATGTTTCCCATTAACATTGTTATTTCATGAAGTAAAAATTGTATTTTTAGCTAAACTCTAACATGAATTAATATTCCTATTATAAAATCATTATTTAAAAGGATTTAATAGGTCTTATGTCAATGATTTCTATAAACTGAATCCACTTATTGTTAACTTTAAGACATCATAATTTTTGGCTGATCTTTTTACCTTTTCCTTGACAGTTAAAAAATAAACCAGCAAGTCAATCAGGAAAAAAAAAAATCAGGTTTAATTTAATCAGAAATATTTAAAACAATAAAAATAAATAAAATTATTTTCAGCCAAAAATAAGAAAAACACTTCTGTGGCTAAACACCATTATTTCTCTAAAAACAAACACCGAACCTCCCTGTATATCTTGGAGTTACTGTGTCTTCTTAGTAAAGAAGATAAAAGGGGATCACAAAGACCCTGACGCTTTCAGGCCAGGACATCAGCTGTTACTAACAGGACAGGGAGCTCTGGGTTCACAGGAGACCCTGATTTAATATAAAGACTGTCTAGCTTCAGAACAGACTCACGGATCCTCAGCTTTAGGTGGTTTCTCAAAAATGCAAGAGGGATCATTGTTAAACATTATAAATAATGGCTCATTTCTATGTATAGGAATCAAATCTTCCAGCTATCTCATGGTTATTCTTTGAAGGATTGAAAGAATAACTTTTTATTTGGAAATAACCTTAAAATGTGATGGAGAGTACCTATTCTTTCTGCATTAAATAGAATATAATAAATGTAAGCTTTACATGATGGATCAGGATCATTGTTTTATACATTAATTACTAAATTATGCTTTAATGCAACGACTTCTTCAAAGTTATTGAATTCCAGTGGGATGTTTATACTTATTCTCAACAACCAGAGAGAGTTTTTTCCTGAGGTCATGCTTCTAAATTTTTCTCTCTTTCCTAGAGACAAGTACTTACTATTGCTAATTTACCTGTCTTTAACCTTGCCTACATCAATTTGTAATTACTATCTCAACCACCTGAATAAGTAAATTATATAAAATACACAAACATCTACTCCAGGCTGACAAACAAATAATAAAAACTTGGTAAAATGAATTAAAACCTAGTAATAAAGGAAACCTCATAATCATAACTGCAATCAATCTTTAGCTTGCAGAAATGACTTTAGCCAAGAAACCTATTTGGCTGGATATAGAAACATTCATTTCAACACACAATTTCTATCTTTAATATACTCCTTTACCATTTACATATTTGTGTATTTAATATTACATGGTAATATTAAATTTTGAATATGGCCAACATCTCAGGTAGGTACCTCTATTTAAGCAGCTTACCTAGAAATTACTAAAACAAAAAAAATTCATTTTCTTACCAGTTTTAGCATCAGCAGAAGTCTGAAGAATCTTTACCATATAGCTTAAGCTCTCAGGGTTGCAGTTCAGTAATTTTGGCAAGTAATAATCAATCACATAAGATTTCTGATCCAGACTTCCTTCACACAGCACACAAAGAAGAGGGAAGACCCAAGTCTCGTGCCACTCGTCAATCCAAGTGCTGTCGGCAGCCTGGGATTTCAAACGACTCTTATGATTTTTAAACATGGTTTCCAAGAGGTCACTTGCATAAGGCACCAGAGACTGGTCCCCCATCACCTCTAAGATTTGCAATGGAATGGTTTTAGCTAATGCCAAAATATGGTCAACTCCTATGAAGTCTACTAAACAACCAAGGCATGTGTACTTTCCTTTACTATGCCATTCCAATCTCAGAAGACTCTCGGTCAGTTCAACAATGAAACGATCAGCAGACAAATCTGAACCTGACTCTTCTACAGTGAGCTGGTGCATTTGGAGAATATTTCTGAATATGATTTTGGTTTGGTGTCTCAAAGCATCCAGTGGATGTTCCCAGTGGGTATAGACATAGTCCAAAAGCCTCCTAACCACATCTGCATTCCCATTCAGGCTGTCCTTTAGGCTTGGGGAACTTGAGTCAAGGACTTGTATAGCTGAATTAGTCCAAGATGCCAAAATCCTAGACAGAAACATCTCCAGAGTTGACTCCTTGATCCTGAAGAAAAATGAGGCATATTAGTATAAACTGACAAACAAAAGGAGTCTAATTTTATAATCACTTAGACCTTAAAAATATAAAGAATGATCATAAAATTGAATTATCATTATATTTACAAAAAAAAATAAACACAGCCAAAACAAATCTCAAATCTTTCCATTTTGTAAAAGTTAATCCAAAAAAGCACCCAAGGAAACTTGGTTCATTATTTTAATTGTGGTGATGGTTTCACAGGTGTTTAAAAATGTACTCAGGGGCCAGGGAGGGGGAATATTAGAGTGAAGCAGGTTTCTCTGGAGGCGGAAATGAAAGTTGATTGTGGTGAGAGTTGTAAAACCCTATAAACATACTAAAGAAAAATAACTGAAATTGCACAATTTAAGTAGGTGAATTGTATGGAAAGTAAATTATACCTCAATAAAGCTGTTATAATGACTTCAAAATGTACATAACTTACATTAAAACACACACACACACAAAATACAATCCAATGAAGTCAGAGACCTCATAACAGTTCTGGCTTGGGTGCTTGTAGGTAATATGCTGTTAGGTAAGCATTTACTTTGCTAAGCTTCATTTTACCCATTCAATAGATTGGGTTTCCTATCCTATCTATCAGACATGTGAGGATCACAATGAACTACCTATGTTGATGTTATTCATAAACTCAAAAGCATTATCCATATACAAATATTTATGGTTTTTAAAAATGCTTACATAAGAGACTGAATGCTAAAATTAACTTGACAAAGTGTCACAAGTTAACCTCCACTAAAATTTCTCTCTGTGCCATCATCCCATCTTCTCCTGTTCTACCTTCACACCCACTTCATTCTCTAGACATATCTTCCTTTTAATTTAAGAATACCCTGACCACTTTTCACTGAACTACTAAGCAAGCTAACTTAGCTGCCATCTTATAAACATCTGACGAGCAAAGCAAAATATGAGACGAAACTCACTGTGAACTCAAGGTGAACAAAACATGCACAGTATTCAAAAGCAGGGCCTCCCCACTGGGGCCCATCCTCCCCTCCTGCCAGTCCAACATAGTGAGTGTCCCCTGACACAGGAAGAGGAGAGCTGACGGCCGGACATCAGCACAGCAAAGGCTCTTGCAGCAGCTCAAAAGCCACTCGGGGGCGCTGGTGGGGTCCACGGAACGGAGAAGCACACTACTTATCTGCAAAAATACAACAGAGCTGATATACATAAACGCCTCTAAAACTTTCCAGAGATACTTCAAAACATAAATGAAAAATGCTCTCTCCCCTGAAACATCTTGGGAAAAATAGCTGAACCTAAAGGCAAAAAGCCACAAGAGTTAAAATTATTATATCAAAAGGAAAAAAAATTGAATCTAAGTATATGGACCATTTTGCTGGTCTGAATGTACTGGGAGAGCACAACACACTGCCCCCTGCAGGTGGATAAGTGTACTAACTAATGCTTTTTTTAGAGGTGGTTTGAGAAATTAGAATTTTTAAACTTTTTCCTACTTTGTGTGAGCTCATAAAGCAGTACACATCTATTTTGCATAAAGTAATTTTGCTCTTAGTAAAGAACTAAAATAAGTTTCCTCAATAAGAAAAAAATACTGCTAGTACTAAATCCAAGAATTATGGCCCAAATTATGAACTTACACTGTCCATATAATCAAATTCACTGATTCTAGTACAATATCTGGGTTAGTCTTAAGAAAAATAACATATTTACCAAAAAGTTATTGCCAAATATACCTATACATCAATCTCTATATAATTTTTTTTTCCAGTTCCACCAGTTTATTGCTACCAACCTGCCTCCCTCCACCCTCCTCACGCCTGAGTGCTCAGTCATGTGACCCCATGGACTGCAGCCCACCAGGCTCCTCTGTCCATGGACTTTTTCAGGCAAGAATACTGTAGTGGGTTGCCATTTCCTTCTCCATCTGTATAATTTTAATGTTATAAGTATCTTTTATGATACTGAGAGATGGAACTGAAAACAACGCTAGGGAAAAACAAGGAAATACACCCAAAAATGTTGACAATGATTATCTTCATGAGATGGATTTACATGTGACCATTACTGCCTTCTTTCTGCTTTATCCAAATTTTTGAAACTGTCACTTATTTTATTATTTTTGTGGCTGTGCTGGGTCTTAGTTGCACCATGCAGGATCTTTTGTTGAGGCTCACGGGCTCTCTAGTTATGGCATAGAGGCTCAGTAGTTGCAGTGTGTGGGCTTGGCTGCTCCTCGGCACATGGGATCTTTAGTTCCCCAATCAGGGATTAAACCTATGTCCCCTGTATTGCAAAGTGGACTCTGAACCACTGGACTACCAGGGAAGTCCCAAGACTGTCAAAGACTGTCACTCATTATAAGAGAAAAGGGTAATCAGAAAGACTATGAAAAAAAAAATGTTTTAATTCACTCTTTATAAATATTTTTAAAACATGTTTAACTATCAACAAAGTACAATTCTAAACAGGACATGCACTTACCAAATCAGGAATCTTTTCAGGTGGATGAAACATAGCCTTAATAAAAAGAATAACAGCTAATCCAGATGTACTCTGAATTGTCTGTAAGAGACCATCTATTTGCAAAAAAGCAGAAAGCATGTATTAAACGATGATAGATACTGTAGTATAATAGAAAGAGCACATGCTGTGGGGCCAGAGTACTGGGTGCAATTTCTAGCTTTACCACTTACTAGGTTAAGCCTAGGTTAAGTTATTTTACTTCCCAGGGACTCAATTTTCTCTTCCGTAAATTGGGGAAAAAATAACTCTATCTGACACAACTGTTGTAAGGTTGAAATAGATAATGAACATAAAGGCTTTTATGCCCAGCACACAAATACTCAACCCAAACATTCATTCTCGCTTCCTCTCCATCTGCTGCCTCCCAGCACATGCCCCAGCAGTACCTCCTGGCCCCTCTCTTCCACTGCGGCGTGTGCATCTCAACTCCCACGTACATTACTTTTTCTGAAAGTGATTTCAGGGCTTGTGTAAAGAACCTACATCGGTACTAATTACAAACTCTGCTCTCATTGGCACTGTACCCGATGTAACCAAACTGTTGGCGTACTTCTTTTCATTATCTATTAGCCTCTGGTTTGTAAGAATGTATACAGAATAATACAGTGGATTACTCAACACAGGGTAAGAATTATGAATAGCTACTATAAACGACCTTCCAAAACTTTATTCTGCCCTTCATCCCACAGTTGTTCACTTTGACTTTGATTGGGACATCCATGTGCCCAAGCGAAGACAGGCTACCTGTTTCCTCAATCTTCCTTACAACTAAAGGTACCAGAGGACGATTCAGGCTACTGGAATATAAGTAGAAATCTCTTGGCTATTTTTTTTCTTTCAGATTAAAGGTAAAGATGTAACTGGTCCTCTTTCCTGCCCTGAATACAGACAAGAGGTCTGGAGGTAGAGCAGTCATATAGTAACCATGAAACAATAAACACGTGGATGAAAGCCAACATACTGAAGACGGCAAAGCAGAAAGGCAGAAATGTTTCATCCATTTAAAAAATATGATATGTCCTTTAATCTACAGGCACCCCCTTCGCCCTTTTCTTGTTATAATTTCTGTTGAAGAACTCTGGCCTTTTAACCTGTACAGTTTCCCACAATCTGGATGTTTGTTTACCCCTAGTGCAATTCAACACATTCTTCTGTCCTCTGTAATTCCTGCAAACTGGCAGGTGACTGAGAGGCGGATCAATCTCAAGTTCAATCCCTCTGGGAAAAACTACAAGTGGTAAAATCAAGACCACCAAGCAAGAGGCACGTGTTATCTGGTTGTCTCCTTCTGTAATGTTAACAGCCATTTATGCTTAATGCCCATCTCAAGTCACTGGGAGTTACAGAACATTTTCTCTCATTAACGACTTGGTTTCCTGGTGGTACAGATCATATGGACAGAATCAACGTGAGACATAAGGAGGAAGGATGACCCCACAGTGACCACGGGCATTATTTGAAGGAAGCACCTGCTGCTAAGGAAGAATGTATGGGCTACACTAAACTTTCCAGATCTTACCTTCAAATTTGGAAATTCCTCAAGAACTTTATTTCACTTTTTAAAGTCTGTGGCTTTTCAACACTAAAGTTGTCACGTTTTCTGCTTTGTATGCAATACACACATGCGCATACGCACAGACATACACACACACATTTAGAAAAGTCCTTCAGTGTTATCCCGATAAGTTGAACTGATATCTTTGAAAGAAAAGGTATTAAAACCTTATAATCCAGGATCTTTCCCCACTTTGAGGGGCTGAGGGAAAGGAAGTTCTATTATCACAGGTAAGTATTGAATATCTCATACCATTAGAAGTGAAAACAGATTAACACTCAATTATAATCATCATTTGTATGCTTCATACTTACCATCACTTAAAAAGTTGGTAAACATACTCAGCAGTCCACACATACTTTGCCAAATAGGAGAATTCTTCAAATGAAGTCTCTGGAAACCCTGTACTTTCTGTACTAACATCACTGAAACTCTAATGCTCACCAACAAGTCATTCATCAACTGCGTTTGAACAATATGATTTCCAGCCAATTTTCTACAACAAAGACAAGACATTATTACAAAAGAAAAGTCAAAATGTCACCTCTTTTCTCACCAAAACAGTTCCTCATCAAACAGCCAAAATCAATTTTAGATTATAATCAACATCTATACCTCTTTTTTCCATTCCCAGAAATATTCAATTATGTAGACATTTATTGCAAACTTTTGACACTGTTTTAACTTAGCTCAAAATTTTCCCTTTTTCTCAGCTAATGACTAACTTCATTTCTTCTTTTTGAGAGCAAAAATAACAAATCAAGAATAAATGACACAATTTTAAAATCTGAATACTCCCTAACTTTGCAATTTCCTTGACCTGACTTCCAAAATGTTCTCAGATTTTCTCCTATTTCACTTTTTTTATGCTTCTGAGACAACATGGCTAGTTCATCCTCTTCTCCCTGATGTCCTTACATTAGATTTCACTACAACTCAGTCCTTACCTCTTCTGTCCATCTAATTCACTCCCTTGATGCTGAGTTCATTTAGCTCATAAGCTTTAAATTATAATCTATATGCTGACAATTCCCCAATTTTCATCTCCAGCCCAGACCTCTCTTCCTAATTCCAGACTTGTATGTACAACTTTCTATTCAATATCTTCACCTGGATGTCTGACAAACATTTCAAGCTACATGAACTTATCTGCAATTCCACACTCGCTCCACCTGCTAGAATCTCTATCCTACAGAAAATGCAATTATCCTTTACTCCTTTCCCACTCACCATATCTGTAAGAAAATCCTGTGGTTCTACCTTCAAAATACATCCATTATTAGACCACCTCCACGGCTACTCCCAGCCACTCTCACCTCTCCCTCACTGTTACTGTCAGAGTCTCTGAACTAGTCTCCCAGCTTCTATGCCTGCTACTTGCAGTCTACTCTCAACACAGCAGAATGCAAGAGTGATATTAAAAGAAAAATCAGGGAAAACTGTTTGGGGGTTCCTCAAACAGTGACACATAGAATATTTATACGATCCAGCAATTCTACTTCTAAGTATATGCCAAGAGAACTGAAAGTAGAGACTCAAACTGTTATTTATGTATCAATGTTTATAGCAGCATTATTCACACTATTTACATCATTCACAACCCAAATGTTTATCAACAAGTAAATGCAGAAACAAAATGTGGTCTATGCATAAGATGGAATATGATTTCACCATAAAAAGGAATGAAATTCTGAAACAGGCTACAACAGAGATTAACCTTTAAAACATTATAAATAAGTCAGACAAAAAAAAAAGACAAACACTGTATTCCATTTATTTGAGGTATCCAGAATTCAAAGAGACAGAAAGTAGAATAGAGGCTACCAGTGGTTGTGGGAAGAGATAAAGACAGCGAATTTGCTTTTGGATACATCAAATCTGAGGCACCTGTAAATCATCCAAGTTGAGATGTCCAGAAGACAACCACTATAGAAGCCTACCACTCACAAGAGATCTAACTTGGAGCGATAAATCTGGGCATCCGAAGTATAGTGATGTGGCTGACACCAAAGAAGTGGACGATCCGAAGCAGTCAAGATTAACAGAATGGAAAGGACAGGACTCACACTGAAGAGATGAGCAGAGAAAGAGAAGCCTAAAAGGCGGCGAGGGGGAGCTCCTGGTAAGGCAAAAGAGATCTTAGGTTAAAGATGGCACACAGGTGTTACTTTTACTCTCCCCTCAGAGCCTCCCTAAACCACAGCCAAGGGATTTAAAACATTAAAAGAGATAAATACACAAGGGCAACAAACAGACAACAAGACAATACTAAAATTTTAATAGCAGATGGATGAGTGATAACTGACTTAACAGAATCAAGAATGATTCTGAATCCTAAGTCAGAGAACACACCCAGAGCAACCTGATTTGCAGCCTCTAAGGGCTAAAAAATTGTTGCCACCAGGTGCTCCTTGACATGAAGGAAAATGTAGGGATGAAAACAGGAAGAGTGGTTACAAGTCTGTTGAAGAAGAATGCCAACTCTGGGCCATACCTGCCAGCTAGCAAACATTCCTTGGTTTTACCTCTAGGGAAGGTAAAACAGCAAGTGACTGGACAGGAAGAGAACACACAAAGTTAAGGCAATGATACCGTATTGCAAGCAGGAGAATTAGGAAAATGTCTGCACAACAAATGCTAAATGTCAAAATCTCAGCTTTAGTCCCTCACTCAGCAACCAGAATATTAAGCCAGTGGTTTGAAAAGGTTCTTCCTTGGCAAATCCACTACTCATGCAAAAAGACCTAAAGATACTGACATCAAGGGTTCCCCAAAGAAACAGTCCAGCTAGACCAGACTTCAATAAGGCCTACAATCAACCCCATCCATACGTGTGTATGTGCTTAGTCGTTTAGTCATGTCCAACTCTTTGCAACCCAATGGATTGCAGCCCACCAGGCTCCTTTGTCCATGGGGATTCTCCAAGAAAAGAATACTGGAGTGGGTTGCCCTGCCCTCCTCCAGGGGATTTTCCCAACTCAGGGATAGAACCCAGGTCTTCCGCACTGCAGGTGGATTCTTTACTGTCTGAGCCACCAGGGAAGCCCCCATCCTTACGTACAGAGGTTCAAATCAAGTCTCAGTGCCCCAGTCTTAAATGGGCACTCAGACAAGGATTACCAGACTTCCAAGGAAAGCTTCTGGCAACAAACATACTGACCAAAAGCAGCAAACAAATAAGCAGCTTGAAAGAAACACAGACCTATGTAAAGATACGAAAACTTTAAAAAAAGAAAACTCTACTATTAACATCCTTAGAGAGATAACAGAGCATATGTCATCCACGAAATAACAACAGGATGCTATGAAAAAGAAACACTCAGGTAAAGAAAAGAACTCTTCCCTTTCTCAGTTATTCTCATAACTTATTTGATTTTTTTAAATTAAATATCAAATCTCAAAAAATAAATTTAAATAATTACATCTAATATTAATGGAGAGGGATGGAAAGAAGTACACTCTGGACCCTTCTTAAAAATTTCCTTGTACAAAGACAAGGCGTGTGTGCATGCTAAGTCGCATCAGTCATGTCTGACTCTTTGCGACCCCATGGAATGTAGCCCACCAGGGTCCTCTGTCCATGGAATTCTCCAGGCAAGATTATTGGAGTGGGTTGCCATGCCCTCCTCCAGGGGAGTTTCCCGACCCAGGGATAGAGCCCGCGTCTCCTGCGGCTCCCACACTGCAAGCAGATTCTTTACCACTCAGCCCAGGGAAGCCCGTACAAAGATAACGTACGCAGAGGCACGAGCATGAAGACACGAAACACTTGCCTGTTTTCTTCTGAGATTTCAATTAAACTCTTCTGCAGAAAATGAAGCACTGAAACAAAAAGGACATAGGAAAAAATCAGAATCTAAAACTGTGAACTCTGACTCCAGCACAAGAAAATATTTCAAATCATTGCTACCTAAAACGATATCATAAAAGTAGAAATTTAAAAGGAAGGAGCGTAATATACCTTCATCATCGGTAGTACTCCACCTACTGCCAAGAAACTTAAAAGAATCAGTTACAAAATTACTTATACACGCAGTCACCTCTCAGAATAAAATAAAATAGAACTTACCATTTTCAAGAAGATTATTAACACTTGATCTACCTGTGGGGAGAAAATTAACACTGGTAAGGAGTTTCAGAACTAAAATTAACACCATTCAAAACACTGATGGAACGACAGATGTTAGCCAGAAAAAGTACTAGAAAAAAGCTAGCTTACCCAAGTCAAAGTTTTCCATACAGGAAGATATATTGTCGATAACTCTTCTGTAAGAGTAGAGATCAGTACTCGTATTCAATTCTTCCTGAAGACGAGAAGTAAAACTTTGTGTAGCCTCAATTAGAAAAAATTCAGGTAGGCCATTTAGTGAGCTAGAAAAAAAAACCAAATATTAAAAATTTGACAACCTTAGAGCATGTTCAAGGAAATGTTGGGAGGGAAGAGAATATTACAAATGAAGAAACACTCAACTGTATCTTCAAAATACAGTCAGAAAATAGCTTCACACCACTATCATTGGAACTCCTTGGTCTAGCACCTCTCCTCTGGTCTTCCTGTTTCCAACCTGCTTCACTCTCTTTCCAAGGACTAACCTAAACAGAGCAGCCAGACGAATATTACTAAAACACCATTTATTCTTCTGCCTAAAACCATTCTACAACATCCTTCTCAGCCAATGCAGCAGTCAAAGTGCTTACAATGACTTATGAGACTTTATACAATATGGCCCCCCCATTATCTCTCTGGTTCATCTTGATCCTTGTTCACTTAGCTCTAGCTACACAGCCTTCCTTCACTCCAACAACATGCCAAAGTCTTTGTACTTGTCATTTCCTCCACCTGGAGTTCTCTTCTCTCAAATATCCCATAGATTATTTCCCATTAATCATTTCCTCATCCCTTTCAGGTCAGTCTCAAAGATCACCTGATCAATGACACTAAACAAAGATATCTGAAAAGACTACTATATTTTAAACTGTAGCCCTCACCCCCATCCTTGGTACTCCCTTTCCTACTTCTCTGCTTTATTTCTTTATCCATAGCACTCATTCCCTGTAATTCCGGTATATTTTGCTTATTTTTCTATCTCCTGTCTTCCTCTTAGAAATAACCTCCATTCTGGACTGTTTCATTCACTGTGTCCCCAATGCCTAAAAGAATACTTGACACATAGTAGATAACAGTAAAAGTCTACTGAATGGATAAATTAAATACAATGCAAATTTTACCACAGTTAATCTAAATTAACATTTTTAAAAATATTGACTCAACAATTCTAAAGTTTTTCTGGAAGGAAAAAATATTGAGAAATAGGAATATTGAAGATTACAATTTAGCAATACCTATTAAAAAGCATCACTACCAACAAAGCTAGTGGAGGTGATGGAATTCGATTTGAGCTATTTCAAATCCCGGAAGATGATGCTGTGAAAGTGCTCACTCAATATGCCAGCAAATTTGGAAAACTCAGCAGTGGCCACAGGACTGGAAAAGGGCAGTTTTCATTCCAATCCCCAAGAAAGGCAATGCCAAAGAATGCTCAAACTACCGCACAATTGCACTCATCTCACACGCTAGTAAAATAATGCTCAAAATTCTCCAAGCCAGGCTTCAGCAATATGTGAACCGTGAACTTCCTGATGTTCAAGCTGGTTTTAGAAAAGGCAGAGGAACCAGAGATCAAATGGCCAACATCCAATCGATCACCGAAAAAACAAGAGAGTTCCAGAAAAACATCTATTTCTGCTTTATTGACTGTGCCAAAGCCTTTGACTTTGTGGATCACAATAAACTGTGGAAAATTCTGAAAGAGATGGGAATACCAGACCACCTGACCTGCCTCTTGAGAAATCTGTATGCAGGTCAGGAAGCAACAGTTAGAACTGGACATGGAACGACAGACTGGTTCCAAATAGGAAAAGGAGTACGTCAAGGCTGTATATTGTCACCCTGCTTATTTAACTTATATGCAGAGTACATCATGAGAAACGCTGGACTGGAAGAAGCACAAGCTGGAATCAAGATTGCCAGGAGAAATATCAATAACCTCAGATATGCAGATGACACCACCCTTACGGCAGAAAGTGAACTAAAAAGCCTCTTCATGAAAGTGAAAGAGTAAAGTGAAAAAGTTGACTTAACGCTCAACATTCAGAAAACGAAGATCATGGCATCTGGTCCCATCAGTTCATGGGAAATAGATGGGGAAACAGTGAAAACAGTGTCTGACTTTATTTTGGGGGGCTCCAAAATCACTGCAGATGGTGACTGGAGCCATGAAGTTAAAAGACACTTACCCCTTGGAAGGAGTTATGACCAACCTAGATAGCATATTCAAATCAGAAACGTTACTTTGCCAACAAAGGTCCATCTAGTCAAGGCTATGGTTTTTCCACTGGTCATGTATGGATGTGAAAGTTGGACTATAAAGAAAGCTGAGCGCTGAAGAATTGATGCTTTTGAACTGTGGTGTTGGAGAAGACTCTTGAGAGGCCCTTAGACTGCAAGGAGATCCAACCAGTCCATTCTAAAGGAGATCAGTCCTGGGTGTTCTTTGGAAGGACTGATGCTAAACCTGAAACTCCAGTACTTTGGCCACTGCATGCGAAGAGTTGACTCATTGGAAAAGACTTTGATGCTGGGAGGGATTGGGGGCAGGAGGAGAAAGGGACGACAGAGGATGAGATGGCTGGATAGCATCACTGACTCGATGGACATGAGTTTGGGTGAACTCTGGGAGTTGGTGTTGGACAGGGAGGCCTGGCGTGCTGCGATTCATGGGGTTGCAAAGAGTCGGACACGACTGAGTGACTGAAGTGAACTGAACATACAACTTTAAGTTTTTACACTAAGCATATATTTCTATATTACCTATGTAATTAAAAACATTTAAACAAAAACAGATAGGACAGAGAGAAAAAAAACAGTAGGGTGACAGGTTTAAATTTAACCAATAATTACATTACATGTAAATATACTAAACCAGGAGTCTGCAAACTATAGCCTACAGCCTATTTTTTTAAGGTCTGTGACCTAAGAACCCTTTTACATTTTTAAAGAATTATAATAAATGAATAAACAAGACAAAACAAAGACAAAATTGTATGAATGAAATTGCTAAGTGATATATTTCATTTCAGTTCTACCAAAGAGGGAACCTTAAATACTAGTTACTTTCGGTCAAACTGAACATTTACAGTGCCTAACTTTGCTTTCTTTTTTTTCTTACCTTGCCAAGACTTTCTTCAAGGGATTCTTTAGAGTCAAAGAAAGATAAATGCCTGCTAAAATATCCAAACAACTTCGAATAGTGGGATCACATGTGCCATTTTTATTTGCTTTCTCCAGTAAGGGCACAATCTATAATCAAAAAAATTCAAAGTTATAGTAATTGTTTTCTAATATCAAGTATAGCAAAGTAACATGGATTCAAATACTTTAAGTCTCAATTTTAATGTGTAATATTTTCCAACTACACTGTTTTAAACACCTATTTCAATATTTATTAACTTTTTAAACCATGCTCCCAACACTCAATCTACCCTCCAGACCCACCTTCATTGAAAATTACTGACTTGTTAATGGCTTAAAGTACAGGAATTCTGTAGCATTACTGAAAACCAATGATATATTTAACTGCTTTCCAAAAAATACTATGCAAGTTCAAATGATAAATCCTAATATCAAAACACTGGTCAGGACAATTTTTACATTTTACGTTAACTTTTTAATGCATCTGCTAAAAAGTTTTGAAGATCCAGATCGATAGAAATATTTTTTTGATTTATCTCCACCAAAAAGGTATGCACTATTATCTCATCATCCTACCTATATACAACTCCAACAGTGGTAAAGCCTCAATATAGCTTACATTGCCACTTTGAATAAAAAAAATCATAAAATGAATAGAAAAAAAAATTCCTATTCTTTAATGATACCTCAGTATGAAATAATTAGGAGCCTGGAGAAGGAAATAGCAACCAAATCCAGTATCGTTGCCTGGGAAATCCCATGGACAGAAGAGCCTGGCAGGTTACAGTCTATGGGGTACAAAAGAGTCCACAGGACTTGGCGACTAAACAGCAACACATGTATATATAAGGATGATTCATTCTGCTGTACAGTAGTAGTAACAAACATTGGGAGCATATATATATTCCAAATGTAAAAAAATAATTAGGAGCCAAAAATTATCGGTTAATTTCAGGACTTCCTTGGTGGCTCAGTTGATTTCAGAAGCCCATAATAGCATGATAACCTCCAGGATGCATCCATGAACATCAGATCAGCCTTACCTGTTTAACATAACGGATCTGTGACACTCCATCAGTGAGTTGTACACAATGCAACAGCAAAGAAGCTAGATTTTTCCCTTCCACATCAGCCAAGGCTATATAAAACAAAACACAACAAAAATTTCTTCGGTGATTTCACAATATATAGATAAGAGTTTATCTTTGTTATGTGTTCTATAAAATTTAAACATTTATAAACAAAACCCAGGAGAACTTAGACTGAAGCCAGACGTTTAAGAAAACCATTTTATATCCAAAACTGAATGTAAAGAACATGGAATAATTAAATTCCAAGAGTCTGAACATTCTGTGATATGGAGTCCCAGAGATAAATAAACCATTTGCAACCCAGAAAAGAGATAAACAAGTCAGAAATCACTTACATTTCAAAGTTTCAAGGTCCTGATGACAAACGGTCAATGAAGTAACTTGTGTTTCTTTCTTCTTCTTTACACCCATTTTAAATAGAATTAACAGTAGTCGCTACAAGAAAGAAGAGTTTTAAGACACTGCTTAAGGACTTCCCTGGTGGTCCAGCGGCTAAGGCTCCATGCTCCCAATGCAGGGGCCTGGGTTCGATACTTGGTCAGGGAACCAGATCCCGCACGCCACAACTAAGAGTGCGAATCTGCAGTGAAGATGAAAGATCCTGCGTGCTGCAACTAAGATCAGCACAGCTAAACAAACAACAACTACATAAATAAAAAAAGAGACTGTCTAATGCACTGAAAAACTCTGTGTGTTGACATTTGGCGCCAGATAATTCTTTGCCACAGGGTATCATCCCAAGCACTGTAGGACATGGCCTCTGCCCACTAGATAGATGCCAATAGCACCCTTCCTCTGCTGCTGCTGCTGCTGCTGCTAAGTCGCTTCAGTCGTGTCCGACTCTGCAACCCCATAGATGGCAGCCCACCAGGCTCCCCCGTCCCTGGGATTCTCCAGGCAAGAACACTGGAGTGGCCTTCTTCCTCTAAGTTGTGGCAACAGAAAAAGGTCTCCAGTAATTGCCAAATGTCCCCTGGGGAGCATAGTTGCCACAGGCTAAAACTACTACCCTAAGGATGGCTGTTTTGAAAAACTTTTTTTAGACTCAAGAAGAGTTTATTACTGTCTAAGGTTACTTTTACCTACCCAGTCTTTGTATTTTAAATACAGCAAACCTTCATTTTAAACAAATAAACCAGAACAGCTTTTCAAAAATACAGTAGGCCTACCTTATCTCTGTGACTTCTTGGATTGACAGATCAGGAGGTATCCCAACAAGCTGTATCTTGATTTCTGAAAAATATTTGATAAAGGCAACTTTCACGTACTATCCCTGTGAGTTTGCTTTCAGCTAACAGGATTCACAATAGGCTGAACAAAGATACTCAAAGGATACACACTCAAGAGTACCACGTGGTCTGAAGACAAGTCGCTAGGGAAATGCCACATGGGGCTCTCTTCTTGAGGATTTTTAGTGGTGTTTATCATGTAGACATTAGAGGACATAATACAGTGAATTAAGAAACGACACAGAGCTAGGAGCATCCAACAGAGTGTTGGATGATAGAATCAGGATTTAAAAAGTGACCAATAAACTGGAATAAACTTACCAAGATGAAATAGAAATAAATGTAAGATGCTGCTTTTGGATAAGAACAATACAGTACAGGATTTATAATACCCAGAAATACAGGATGGGGAGAAGGTAGGAGAGATAAAATGTGATTTGAAACAATTCAACATGTGGTTTGTGAGCCACAAGCCAATAGTACAACATGACTTAAAAACCACATTAGAAATCAGCTAGACCAATGGATGGTCATCTTCACAGGTCAGGGAATGTATGGAGCATTAGGCGCTGTGCTAGTAGCCATATCTTAAGGAGCCATAGCAAATGATGGATCTTCTAAGCTTCCCTGATAGCTCAGTTGGTAAAGAATCTGCCTGCAATGCAGGAGACCCCAGTTAGATTCCTGGGTCGGGAAGATGTGCTGGAGAAGGGAGAGGCTACCCACTCCAGTATTCTTGGGTTTCCCTTGTGGCTCAGCTGGTAAAGAATCCACCTGCAATGCAGGAGACCTGGGTTCAGTCCCCGGTTTGGGAAGATCCCCTGGAGAAGGAAAAGGTTACCCACTCCAGTACTCTGGTCTGGAGAATTCCATGGACTCTATAGTTCATGGGGTCGCAAAGAGTCGGACACAACTGAGACACTTTCACTTTCCAAGGAACAGCCAGATTTCTGAAGGTCCTGGAAAGCACTTCCCTTCAGAAAACAGTTCAAACCAAAGGTGTCTGGCCTAGAGAAAAGAGGACAGGATGAGTGCCTTAAAAGAGCTGCTGTTGGAAGACTGATTGGGAGAAAGAGGAATAGATTTTATTCTGTAGTTTTCGGGGGTTTTTTCTTTTTTTTGGCCACATTGCTGCACAGCTTGCAGGATCTCAGTTCCCTGGACCAGAGATTGAACCCAGGGTCATAGCAGTTATAGCGCTGAGTCCTAACCAATGGACCACCAGGGAAGTCTCAGATGTCTTCTGTCTTAGATGGCTATAGAATTAGGAGATGTCAGTGCAAGCTTCAGGGAGGCCAATTACAGCTTAATACAAAGGAAGAAATCTATGGTTCAATTATAAAATGAGCTGCCTTTCAGAGAACTTTCCAACACTGAGAATATCCAAACAGAAATTCAATGAACCCTTTTAACCTGGATCCCTACAATAAACTCTTAACTGGTCTCCAAACTTTTATCCTGCTTCTGAAGAGTCCATTCTTTTCACAGTCATCAAAGCAATTTTTTTTCAAATATAACTACTCTCTTGCTTAAAAATTTCTAAGGGCTTTCATTTATACTTAGAATAAAATATAAATTGGAGACTTTGGCCTTCAAGGCCTAAATAACCTGGCCCTTCCTTCCTCTGCAGTTCATTTCAAATCAATCTTCTCTTCACCATCTAGGTGACTTTGTATGCCCTGATATCTCTATTGTTAGGCTTATTCCACCAAATCTTTGCAAGGCCAACTCCTCACCATTCAGGTCTCTTCCCAAACATTACCTCTTCTAAGAAGCCTTCCATGGACACTATTTAAAATTCCACCACTTCTACTCACATATAGGTCATTTCTATTGCTTTATTTTCTTTATAGCACTTACTACTACCTGAACTTACAAGAAATTGTTTATTTGCATATATGTCTCCCCTAGTAATAAATTCAATGAAGGCAGCAGTTGAATCTGTTTTACTCACTGTTTTAATCATCAGTTCCCAAAACAGTACCTGGCATATATCAGGTCCTTAAAATTTTTTGATGAATAAACTAATGAGTTAACAAACATTTATCAGTGATGTACTAAAAAGGATGTGTACTTTTAACAGCAGAAAAGTGGACTACTTGTCATCTTAAGTAAATTCTATATCCAAGTGACAAGCTAGTCCTGACACTGAGGAACCTATGGTCCCTCTGCAAGGTAAGAAATTAACACAGCAGTGAAATAGGAAAACGCACTTAACAGAAAATAGTAATAAAAATGGACACTGCTAGAAAGGCATCGACAAGGTAAAAATTTGAAAAGCGACATGATTAAATCAAGGGGAATAGCACTAGGGAACACTTCCCAGGTAAGTCACCAATATACAAAGCTTAGAAGGGACAGAAATAGGCAAATGGGGAGACGATTCTGTGATGAATGGTGAGCAAACCTGCCGCAGAATTTTATCTTGGAACCCTTAAGACTGCACAAAGAGGTTTGGTGCTTATGCGTGCTCAGTGGATGCCCAAACGTTTGTCCTCCCAAGAGTGGAAAATTTCGTGCCCACCTTAAGGCACTCCTTAAGTGGCCAGAAGATGCTCAGTAAATTACACTCCTCTTGCACCCCACTGCCTGCTTCCCTTATGATTGCTGTTCCAGTGAAACCTACACCTTTCTGGCTGACTCCCACAAACATTCTGTGGACAATTTCCCAACCACGTGGAGTCTAGGGAATGACCAGCGGCGGGGGTGGGGGTGGGGGTTAAAGTGCTATCTCCATGGAGACCTAAGCTTCCGGAAATCAGGTTCAAGACCGCCAAATTCTCGCGTAACTATAGAACGGGAATTGATGTGCATCCCCTGGCTGCCCTAGTAAAGTGGCCGAGCGGTAGAGAGTCGCGCATTACCGCGGCTCTGGCAAAGAAGACGCCTGGAAGCCAAACCTCGTGCCCGTGAGCGTCTGAGAAGAGTCGCAGCAGTCAGGATGAGTCCCGGAAGCTGGTCTAGTTCTACGGTGTCTCGGTAGCTCACAACGGGGTCTGTAGTCGATTACCCGGTCCGGGCGAGGAAGGGAAGTAATTGACGTGGAGGAAGCATCATCGCGAGAATTGAGCCACGGCGCTCCTCCAATCAGGAGTTCAGATAGGTGTTGATGTCACCGGGAACCGGCGCTAGTGAATTTTGACTCTACTTTAAAGAGAGCGCGGAGTGCTTCACCCACTGCCTTGGCTTGACCAGGCGCCGCTCGCCTCCTTCCGTTTAGGGCAGTTTTTATTGTGGGCTCCACACCCCTGAGTGCCTGAAAAGCACTTTTGCCTGAATCCAGACGTTCCACCCTCCTCCCACTCCGCCTCCTCAACGCAGAAACAGAGAGAAAACTGCCTCCGGGCCGCTAGAACGGAAGCCTAAAGACTTAAGAGCCTATGAAATGGGGTACGGGGTGGGACGGGCAGTCCCCTGAAACTACTGTTTGAACTTTGGCTAAGATGAGGAAAGGATGACAGCCCTCTCCGGTATTCTTGCCTGGAGAATTCCATGAACAGAGGAGCCTGGCTGGTCTGCAGTCCTTGAGGTTGCAAAGAGTCTCAGGTGACTGACGAACACGATAACCACGTTTTATCAGATGGTTCAGACCTTTAAAAAAATGCATAAATAAAATAAGTAGGTGCCAACTTTTACTGTATCATCACGGACTCAATTGCCATCAGTTTAAGCCAAGTCCAGGGGATAGTGAAGGAAAGGGAAGCCTGGCTTGCTGCAGTCTTTGGGATCGCAAACAGTCAGACACGACTTAGCGACTGAACAACAACCTCTACTCTAGAAGCTGGGGAGGGGGGCGGTGGGGATGGTTAAATAAAGAAATAAACACTGAGGCTATCTATATTCAAGTGCAATTAATTTTGGAAATATTGATAAACATTGAATTTCCCCACACCTTTAGCCAGGTTAATGATTTTAAGTTTTCGGTGATGACTTTTCTGAATTTTATCTCACCTTCTTTTATTCTTCTTTGTAATTTTATCACGTGTGTATGTATTGCTAAATATATCTTATTTTGTTTGATTTTGAACTTCATTTATGGAATCGGCTTGTTTTCTCCAGAACTTTGCTTCTCTCACCGTTGCTTTTGGCATCCACAGAAAAGCAGGTTCCTATAGTTATTTCATTCACGTGCTAAGTCGCCGCAGTCGTGTCCAACTCTTTGCTACCCCATGGACTGTAACCCACCAGGCTTCTCTGTCCATGGGATTCTTCAGGCAAAAATACTGTAGTGGGTTGCCATTTCCTTCTCCAGGGGATCCCACCCAGGGATTGAACCAGAGTCTCTTATGTCTCCTGCGTTGGCAGGAGGGTTCTTTACCACTAGTGCCACCTGTTTCATTGTTTAATAGACCACATTTATCCATTCTCCCCTCGAAATCTGGATAGGTTCCAGCTTTTCCTCTAACAGTGCTGCTGCGAACTTTCTTGTATGTGTCAGCTGACGAGTGTATGTAGAACTTTCTCTACATCAGTTTTTTTTTTTCTAATTTTGATTGGGACTGATAATAAGAAATGCATTATGCCTAAAACAACTACACCTGAATACTCATACATTGTAACTGCAAGAAAAATTTCTTGAACTGTTCATTACTCTACAGGAGCTAGGTGCTCTGATATTTTGTGTCTTTTTTTTTTTTAAGGTGTGGTAAATACACATAAGAAAATTTACCATCTTAACCATTGCTTTTTAAAAAAAGAAGAAAGAAAGAAAGAACAGCCCCAGGGTGGAGCCACTAGCCCCAAACTTCATTGCAAACCAAGACTTCATTGCAGTTTCAGCCTGTCTCAAGAATGGAATTTCTAAACAGCACTAGAGAGGTAACCTTACCTGAAACAATCTGTTCTTTTCCTTTATTGTTAACCTCCTTGTCCCACATCATTTCTATAGAAGCTTCCCATTTTGTACCACTTATGGAGTGCCTTCCTATTTACTAGATGAGATGCTGCCTGATCCATGAATCATTGAATAAAGCCAATTAGATCTTCAAGTTTACTTGGTTGAATTTTGTATTTTAACACCTTTTTCAAGTGTCTCCCTTTTTTCAGTATATGTTTCCAGGTCACTGAAATTAACTTCATAACAATCTGAATTCCAGCCCTTTTTAAATTTTGGCCCAACCATTTGAAAGTAAGGGGCAGACACTGTGCCTCTTCCCCACAAAATTAGAGCATGTATGTGAAAACAAACATGTATGTGAAAAGGCAGTAACTGCCATTGAGAAGATAGGAAATAGAATATGAGACTGGACTGTGGGGAGATTTGTTGCCATTTTAAACAGAGTGGTCAGGGTAGGCCTCCTGGAGTAAAGATTTATAAAATTTCTGTGTGGAGGGAACAGCAGTGATATCAGGCAGGAAATTGGTGTGGAAGAACCACAAGGAGGGCAGTGTGGCTGGAGCCGAGTAAGCAAAGGTGTATGTTATAGGGGATGAAACAAGGGAGTTCCATTATGTAAAGTCTTACAAGGACTTTAAGTGAAGTGGGGAGTCATTTTGAGCAGGAAGTGATAGGATTAATCTACGAAGAGCCACTGGATCTACTTTGTTGAGACTGGACTTTAGCAGAAGCGGGAAGACCAGTGAGTGAAGAGGCTATTGCTATAAACAGGCAAGATGCTGGCGGCTCAAATCAGAACAGTAGCAGTGGAATGTGTGAAGAGTGGACAAACTCAGGATATGATTTGGAAGTAAGCCAACAGGATTTCCTGAAAGATAAAACAGGGTATGAGGAAAAGAAGAGTTCAAGATGATTCCAAGATTTCTGATCCGAGCAACTGGAAGGATAAAGTTGCCATTCATAGAGTGATGGGGCAAAAGTTTGCTTGGAGTGGGTTTGAATGGGTGTAAAAGAGACTGGGAGGGAAAGAACTGACAATGATGAGATCAAGCAGAGACAACTCCAGTGCTTCTAGTATACAGGGGCAAATAAATGGAGTGGTAACTTTAGGGGAAATAGAGGCAAAAGAAAGCTCAGGTTTTAAAGACTGAAAGAGTCACGTTTGGAAAAGAGCTTTTGTGTGTGTGTGTGTAGTCACCTTGCACTGCCAGCTTGTAAGTGCTCACTCAGTCATGTCCGACTCTGCGACCCCATGGACTGCAGCCCACCAGGCTCGTCTGTCCATGGAATTTTCCAGGCAAGAATACTAGAGTGGGTTGCCATTTACTACTCCAGAAGATCTTCGAACTCCAGAAGGGTTCGAACCCACATCTTTTGCACCTCCTGCTTTGACAGGCAGGTTCTTTACTGCTTGCACCACCTGGGAAGCCCAACTTGAGACTATTTTAAATTCTCTGCTTGAGATTTTTCAGAACATAGCATGAATTTGGGCTATGAACCATTTTTTAAGTAGCTATATATTTTATTAGTAAAAACTTATTCCATGGTAATTTTTGAAGACTCAGTAATCCTTAATATATAAAAGTATAAAAGAAAACACATAAGTGGCACCTTATTGTGAAAGTGTGGGCTACATAAAATCATGAAAATTTGTTAGTATATCTGGGTTTTAAGTGTAGTTTAAATATGTACCTGTTAAAGCAGGTACTATTCCCTCAATTAGGGAAAGGAATATTTTTATAATTATTTAGTGTTACATTGGAGAAGACAATGGCACCCCACTCCAGTACTCTTGCCTGGAAAATCCCATGGACGGAGGAGCCTGGTAGGCTGCAGTCCATGAGGTCGATAAGAGTCGGACACGACTGAGCGACTTCACTTTCACTTTTCACTTTCATGCATTGGAGAAGGAAGTGGCAACCCACTCCAGTGTTTTTGCCTGGAGAATCCCAGGGATGGGGGAGCCTGGTGGGCTGCTGTCTGTGGGGTCACACAGTTGGACACGACTGAAGTGACTTAGCAGCAGCAGCAGCAGCAGTGATACATTTTCATACATAATGATTTTTTAACTTCTTTTACATTTGAATAATTAAAATTTGACCTTTTAAAACCACAAAAAGGGATTTAATTGCCTATTCATTTAATACTTGTTCATAAACTTCACTCCAATTGTGGGTATCTCCTACAGGTGTTGTTTTCCATAACCAAAAATCACAATAGTCTATCAGTCACCACATTCTAAAAAAGTATACTTTATGATAAGCTGCCAGCAATGCATGGTGATTTATGTAATTAAGGAATCCCTCATAATAATCCCTGTTTAATAGTTTCATGTGTAAAATGAAATCCAAAAGCATATACTAGAGCTATGAATATGATTTATTGTTTGTTAATATATTTTGTTCTTTGTTAATATAATAAAAATGTTATTTGGTAATATAAGTTTGTCCCCAAGTCAATGAAAGAAAGCATACTTCTGTTACTTACCTATTGATACATAATAAATGAGTCCTAAACTTAATGTCTAAAACACTATTGTGCTGTGCTTAGTTGCTCAGTCATGTCCAACTCTTTACGACCCCACGGACTGTAGCGCACCAGGCTCCTCTATCCATGGGGATTCTCCAGGCAAGATACTGGAGTGGGTTGCCATGCCCTCCTCCAGTGGATCTTCCCAACCCAGGGATCAAACCCAGGTCTCCTGCATTGCAGTCAGATTCTTTACCATCTGAGTCACCAGGGAAGCCCATAAACACTACTAACACTTATTATCTCTCAGTTTCTGTGGGTCAGAAATTCAGCAGCTGCTTGGCTCAGTCCTTCTGGCCAGAGGTCTCTAATGAGACCCTAGGGTTAGAGGATCCATTTCTAAGATAACTTAATTCAGTGGTGCTTGTTGTTAACAAAAGGCCTTAGTTACTCCCTGTGTGGGTCTCTCCCCCGAGCTACTTGAGCATTCTCACAACACAGTAGCTGGCCTTGCCCAGAAAGAGCAAGGTAGAAGCTTCAATGGTTTATATGGCCCAGCCACAGAAGTCACATACCATCTCAACAATACAGTACTGATTACAAAGGTCAGCCCTACTCATTGTACTGGTCATTGTAAGAAGGGACTACACCAACAGATAAATGCCAGAAGGCCAGTATAATTGGGGGGCCACTTTAGAGGCTAGCTACCACTGTCTATAACACATCTGCAAATTTTTCTCAATACTTAAAATACACTGACTAATGGATCACAAGTAAGAAACTATTTATGAGTTGTTTGATTATAATTTCCACAATAGACCTTGTGGAAACCCTTAAATGTTCTTGCATGTGTTTTTACAAACTTACTTGCCTTTAATGACATACATTCTCATAGAAGACAGCCACAGAATTTAATCATAAGGTAGGTTTACCAGATGCACAGGGCTTCATGGGGCATGGATGTCAGCAGCCCTCATACCAGACTGGCTGACAGAGCAGAAGCCAATCAAAATGATCCAATGGGTCCTAGAGGAGAATGACCAGCTGATCTGCCATATTGTATCAGAACTAAAGCCTGGGCAACAAGTGAATCCAGTACCAGCATGTGTTACATACAAATCTCATTTATTTGGCTACCATCAGAGATGACAACCCAACCAGTGCTTCAAAAGCAATGGCTGTTGTGAGGAGTCATTGAATGTAATTATTTCCTGTGAAGGAGAGACAGAATCTTTTACCATCTTAACTGCTTAAAACATAAATGCAGCTTCTGTGACTCTTTAAAAAAATGTGGAGAAAGCCACTGAATTAACTATGCTCAGTGTAAATATTTATTTTAATAATTAAGCAAATTCCCTTAAAAATAAAAAATCTAGGTTTATGATGCATAAGGATTCTGATCTTATCCCTTCCCTACCTAAGAGCACATATTGGCTGTCTTCTGTGTACTCTTTCTTTCCTTCCCCATACACCAGGCTCCAATTTATGAGACCTTCTCAATATTTCCTAAAAGCACTGATCTTTCATGCATTGTACTGTGCTGTCTGCTCAGAAGGTCTTTCTATTTCCACCCAAGAAACTTGCTCACACTTCAAAGATCCATCTCACATATCACCTCCTCAGGGAAATTTCATGTGTGTGATAGAGAAATTCTTGTTTTTTTTCTACCAGTTTTGTCTCGGCATTGTCACTTTGTCTCAGCATTGTCACTTTGTTGAGACATGCTAGTTATTTGTATCCTTGCCAGTCTTCCTACTAATTTATGAACTTTTCCAAGACAGGAACCATTTTTAGGTCCTTGTTGACTAGTACAGTGCCCTGCGTAACTCACCAAATACTTGTTCAGTTCAGTTCAGTCGCTCAGTTGTGTCCGACTCTTTGCAACCCCATGGACTGCAGCATGCCAGCCCTCCCTGTCCATCACCAATCCCCGGAGTTTACCCAAACTCATGACCACAGAGTCAGTGATGCCACCCAACCATCTCATCTTCTGCCGTCCCCTTCTCCTCCTGCCCTCAATCTTTCCCAGCATCACGGTCTTTTCAAATGAGTCAGCTCTTCGTATGAGGTGGCCAAAGTATTGGAGTATCAGCTTCAAGATCAGTCCTTCCAGTGAACACCCAGGACTGATCTCCTTTAGGATGGACTGGTTGGATCTCCTTGTTAGCTTGGGATAATAGACCATTAAGTTCTTTTCCTTGTTCATGTGCAGTGATGCTTACTTTACCACTATGTGGCAGCAAACTACAGAATTATTTTTGGCTTTCAATAAGTTCAGCCAGGATGAATGCTCACCAAATGTCGACAGTGATTTTTCTGGGGGTGAAATTACAAGGGGCATTCACTTACCAAGTTGTTTATTTCAGCACTATTTGAATGATAGCGTATTTTTCACGTGGATTACAGAATTCATCCAGAAAGATACATAATATTTACAAACAGATTTTAGGTTATTAACTTCCTACCCAGAAGTATGTTAGAAAAGTTTGTCAGCTCAATTTAAATAATATGTTTATTTTTAAATACAACATTCAAATAGAAAATTATTTTGTTTATAAAAATTGCTCAATATTATGTTTTTAAAACTCATATTGGTGCATATAACTTTTTTTACATAAATCACATATTTAAGCTTTAAAAGAAAATTTCAGTGAGTAATTTAAAAATTAGGTGACTCAGTGGTAAAGAATCCACTTGCCAATGCAGGAGATGGGGGTTTTATTCCTGGGTCAGGAAGATCCCATGGAGAAGGAAATGGCAACCCACTTCAGTATTCTTACCTGGGAAATCCCATGGACAGAGGAGCCTAGAGGGCTAGAGTCCATGAGGTTGCAAAAGAGTCGAACATGACTTAGCAACTAAACAACAAAATCTCTTCCGAGGAGCAAACTTGTAGATACCCACCACTGTTGCTTTGGGACATCTGGAGAAGAAATCCCTAGGACAAGAAGGGATGGAAAGCTTGATTTAAATTTTAAGAGAGTAGGACCCAGCTGGGTCCTGCGAGGGGAGAAAACAAAGTTTGTAAAACAGAATTTCTTGGAAAAGGTAAAGATTGTGGTTTTTTAAACTATAGTTGATTTACAATACTAATTTTAAGAGTACAGAAAAGTAATTGATTTAGTTATACATACATATTCTTCTTTTCCAAATTCTTTTCTGTATAGGTTATTACAAGGTATTGAATATAGTTCCTTGTGCTCTACAGTAAGTTCTTGTTGTTTATCCATTTCGTATGTAGTAGTGTGTATTTGTTAATCCCACATTCCTAATTTACTCCTCCCCGCTTCCCCTTTGGTAGTCATAAATTTGTTCTCTTTGTCCATAGGTCTGTTTTATAAATAAGTTCACTTGTATTATTTTTTAGATTCCATATGTAAGTGATATTATATAATATTTGCCTTTGCCTTACTTCACTCAGTACGATATTCTCTAGGTCCATCCATGTTGCTGCAAATGGCAATATTTCACTTTTTATGGCCAAGTAATATTCCATTGTGTGTGTATATGTTCGTACACACACAAACACACACATACACCACATCCTCTTTGTGTATTCATGTGTCAGTAGACACTTAGGCTGCTTCCATATCCCTGTGTACTATTCCCTATTCATATTTCCTGTGTCTAAAGTGAGAATCCTTGGACAAGTTCTTTCAGCCATGAGGACAGGAATTGACTAGTTTGGGGTAATGTTTTGGAGATATATTGTTCAATACTCCAAATACCCTTTTTCAGCTGTTCTACTTGTAGAACATAGTAGAAGTACCTTTGAAAGGAACTTGCTGCTGCTGCTGCTAAGTCGCTTCAGTCGTGTCCGACTCTGTGCAACCCCATAGACGGCGGCCCACCAGGCTCCCCTGTCCCTGGGATTCTCCAGGCAAGAACACTGGAGTGGGTTGCCATTTCCTTCTCCAATGCATGAAAGTGAAAAGTGAAAGTGAAGTCGCACAGTTGTGTCTGACTCTTAGCGACCCCATGGACTGCAACATATCAGCCTCCTCCATCCATGGGATTTTCCAGGGAAGAGTACTGGAGTGGGGTGCCATTGCCTTCTCCGTTGAAAGGAACTTAAATGGTGTTAAAAAATGACTAGGAGGCCCAGTCAATAGAACTCAGGGCAGGCTGATTGAGTACAGCAGTAGGTGAGAGACAAAAATTGGAGATGATTTCTAGGATTCTGGTTCGAGTGAATACACTGTAGTGGTCCTATTCCTCTGGAAGGACTGAGTTGAAAGCCTGCAGAATAGCTGCTTGGAGCATTTTGGGGTATGAGTAAATAAAGTTATGTTCTATAAATAAAGGGCAGGGAGGAAACCAGAGTTACTCAGCAGGGTTGGGAATAGAATGCACTGTGTGCTGGACATGGCTGTAAGTCATATGCAACTAGCAAGCACCTTTTTGGGCTTCCCTTGTGGCTCAGCTGATAAAAAAAAATCCGCCTGCAATGCAGGAAACCTGGGTTAGATTCCTGCATTGGGAATATCCCCTAGAGAAGGGAAAGGCTACCTACTCCAGTATTCTGGCCTGAAGAATTCCATGGACTGTATAGCCCATGGGGTCACAAAGAGTCAGACACCACTGAGCAACTTTTACTTCACTTGAAATATAGTTAACACTCTTGCCCCTTTCAGTCAAAGCCCAGTTCACTTCTGTGGGCACTTCTGTTAGAAAGTCTACAAAATGGGGCCATTCAACTTTATTTTAAAATATCATGCAAAATAGTGTCTCCTTTCAACTGAATGCTCCACCCTAGAGTCTCATGGTACCGGTTCTCTGGCCACACACTAATGTCAGCACTTACAGCCTACTTTGCCTAGAGTTACGTTGCCAGAGCTTTTGCCTTCTTTGGTCAGAACTGGCTTAGGACATGGTAATGCTCTCCCTGCCTGAGAGAGGAGGGACTTGAGCAAGGAGAGACCAGGGAAAGTCAGGTCTATAATAGTAATATCTGGCATTAATGGGCACTCAACACAAGCCAGACCTCTTCTCAGCCCTTCACAGAGGAGAGCTCTCTTAATCTTTATACAAATGTATTAATATCAGCTAATTACTATCTCCATTGTGCAAATGAGAAAACTGACTTTTCTTAAGGTTAAGAGAAAGGATTGAGTCAGAGACCCAAGTGTGATGCTTTACCACTGACTAAGTAAGCTAACTTCTTTCATCCTGTTTTCTCATCTTTTAATAATAGCTAGTTTCCTACATTGCTGTGGTAAGTAAATGAGATTGCACATGGGAAGTGCCTATCTGGGTTTCTGGAACAGAAAACATGTTCAATAAATTGTTTGTTATTTTTTTCCCACTCACACTTGATGGTCAACCACAAGCCCTCTTGGGCTCACTGCCTCTCACTTAATTTTCAGCACCCCCAGTGGTAGGCTGAACAAAGATTCCCCAACGATATCCATGTGGTAATCCTGGGACCTGTGAATGTGTTATCTTATGTGGTGAAAGGGACTTTGCAAATGTGATTAAATACAGGATTTTTGAGATGAGATTATTGTGGATTTCCAAGTGACCTCTATCACAAAAGTCCTCAGGAGATGGAGGCAGGAGGATTGAAATCAGAAAAAGATGTGATAACACAAACCGGGGTTAGCATGATGTGTTCTGAAGATGAAGGAAAGAGCCACGAGCCAAGGAATGCAGGCGGAAAGAAAGAAATGGAAAGACAAGGAACACAACCATGCTGACACCTTGATTTTTAACTCCAGAAGACCCATTTCAGGCTTCTGACCTGCAGAACTATAATAAAATGAGTGTGTGTTGTTTTAAGCTACCAAGCATGTAGTATTTGATATAGAAGCAATAACACACTAATGTACTCCCTAACTGAAAAAGAGGGTGGATGCCAGGTTCTGTTTACTTCAGGGTCCAGGCCAGACCCTCTCCAGTGTACTCACCTGGCCCGCTGCCCTCAGCCCCTTAGCTCAGACAGCCTTAGGGCTAGTGAGACTAAACCCTGTGCTGCTGGGATTTTTGTGTGGTGCCTTTTTTTTTTTTTTTTTCTTTTCTTAATTGAAAGAATAGATTTTGAGGAGAGAAAAGACATGGAGCAGAGAAGTATAGAATTGAAAACGAATACAAGTGCAAGCTGTTTTGTTAGTTGTTTTTTAACCACAGCAAACTAGTACTGCTGCTGCTGCTGCTAAGTCACTTCAGTCATGTCCAACTCTGTGCAACCCCATAAACGGGAGCCCACCAGGCTCCCACATCCCTGGGATTTTTCAGGCAAGAATACTGGAGTGGGTTGCCATTTCCTTCTCCAATGCATGAAAGTGAAAAGTCAAAGTGAAGTCGCTCAGTCATGTCTGACGCTTAGCGACCCCGTCGACTGCAGCCCACCAGGCTCCTCCTTCCATGGGGTTTTCCAGGCAAGAGTACTGGAGTGGGGTGCCATTACCTTCTCGGCAAACTAGTACAGACAGACCAATACAATATATCACAGGAAAGTTTCAAAAATCAAGGTGCTCCCTGAGAAAGGCTGAAAGATTCAGTCTCTGGACTTTGAAATTTAGGCTGCAGGCCCTGTTTGGGGGTAGATCCCTGGGTACCTAGCACCATCCACGTTTGCAACCGGATCGGAACAGGAGAATAGCCGCTTGGTCCAGCGGTAGAAGTGGAGGCAGTGTTGGATATCCTGTGGCGTATGACCGCTGAAGTTCCTCCCCTCGTCGCAGCGCCAGGTGGGGGCGTACTTCCTAACAAACTCCTTCCGGCGTGGGGCCGCAGTTCCTCTAGGTCGTATTTCTCCAGCCCACCAACAGTGCATTCCAACCGGAGTGCTTCACATCTCCTAAGCACATGTGCGTTTTATCATGGTCGTCCGGACTCAGGTGGTTCCTATGGGGCCAGGTCTGGCTGACATCTGCGGTCTCCTGGGGGAGACCTAAGCCTATCCCAAACTTTCCTGACTTGTGTGGCACTCGCCTCTGCCTGTGCTCAAAGTTTGATGTCGAAATGGGTAAATTCAGGCAGTGAGGGTCCATCTCATAACAGCGTGAAATGTTTGTCCAAACCCGGCTACCTCTTCCATGTCTGGTAGCCCACCCAGATGGGCAGGAGTTGAGGATTCTCAGAAGAAATAAACCATGCTGTCTCCACCCCAGCATGCAAGAAACCTTTGTGCTGTTCTCAGGGGGAACATACTTCCAAGGGTCCTACAAGAAAAGGAATTACTGCCCAGCCCAGGAGTCTGGCTTAGACTAGCTCCTCACTACCTATGGGACAACATCCTAGCCCCCTATACTCAGAGCTGTCCTGCACTAGGGAGGAACACATGTGGTCCCTTCAACTAGACCCCTTCCCCCAATTCCAATCATTTTCAAGTATTCCTTAACCCAGACCTTTAGAGCAGGCAGAGCTGGGATTCTCATTTTACTGATGGAGAATCATTCAAATGGAACAAATGACCAGTGTGCAGTGGTGCTGGTACTTAGTCCAGGGTTCCTTCCATTATATTCCAAACTCTCGTTTTTATATGCAAATGAGGCCAACTGTCTCAGTGACACTTTCCTACAAAATGAAACAATGCCATAATAATAAGGTCTTGGGAAATTAATGGTACTAAATGAGTAATTTGGATTTAATGTTAAATCCTGGAGTAGGTGACCCAGAGCCAGAAAGAGTGGCTTTCTGAATGTCTGGTGGCCAAATGACAATGTAACTGCAACAACAGGGTACTGATACTATCATCACAGGAAAGTCATGCATGCCCCAGAAGCTGAGTGAATGATTTGAGTGTGAGCTCTGACTTTTAGGGCCTGAAATGACAAAGATAAAATGTTAAGTCTCCAAACAAAGGTCAGAGGTTTCCACAATTATTTCTGCTTAGTGTGAAGAACCTCATAGTTTACAGTGAAAGAGCTCCTTTATCCATTTATTCAATGAATATTTATTAAACGTTGTCTTAAGTCAGTTCCCCCAGGAAACAGATTCTAGGCAGAGATTTGTGTAAAGGAGAGTTACTGGCAAGTACTCTTGAGAACAACCCTGGCAAGGGCTTGAGGGAAACAGAATAGGTCAGAAAGTGTTGAGCTGCGATGAATTTACTGCAGGGGCCTTAGGCAATCCTACTGGAGTTGTTTGGAAGGGACAGAGCTTCTGTCCTCCATCGAGCAGTTATTGGATCAGGTAATGAGCTGTCTGTCGCAGCTGAGACAAGCCACACGGAGGGGACAAATGCCTCGGCTCCTCCTGTGTTCTGGGCACTGTGGGATGGTTTGTGTTAGTCACTCAGTCATGCCCGACTCTTTGTGACCCTGTGGACTGTAGCCTGGCAGGGTCCTCTGTCCATGGAATTCTCCAGGCAAGAATACTGGAGTGGGTAGCCATTCCCTTCTCCAAATGATCTTCCCGACCCAGAGATGGAACTTGGGTCTCCTGCACTGCAGGCAGATTCTTTACCATCTGAGCCACAGGGAAGCGCATGCCATGGTCTAGTGATATGATGTTGAACCAGACAAGGTCTCTGCCTTCAAAGGTAACTATGAGGGCAGAGTTAAAAAATAAGCAAAAACAGTTTTTAAGAAAAAACCAGGAAATAGAAAATTATCTTGTAGTTAGAAACTGTATCCCATAAACTTAACAAAGAAAAATCCTTGCGTTTTATTGATGGCAATTAAAAGGTTGAAATATTTAGAGTGAAAAATCAATTCACTCTCTGCTGATAAAAAAAAATTGAAGAAGAAATAACAGTCATCCAGGAACTGTTCTAGAGAAGCTTGTATAGTAAATGTAATTGAAGCCACAGGACATTACTTTGGTATTCATCTGTAATGAACGGTGGATCCCTTCAGCCCTGCCCAAGAATAGGTGATGGGCCTTGATCTCTATGCTGAGGCCTACAAGTGGTCTCAGCTACTGGAAAAGAGGGCTGCCTTTGCAAGTAGGGGTGTGCTGCTGTTGGTACTGATTCAGCTCCTGTAGGCTTGGTGCCCGACCCAATCCCGTTCTCCCAGCCATCCTCTCCCTTATGTTGTTTTGTCCCTCTTCTTCTTTCCACCTCTTCTTCTTCCAATCTTTATTTCATCTCAGAGAAAAGTGCTTGCCTGTTATCCCAATTTGTTACTTATAGTATGACAATAAACTCTGTTCTTGAGCCCTTTAGGGTCTAAATATTTGAAATGAACAAAACAATTTCTCGGCCATGAGTTTCAGAAAAATCATGTGGACCTTAAAAAGCCGAAAATTGCCTTCCTTGTCCCCTGGTTGAGCTATGGTGTCCATTCCCTGAAGCAGGAGGAGTGGAATTGTCCTGGCGTTTTGGGTATGGGCAGAGGACCGTAATAGAGGTACCTGTGGACAGTGTTAAACCCTGTTCAGAGCTTCAGATGCTCCCCTTCAAATGAACATCTCTATTTGGATGCCCTGCCTCAAACTCATTTCTTTTTGTCTTGTTTCAGAATTCTCTTGAATTCTCCTGAATTCTCCATATAGCTTGTTTCCTAAAGCGGCAAAAACTCTGAAGATCTTTCTTTCCCTTGAACTCCATTCCCAGCTAACTAATCACCAAGTTCTAGATAGTTCCATATTTGCAATAACTGTCCTAATACAAGACACAGCTAACAACCTCCTTACCCCAGCACCACTGACATTCTGAACCATATACTTTCTTGTGAAGTGTCCTGTGTATTGTAGGGTGTTTAGCAGCATCCCTAGTCACGACCCACTAGATGTCAGTAGAACCCTTAGTTGTGACAATTAATGTCTGTATTCCTCCTGAGCTGGGCCATGTTGGAGGCAAAGGAAAAATCTGTGCCCTATGTACACTTCTCAAAATGTCCTCTCATATTTTGAACTAAGTGCAAAAAGTTAAAGTTATACAATAACAAGAAAACTGAATTTACTCTCTGCTAATGTGAAATTTGAAGGAAAAAAAAAAAACTGAAAACCATTCCAAGATACTTTACAGTGCCCAGTACAAAATTAAAAGACAGGGCCCCTTCTTAAATTATGAAGAATTCACACTGATAGCAGAACAGTGAACAATTGGGGAGCCCTCTCTAAGTGTAGGGTCCCTCTGCATGTGAGGCCCTGTTCACCTGCACAGTTCCCATACCCTTGAAGCCAGACCCGAACCTCATATTACCCAATCAGCCTGTTGGGACATATGACAGCTGTGCGGGCCCTGGGAACCCCAAGCAGATTGGAAACAACTGTTTCCGTTGCACAATAACACAGAGCCCTAAAACAAACAACACTGTGAATTTTTGGCATTCATTTTGATTTTTTCAAAATGTTACATTAATTTGACATATTATTTATCTTGGGTTCTCAAGATTTTAGCACTCTCTTAAATTTTGTACCTGAGGTGAGTTCCTTCTTAATCTCAGCCCCGCTATGCTGCTGCTGCTAAGTCGCTTTAGTCGTGTCCAACTCTGTGCGACCCCATAGACGGCAGCCCACCAAGCTCCGCCGTCCCTGGGATTCTCCAGGCAAGAACACTGGAGTGGGTTGCCATTTCCTTCTCCAATGCATGAAAGTGAAAAGTGAAAGTGAAGTCGCTCAGTCGTGTCCGACTCTTACCGATCCCATGGACTGCAGCCCACCAGGCTCCTCCGTCCATGGGATTTTCCAGGCAAGAGTACTGGAGCGGGATGCCACAGCCCCGCTCTAGGCTTTGTCAAATGTTCCCTGATGGCTCAGCAAGTAAAGAATCTGCCTGAGACACAGGTTCCATCCCTGAGTTGGGAAGATCCCCTGAAAGAGAGCATGGCAACCCACTCCAGGATTCTTGCCAGGAAAATCCCATGAACAGAGGAGCCTGGTGGGCTCCATGGGGTCACAAAGCGTCGGACACAAGTGAAGTGACTGAGCACACTCACCTGCTGATTCAGAGCAGTAAGTCTTAAACTTGCCCTGCATCAAAATCACCTGCAGGGCTTGTTTCAACACAGATTGGTGGGTCCCAATCTCAGAGTTGTTGATTCAGTAGGTCAGGAGTGGGGCCTGAGAACTGGCATTTCTGAGTTGTCAGGTAATGCTGAAGTTGCTGGTCCAGGACGCATGGAGAACCACTACTTTCGAGCCTTCCTTTCTGTCACACCAGTGAGAATGATATTTCCAAAATCCAAGGCACTTCTCTGCTTGAAACTCTTCAGTGGTCTCCATGCCCTATAGAATATAACACATGCTATTTGCATGGAATATATTACTTTGATGGTCCCCCTCCTGTGCCTCCTACACAATTCTCTAGTAATACAGGACTGGATAACACTTATTAAGTATCCTTTAATATTCAAATCAGCTCTCGTCTTTATAAGCCTCTAGATTGAGTTATGTGTTTTTTCTTTGTTGTCTCATTGAACATTTTGTATGCCTCTTCGTTAGTACTGAGCTTTGTATAAACTAAAGTCTACCCCATCAGAGAGCAGAATCCTGGAGGACTGGAATTATCTTTATTCCTCTAGTCCCTGCTCTGTGCTGTGCTTAGTCGTTCAGTCGTGTACAACTCTTTGTGATCCCGTGGACTGCAGCCCACCAGGTTCCTCTGTCTATGGGTAAGAATACTGGAGTGGGTATGCCCTCCTTCAGGGGATCTTCCCAACCCAGGGATTGAATCCAGGTCTCCCACATTGCAGGTGGATTCTTTACCGTCTGCGTCACCAGAGAAGCCTTGCTATAGTCTGCTGCAAACAAGTGCTCCAACAGCATCTAAAGAACTGAGCTGGACCTACCCAAATGCTATTCTGTTATGGTGGAGTAAAACAAAGAGGAAAAGGCTACCACCTCAAGTGACAGCTAGAGATTTAAGTGTACAGGGAAGCACAACAGGGAGTCACAAGAGTCTTGAGGTTTAAGAGTCTGGCAAACAGTTTTCTAAATGTCTATGAGTCGAATGTTTTTTTAACGGAAAATCAACCCTTAATGTATAATTGGTTACCTCTAGATCCTATTGTTAGCAATCCCATATAAGCTGTGAAAGACAGAAGCTAGGGAAAAACATTTGAAATGTTGGTTAGAACCAGTAAGAAACACAGTCAGAAAGAAAGAGCAGCAGTAGAATAGAATGATCTAGAATCACAAGGATAGGAAAAAAAAGCACACAAGAGAAACTATTCTTAGATCCAGAGGAAAAGTTCTTTTCCCCCACTAAAAGGTAATTTTTATAATGCTAAACTTCTTTAATATCAATATCATTAAATATCTTTAATATCATTAAAGAAGTTTAACATTATAAAAATTACCTTTTAGTGGGGAAAAAAACTTTTCCTCTGGATTCTATTACATTGTATTACATTGA
Organism: Capra hircus; assembly: GCF_001704415.2. Classification (NCBI taxonomy): domain Eukaryota; kingdom Metazoa; phylum Chordata; class Mammalia; order Artiodactyla; family Bovidae; genus Capra; species Capra hircus. Next base: position 25,738,327 of record NC_030818.1, read on the forward strand.
ATATATTTCAAGAAATCACTCGACTTCATTGCTTTAAAATAAGTTTAAAATAAGTTTATAATACAAAAGATCAACACTGAACTTCAAAGTACAGAGCTACCATATGAATCAATTTAAGTGAAATTTGTTTGGATAGTTGGCTCTTGAGGTCATGGAAAAAGGATGGGAAAATGAAGTTCATAGTACCTCAAAGGAAAAAGTGATCTGCAATCCAACATGGAAAATGTTAGATGTCTTCTGGGACAAAGTAAACCAAAATTCTGGCTTAAAGTTATTACCATCAAACTTAAAGACAGAAAGCCACATGGCAGTGCTTCAGATTTCAATAATATCTCTGAGAAAAATGTATGTGTATTATATTCCCAATAAACTGATTTCAATCATATACCTTTGATGTTTTCCACACTTTTTAAAATACACACATTTTTGTTAGGGAAATTTGAATATAACCTACCTCATTGGAAATCACGATAGTATGTTTTTGGAATAAGACTGTGCTTCAAGGAAGGACTTACTACCCAGGCTGCTGGGAATTCAGTGACCAGACAGTGTCCAGTTGACACTCCCATCAAGGTTTCCTGAAACTGTTTGCCACACCCAAGCTCACATCCTTCCATCTGAGTATTGATCAACTGATGGCATTCTTAGTATATGTGTGGTCTTTGTGGGACAACTCTGACTGGGGCTGTATGTGTTCTCTCAGACTCCCCCTGGCATTTCCTGAGCCTTAGTGGAGCCTATGTCACCATTCTTACTCCAATCCTACATCCTCCCCTTTCCAACCAGAAGTTGGTCCCTAATAGATATGCATGTCAAGCTCCATCTCAGCTTCTGCTTTCCTAAAATTAAGTGCAGAGTTCCAAAGAACAGCAAGGAGAGATAAGAAAGACTTCCTAAGTGATCAATGCAAAGAAATAGAGGAAAGCAATAGAATGGAAAAGACTAGAGATCTCTTCAAGAAAATTAGAGATACCAAGGGAATATTTCATGCAAAGATGGGCACAATAAAGGACAGAAATGGTATGGATCTAACAGAAGCAGAAGATATTAAGAAGCAGTGGAAAGAATATACTGAAGAACTATGCAAAAAAGATCTTCATGACCTAGATAATCACAATGATGTGATCACTCACCTAGAGCCAGACATCCTGGAATGCGAAGTCAAGCAGGCCTTAGGAAGCATCACTACAAACAAAGCTTGTGCAGGTGATGGAATTCCAGTTGAGCTATTTCAAATCCTAAAAGATGATGCTGTGAAAGTGCTGCACTCAATATGCCAGCAAATTTGGAACACTCAGCAGTGGCCACAGGACTGGAAAAGGTCAGTTTTCATTCCAATCCCAAAGAAAGGCAATGCCAAAGAATGCTCAGACTACCACACAATTGTACTCAACTCACACACTAGTAATGTAATGCTCAATATTCTCCAAGCCAGGCTTCAATAATATGTGAACCGTGAACTTCCAGATGTTCAAGCTGGTTTTAGAAAAGGTAGAGGAACCAGAGATCAAATTGCCAACATCCGCTGGATCATGGAAAAAGCAAGAGAGTTCCGGAAAAACATCTATGTCTGCTTTATTGACTATGCTAAAGACTTTGACTGTGTGGATTACAACAAACTGTGAAAAATTCTTAAAGAGATGGGAATACCAGTCCACCTGACCTGCCTCCTGAGAAATCTGTATATAGGTCAAGAAGCAACAATTAGAACTGGACATAGAATAACAGACTGGTTCCAAATTGGGAAAGGAGTACATCAAGGCTGTATATTGTCACCCTGCTTACTTAACTTCTATGCAGAGTACATCATGCAAAATGCTGGACTGAGTGAAGCACAAGCTGGCATCAAGATTGCCAGGAGAAATATCAATAACCTCAGATATGCAGATGACACCGCACTTACGGCAGAAAGCAAAGAAGAACTAAAGAGCCTCTTGGTGAAAGTGAAAGAGGAGAGTGAAAAAGTTATCTTAAAACTCAACATTTAGAAACCTAAGATCATGGCATCCAGTCCCATCACTTCATGGCAAATAGATGGGAAACAATGGAAACAGTGACAGACTATATTTTGGGCTCCAAAATCACTGCAGATGGTGACTGCAGCCATGCAATTAAAAGATGTTTGCTCCTTGGAAGAAAAGTTATGACCAACTTAGACAGCGTATTAAAAAGAAGAGACATTATTTTGCCAACAAAGTCCATCCTAGTCAAAGCTTTGGTTTGTGCAATAGTCATGTATGGATGTGAGAGTTGGACTATAAAGAAACTGAGCATCGAAGAACAGATGCTTTTGAACTGTGGTGTTGGAGAAGACTCTTGAGAGTCCCTTGGACTGCAAGGAGAGCCAACCAGTCCATCCTAAAGGAAGTCAGTCCTGAATATTCATTGGAAGGCGTGATGCTGAAGCTGAAACTCCAATACTTTGGCCATCTGAAGCGAAAAGCTGACTCATTTGAAAAGACCCTGATGCTGGGAATGACTGAAGGAGGGAGGAGAAGGGGACAACAGAGGATGAGATTGTTGGATGGCGTCATCAACTCAAGGGACATGAGTTTGAGTAAGCTGCGGGAGTTGGTCATGGACAGGGAAGCCTGGCAGACTGCAGTCCATGGGGTCGCAGAGTCGGACATGACTGAGCGACTGAACTGAACTGAAAAGGTATGCATGTCAAGCTCCATCTCAGCTTTTACTTTCGTAAAACCAAGTGGATGATGCAAAGAGCAGACTCATTGGAGAAGACTGATTCTGGGAAAGATTGAAGGCAGGAGGAGAAGGGGGCGACAGAGGATGAGATGGCTGGATGGGATCATCAACTCAATGGACATAAGACTGAGTAAATTCTGAGAGATAGTGAAAGACAGGGAAGCCTGGCATGCTGCAGTCCATGGGATCGCAAAGAGTCACATTGAACTGAGCAACTGAACAACAACGACAAGTGGAGACAAATATTAACCATATTACGAAAAAAGACGTTTTTGGTTCTTCCCCTCCTTACTACTCAAACAAGAGCTAGAAGATGATAGATGTAATTGATAAAAACTATCTGTCTACGTCTATGTCTATATTTATATGTTTCTACTCTGCAGTCATTTTTCTAGTCTCTAAGAAATTCCATCTAATGCTGAAGAAAAATGTTGATAAGGCTAGAACAGAGGAAACACTGATTTTAGTGATGGGACAAAGAAGCAAGAGGCTACATCGGCTTTTGTGAGACAGGAGAAGATACATAGTGAAAAGTTTTTCAGACGGTAAAGGTGATTAAGCTATAAGCTGGCATTCCAGACTTTCCCAACACAGGAGACAGCATGGTGCGAGACCTGAACACGTGGAACGATCGACACCTTTGGTGTAAGTCTTTAATCTGGCAACAGCCTCTCGCTTTCAGTCTTTCTGTAGACCCGTCTCTGTGTGTAACACTCTCGACTCTACTAATTTTTCACCTGGGTTAACTCCTTGTCTTTCATGTTTTTGTTAGGACGTTACTTCCACCAGGAATTCTTTCTCCACTCCCTGAAGACTGGCTGGATGAGTCTGCTGTACAGGTCTATAGTATCTGAACTTCCCCGATACAGCATTTACTACACTGTGCTCTAATTGCCTATTTACTAGTCAGTTCCCCTCTGAGTGGACCATCACCACTTTGGAGGCAGAGGTTAGTCACTGTTCATCACCAGATCTCAACATACTGCCTGGAAGATAAAACTTACTATTTGTTTGATGAATAAATGAATGCTGCTAAGTGCAATGGACGTAGGAAGGCATATTTCATTTATTGAATAAATACATATTTGTTTCCATCATATGCTAGATATTTCTAGGCACTGGAAATAAACAAAATGAAAGAACAAAGGCCCTCATAGAGCTTACATTCTACTGGGGCAAACAGACAGTAGACAATCTGCTTAAATATAAAGCAGGATGGGGAAGAAGAAGTTTCTTATTTCATGTAGGGTGGTTAGGGAAGACCTCCTTCATAAGGTTATATTTGAGCAAAGTCCCAAGGAAATGAGGAAATGAATTATAAATATTTGGCAAATAAGATATGCATTGGAAAAATCAGCAGCAGTACTTCTTAAAATTACCCTGTGAATCTCAGTTCTACTTCATGGTTAATTTCTCATAGCTATTTTGAATAATGTCATGAGGGGTTTTTGTGAAACTTTCACTTTTATTGTAGCTATCTCTCTAGGTACTAGCAAAGCATCTCAAGGTTCTTGTTTCACAGTTCATTTTGTGAGGATTCTTGTAATGCTCAGGAAATTCCTTTGTTTCTAAAGCCTTTTGAAATCATAGACTAACCCAAACAATACCCACTATCAGTACAAATATTTTATCTTTCATTAGCAGGCATTGACAAGAACAATTAATATGGCCATCTGAACTGGTTTAATTTCTATGAGAAGCTCAAATTTCAAGGATAAATTCATGTCTGTGATATAATAGCCCACTTGGCAATTTTTAGTTTTTCTTTTTAGGTATGAGCTATTACATAATTAAATAAAGGAATATTCAAGAGCAGCGATCCCCAACCTTTTTGACACCCGGAACCAGTTTCATGGAAGACAATTTTTCCATGGACCGATGGTGGGGCAGGGTGGGGATGGTTTCAGGATGATTCAAGTGCATTGCATTTATTGGGCACTTTATTTCTATTTTTATTGCATCAGCTCCACCTCAGATCATCAGGTGATAGATTCTTTGGGGTCCCCTGCTCAAGAGTCTTTATAAGGCCAATAAAAGATATGAAGAGTTCCCTGGTAGGGGTTAAGTAATGCAGGGTTCTCTTTTTTCAGGTAAAGGGAGGAAGTGTCTGTGTTAGTGTTGCCAAGACAACTATATTTCATAAAGATTAGATGACAAGTTGAAAAGTGATGAGTATTTTCTGTCAATGGAAGAGTCTATACAGCGCGGGAAGTACTAAGTTTAGTGAAAACCTTAAAACAAAATCAATTAAAAGTTTTTACACATTTTACTATTGCTGTCACACTTTTGGACAAGGCGGCTGTTTTGGCTACTCAGTGAAATCCTCAAATGAGCAATGGGTCTCTCAAGATTACCGTATATTTGCATTAATACCGCTAGTGTTTATTCAGACTTTGTATAAACAAAAAGGAAAATAGGAATTGTGAATCTAGAATCCTGGAAACACATTTTGATAGGCAGTTTTTCTACCTGTCTTTGCTCTTATACGTGAGCGTGTTGCTTTGTTTATTCTTAAACTTGAAAACTGCTCAATCATAAAACCTATTTGTACTTAAGAAAGATAGTTTACTTAAGTATGATTTGCCTAAGAACATAAACTCTGTCCTTTTTTTGATATAATTTTATTTATTTATTTGTTTTGGCTCTGTTGGGTCTTCGTTGCTGCATGTGGGCTTTCTCTAGTTGTGGCGAGAAGGGGCTACTCTGTAGTCTCAGTGTGGGGGTGTCTCCTTGCAGGGTCTTCTCCTGTTGCTGAGCATGGACTCTAGGGCACCCAGGCTTCACTAGGTACAGCAATGGGCTCCGTAGTTGGGCTCCCAGGCTCTAGCGCACAGGCTCCACAGTGGTGGCACGCGGGCTTACTCTTTTCTCGGCTCATGAAATATTCCCGGACCAGGGCTCAAACCCACGTCGCCTGCATTGGCAGACAGATTCTTAACCAGTGGACCGCCAGGGAAATATTTTCATAAATATCTAAAGACAAAACAACTTGCAGCAAAGTTGTAAAAACACAGCAATAAGCAACAATGTTTGCTAGGAATCCAACTTTTTTCAACAGGAAAGACTTGAAAATGGATTTAAAACTATGTCAAGAAGCACTGCCGCTGCCGCTGCTAAGTCACTTCAGCCGTGTCCGACTCTGTGCTAAAAGTTAGCAAAATAATTTTCTTACCTTCACTGATCTGTTCATAAAATAACTTGTTAATTTTATAGAAAAAGGATCCAAATTCTATTTTTATTCCTGTGTGTGTTTATGTAACAATTTGCAGTAAAGAATGTATTGATATGGCTTAATTATCATCATTATATAGTCGCTCAGTTGTGTCCTACTCTTTGTGACCCCGTGGACTGTAGCCCGCCAGGCTCCTCTGTCCATGGGGATTCTCCAGGCAAGAATACTGGAGTGGGTTGCCAGTTCCTTCTCCAGGGATCTTCCCGACCCAGGGATCAAACCCGGGTCTCCCACAATGCAGGCAGATTCTTTACCATCTGAGCCACCAGGGATGTCTTAACATGTGTGTATATATATAACAGATATATAAATATATAATACCACATACATAAACAGACATACAAATATAAAAACGGATATTAATTTGAAGCCTTTAACTATAGTTTTAAAATATAATAAACTTAATATAAGATAGATAAAAAATGTATGTAGCTTAGTAAATTTGCCATCTGAATAAACTTTCCTTTTTTTTTTCATTTTAAAAATTTTAATATTTTTTGGCTGTGCTGCACTGCTTGTAGGATCTCAGTTACCAAGCCCAAAATTGAACGCATGCCTTTGGCAGTGAAAGCATGGACTCTTAACCATCGGACTGCCAAGAAATGCTCTAACTTTCTTAATAAAAACCAAAATGTGATATACATTATTATTGTATATATATTTGGATTTTAAAAATATTATTGTATCTGGTATAGTTAAACATTCATATTAATTTCCATATTTAACCAGAGTAACCAGATTTTCTTTTATTCAGACACAAAAGAAAACTAGGAAATTGAAAACCAAAATGTTTCTCTCCTTTAGTACTTACTTCATGTAATTCTAACAAATTTGAGAGGCAAAAATAACTAAGTCGTACGTGTAATATCATTTAAATGTACTTACAAATTTTGTTACTCTATTGTCAATTTAAGTAATAAGGTAACAAATTTTGTTTAGTGACCAATTTTTCTGTTTCTTTTTTTAGGAACTCTCTCTGCATCCAAAGATTATTTATTAATTAACTTAGTCATTTGTCTAAGGTTTTAAAGTTAGTTAAAGATCTGGAAATCATAATTTACTTAGCACATTAAATCCTATGATTTGCAACAATAAATCCTTACATCTGCAGCATTGTGAGAATTTGTAAAATTAAACCCTTTGAACACTCATTATCATTTCAATTAGTTGAAAACAATTTTACATATATAATTTTTTACTTAAAGCAAGTTATAGAAACAGTGGTAATTTATTTAACTTATAAAACCAATGTAGGAAATTTAAGATGTTTGAATCACAAGAAATGTGATTAAATGGTATTATTTGAACCAAACTGTTTGGCTGACATTATTTTTTTATATGGTAAACTGATTTTTAAAGATTCTATCATGACAAAAAAATCTTTCATCTTGAAGTTTAATGTTTTTCTTCCTGTCTTGTAGCTGTTATGCAGGCTAATACATAAATATACTTTTCAGTGTTAATAAAGAGAAACACAGTTTAATAACTTCTTTCTTTCCTTCAGATATTTTTGACTGCTTGCCTGGACTATCCCCCTAGAGTGAGCACATAACAACTGATCAGTTTTTTTAATTGATTAATTCTTAAAGTTTCGCAAGAGAAGGAAAAAGAGAGGAAAAGAAAAATATGTGAGGGAGCTGGCGTCAGATAAATACAAAAATCTTTTTTTAAAAAAAAGCAAATCATGTTCCTTGTGCAAGGAGAGGAAGAAAATTTAGATATAGAAAAATACACCTGATGATATATACACAAATGAGTGATATGCAGTTAATTTTGACATAACTTGAATCATTGAAAATTTTTGCCAAGGAATAAATTAGAAGTTAGATATCATTAATCTATAAATTACCAAAAAAAAAAAAAAATGGAGGGGGGAATATTTCTTAGGTGAGAAAATTTTTTTCTTTTTTAGACAGACAATCTCCTTAAGAAAATTTCTTTTTTTCGTTCTGAGGCACTTCTCAAACAAAAAACCTTGTTCATGTCAAAAGTTCCCTTGACTGGTGACTGCATTCTAAAATGTCCCTGATGAAACTGTGCCAGTGAGAAAGTCAAGTACACAAGTTTGCGATGTAAAAAGAAAACAAAAAGGTAGCAGGTGTTTAGCCTGGAAGAGGTGCAGTTTTGTACTGAGAAACCCCCCTGAGAATGGAATGCTCGTAAGGACGGTGCTTGGCTAACTGTGTCTCCAGAGCTTGGCCAAAGGCCAGCTATAGCTAATCCAGAGCTGAACTGAGTCTCCTGATTTGCTGCTGATGAAATTAAACACAGCAGTTCTCAGGGAAACAAAGACAAGATGAGGTCCTTATAAGGTCTGTAAAGGTAACCCATGGAAAAGTTTATTCAAACTTTTCAAGCTGGTCTGTGGAGACCTTTGAACGCCTTAGTCCTTGAGACTTGCCCAAGATGAACCTCTCTCTACAAACATGAAATTGTTCTTTGAAAAAGCTAATTCTGTTCTCTCTGCAAGGAGAGGGAAGAAAGTTTAGATCCTCTCTCTGTGGGGTTTTCCTTTTACAAACAACTCTCAAAATGCTTGTCAAGCAGAAGCAGGCGTTGGCTAGAAAATAATTTCACCAAAGAACAATACAAAACTGGTTATGTTTCAAAAAAAAAAAAAAATCTTAAGGGAGCTCATTCCTACGAAAACAAAATAAACCTAACACTGAGAGGCTTCAGTGAAATACTGGAGTTTAATGTAGTACGTGCAGGTAGAGAGACAGGGCTCTCAGGTGCACACAGGACTATTGGGTTGGAGGTCCTGTGCATGGTGGTAAGGGCTTCCTCTGAGTCTCAGTGGAATATCTACTTTTGTCACCTCCTTCTGGCCAGAGACCACCAGGAACACACTTGTAGGTAAAAAAGCTGGGTTTATTACTTATTGCAGCTAAGATAGACAAACACTATGAGGAACCATGATGTATGTCTCAGTAAGTGGGTGTAAAGAGATACAAGTAAATGGGTATAAAACAAACAAGGCAAATATATGAATAAAGTGATAATAGCTAAATCCATATGAGTTTTTTCTATATTATTTTTATTCCTACAAATCTTATATGTTTTTAAGTAAGAACTCAGAGAGAATAATAAATCAACTTAGGCTTCAGTTTTGTTGTTTAATCACTAAGTCGTGTCTGACTCTTTTGTGACACCATGGACTGTAGCCATCAGCTCCTCTGTCCACTGGATTTTCCAGGCAAAAACACTAAATGTGAATCGAACCCACGTCTCCTGCATTGTCAGGCAGACTCTTTACCACTGAGCCACCTGGGAGGCCCACTAAAAGTTATACTAAAAGTTAAATTTAACTAGATGTCAACTAGGCCCTTTCAATCTCTTGAGATGTAGATCGGTCTGCCCAATCTCCTTTCCTAGCAGCCCAATTCCCGTATCACCCAGTTCCACCCATTCTTCCATAGGAAAAATAAGGCACACCTAAGATTTTTGTGATTTCTCTGCAGGCTGATGGCCTTATGGTCACTTTGCCTCTGGGCTGCTGATTTTCTGTTTTGTTTCATAAGTATTAGATGTGAAATTTGATCCCATCTTCTTACTTAAGCATTTATAAGCCTTGCAGACACTACAGAAGACTGGGCTCCTGAGAGAAGCCACAGCATGCATCCCAGAGCAAATAACCTAAAACATAGTAGACTTCCTGTTCTTCAAAAGTCCTTGGCCACATCATGCCTTGGTATTTCTCATTGCCCCTTTACCCTACACCATACCAGCTCTCTGTCATCCTGCCATTTGCCTTCATGGCCCCTCTCTTTTCTTTTCTCTCTCAGGAACAAAACCAAAATCCTCTCGTTTTCATATTAGTACTTTCCTCGACCTGACACTTTTGCCTTTGTGGGCTCTTTCTTCAATGGAAAAAAACCACCAACAACATTAAAAATGATATTTTACCACTGTGCCAGTATGAAAAGAAGTATATTAATACTGGTATGTAAGAACATTTCTTTGACCACAAATTTCCTTTTTTCTCTTTGGATTTTAAAGACAAAAGATTTCTCTTTTGTCTATTCTGCCTAATAGATAAGCTGACCTGGAGAGAAACTAGAAAAAATAGACACTGTCTTCATGATACAAATTATGAATATGATATTACCAAAATCTGACATTGTGGTATTCATGATATGAAATTTATGAATATGAATAGCAAATATATATTTTAATTTTCAATGCTACCATACATGTAAGTGGTAAGGCAGAGACTGTCCATGCCCCACTCATATGCCAAAAGTGCAAACAACAAAAGAAAAAACTGATAAACTGGATATTGTCTAAATTAAATTTTTTTTCTTCTAGAAAGTGAGAAGACAACCCACAGAATTTATGAAAATATATGCAAATCTATATCTGGTAAGGGACTTGTATCTAGCATATATATTTTATAATTCAATAATAAAAAGAAAAATAACTCAATTGAAAAGTAGGCAAAAGACTTGAACAGATATTTCTCCAAAGAAGCTATACAGATGACCAAAAAGCACATGAAAAGGTGTTCAACATCATTAGTCATTAGAGAAATGCAAATCAGAAAGACAATAAGATACTACATCAGCCACTAGGATGGCTATAATCAAAAAGTCAAATAATAATAAGTGCTGATGAGAATGCAGACAGAGTGGTATTCTCATTTCACTGATGGTGGGGATGTAACATCCTGTGACCACTTTGCAAACAGATTGGCAGTTCCTTAAAAGGTTAAACTTAAATTTACCATATGATCAAGCAATTCCAGTGTCAAGAGAGAAAAAGCGTTAGTTGCTCAGTCATGTCCGACTCTTTGAGACTCCATGGACTGTAGCTCGCCAGGCTCCTCTGTCCATGGGATTTTCCAGGCAGGAATACTGGAGTGGGTTGCCATTCCATTCTCCAGGGGATCTTCCTGACCCAGTGCCAAGAGTTGCTGTAATTCTTCCAATAGAACTGAATACCTAAGTCTACACTAAAACTTGTACACAAATATTCACAGCAGCACTATTCCTAACAGCCAAAACACGGAAACAACCCAAGTGTCCACTAGAACTGAATACCTAAGTCTACACTAAAACTTGTACACAAATATTCACAGCAGCACTATTCCTAACAACCAAAACATGGAAACAACCCAATTGTCCACCATCAGGTGAATGGATAAACAAAATGTGATATAGTCTACTCAATAGAATAGGAGTTAGCTGTAAAAGGAATATATTGCTAATACATTCCATAGCATAGATAAATCTTAAAAACATTATACTACGTGAAAAAGGCCAATCACAAAAGATAACATAGTTTATGGTTCCATTTATATGAAATGCCCAGAATAAGCAAATCTATAGGAGCAGAAAGTGGCTTAGTAATTGCCTAGCTCTGGTGCACAGAGGGGAGGTAATGGCTAAAGGGTATTAAGTTTCCTTTGGGGTTGATGAAAATATTATAGAATTGATTATGGTGATGGTGTACTGAATTGTACACTTTTAATAGGTTAATTATACAGTATGTGAATTATATCTCAATAAAGTTGTTATTTAAACATTTTCCAAAAGATTATTAGCAAGTCATGAAAGTATTGAAGCAGTTATGTTCTTTCTATACTAGTCAAGAATTGGAAATAAACTAATTGTACAAAAAAAGAGAAAACGTTCCCAGTAAAATCTTAAGTGTAATAGGTAAAAAGTGTGAATTCAACATAATTTTTATAAGGGAATATCATTAAGGGAAAAGAGTGTATTACAGAATAAAGGACTGATGGTGGATGGTAGGTAATTTTAGATTTCTTTGTTATATCTTTTTATATTTTCCAAGGAAAATTAATTTATATTTCTTTTATAATCAGGAAGCAATATAAGACAAAAATGACTATGGGGAACTATAAAAAAAGTTTGTGTATTGATTTGCATATGTAACAGGGTAAAAAGCACTAAAGTTCAAAATCTTGGGCCACATGAATCTGGATAAGTAAAGGAAAAGACTTACTGAAAACAAGGATGCAAGTAATTATTTTTATCCAGCCATTAGTTCAAAATGCTGTTGCCAAGTCATATCACATTATTTCAACCCACCTCTTCAACAAGACATTGCCTCTCTCTTCTGTTCCTACATATGTGCTATGCTATGCTTAGTCACTTAGTTGTGTCTGACTCTTTGGGACCCCATGGACTGCAGCCCGCTAGGCTCCTCTGTCCATGAGGATTCTCCAGGCAAGAATACTGGAGCGGGTTGCCATGCCCTCCTTCAGAGGATCTTCCGAACCCAGGGAAGATTGCTCTCATTTTCACATTTCCCTTGCTCCATCGGTACATTCTTGCTCACCTCAACTCTTCAGACTTTCCTGCTGTGTATCTGCTACCTTTCAAACAAACGCTTCATGCAAGCTTCTGACACCCATCAAAAACTTTAGGATTGTACTTTATTCAGTTCAGTTCAGCTCAGTCGCTCAGTCGTGTCCGACTTTTTGCGACTTTTTGCAACCCCATGGACTGCAGTACGCCAGGCCTCCCTGTCCATCACCAACTCCTGGAGCCTACCCAAACTCATGTCCACTGAGTCGGTGATGCCATCCAACCATCTCATCAGTGGCCCTCAAATACTTCTTCAGTCACCTTGCCAGTTTTCTGAAACAAACAAAACAATTGTCATTGTTCCGAAGGAAATGATTTTACAGTTATCCCAAGGCACATAGTAATGTCCTCATAATGTGTCTTTTCTCTAATTGTCAGTATCAAGGGATGTTGTGGTCCATTTCCTTGTGTTTTTTGTTCCTTTTCTTCTGACTTAAGCTGTCCCTTTATGCAATGTCATTAGAGAGGGAAACGTTTAGTTATTAGCTGTAGGGAGAATCTGAACCAGAATGGCTGACTCTGCCTGCTAGGTACTGACTCCAAATGCAAGAAATCCTCTGTTCACATTTAATGCTTGCTTATATGGTTTGGGTCACTGTTTTCCTGTGTGACCTTTATGTGTAGTGTCTTTTCTTTTGAACTTCATGGGTCCTGACCAAGTCATTGCTGACTACTCCTCAATCTGTTCCCACGGTCTGCACTTCTTTTCACTTGCCTTAAAATAGTGAGAGTGAAAGTCACTCAGTCATGTCCAACTCTTTGTGACTATACAGTCCATGGAATTCTCCAGGCCAGAATACTGGAGTGGGTAGCCGTTCCCTTCTCCAGGGGATCTTCCCAACCCAGGGATCAAAACCAGGTCTCCCCCATTGCAGGTGGATTCTTTACTAGCTGAGCCACCAGGGAAGCCCAAGAATACTGGCGTGGGTAGCCTATCCCTTCTCCAGAGAATCTTCCTGATCCAGGAATCAAACCAGGGTTTCTTGCATTGCAGGCAGATTCTTTACCAATTGAGCTACCAGGGAAACCCTTAAAACAAGTGACCCACAAAAGAACCCATCTGCCAATGCAAGAGACCTAAGAGATGTGGGTTCGATCCCTAGGTTGGGAAGATCCCCTGGATGAAGGCATGGCAACCCACTCCAGTATTCTTGCCTGGGGTATCCCATGGACAGAGTAGCCTGGAGGGCCCCAGTGCGACACAATTGAAGTGATTTAGCATGCACACATGCAAAGCTCTGCCTTAGCGCTTCTCTTTTTCCTCTGTGCACACTGTCCTCTCTGTGGTCTTACCAGTGCCCATTAAACTCTCACTTCCACCACTCTTGGCCTTGGCCTGGCTTCACCTACAAGCTGCTGCTCACACCCGTCTATGATCGAGGGAGCCCCGCTCACCCGGTGAAGTGAGATTAAAGAGATCCCGCCTTCATTCAGATCCAGAGGACTGAACAGGCCATTATGCCTGGGCACTGGAAACACACCCTGGCAGGCCATCTTCCTGCTCATCCCCTTTAGGAGGGCCAGGTTGTTTGTCTTGTCTCCCTGGTTCTAGGGACACTTTGAGGCACAGAGTTTGCTGATTTCTTGAATTGCAGGTAGACAACACGGGGTACACCCAACACTGTATCCTAGTCAGCCAATAAGCTTGATCTTACAAGCCCTATTTTTTTCCCTTCAATCTTCTCCTTGTCTTTTGTATATTTCCCCAAGTGCTGGGGGAGAAGGCAATGGCACCCCACTCCAGCACTCTTGCCTGGAAAATCCCATGGACGGAGGAGCCTGGTAGGCTGCAGCCCATGGGGTCTCAAAGAGTCGGACACGACTGAGCGACTTCACTTTCACTTTTCACTTTCATGTATTGGAGAAGGAAATGGCAACCCACTCTAGTATTCTTGCCTGGAGAATCCCAGGGCCAGGGGAGCCTGGTGGGCTGCTGTCTATGGGGTCGCACAGAGTCGGACACGACTGAAGCAACTTAGCAGCAGCTTAGCCAAGTGCTGGGAATTCTACTTTCTGAAACGGACTTTCTAGTATCTCTGTTCCAGAAGCCATCCACTTATTCTAGTGGCATCAGTATCTCCTTTCCCCTTGCATATTTTGGATTTTATGTGCAGTTGGATTAAAGAGCCAGGCTCTTCTTCCCTAATATTTACCCAGTTCCCTTATCCCTGCTTCCTTCAACCTCTCTGCTCTTACTCCTACTATGCCAAGCAGCTTTATGGTCAGCAATCATTCTGCAATTTACAAAAATCTCCCCTCTGTGCAGATTACCTTGAAATGTAAACCTAAACCTAAGCCTTTGTCCTCAACTCAGCCTAATTTTCTACTGGCTCTCCTGGCTATTCCAAGGGCAGCTCAGGTTGCACTTGGCTTATCCAAGCCAGATCTCGTTCTTCTTCCCCTAAACTAATTCTTTCTTCTCCTTGCTTCTGGACCATCATTTCCCAGTTACTCATAGCCTCCCATCCCTAAGCTCTAATCAGTTTTCAGAACTTGAAGATTCAACTTCTTGAAAGAAATTGAGATGCAGTAGAGATGACTGTGAAGCCAGAATTCCTCTACTTAATGTCTGTACAACCTTGGGGCAGTTACCTAAACTGTATGCCTCAACAGACCCATCTCTCAGACGGGAATAACAACTGTACCTATACTACACGATTGTCATGAGACTATATACACTAAAGCACTTGGAACAGCGCCCTATGCATTGTTCAGTTCAGTTCAGTTGCTCAGTCGTGCCCGACTCTTTGCCACAGATATGTTTGCTGATTTTTATCTGTTCCACCCATGGTGCTGCCTGCATGCTCAGCCGCTTCAGTTGCATTTGGACTCTTTGTGACCCCATGGACCATAGCCCACCAGGCTCCTCTGTCCTTGGGATTTTCCCGGCAAGAATACTGGAGTGAGTTGCCATGCCCTCCTCCCAGGGATCTTCCTGACCAGGAATCAAACCCGTGTCTCCTGCACTGCAGGAAGATTCTTTACCACTGAGCTAACAGGGAAGCCCCTATTTCCCCCAAAGTTTTTAATTCCCACCATGGCCTCCATTTCATTCTCCCACCGTGAGCACCCTACTTCAGATCTTCATTGAACTGTTCTCTTAGCTTCTGAATCATTTCCCCCTCTGGCTATTCTCTCTAGCACACTAGATAGAGTTCCTAAAGTACAACTTTGGTCACCTACTGTTTTTATCCGTCATCAGCACTCCCCAGCTGTCACCACTTCTCACCAGGATAATGGAAATACATTGAATCCACTCTTGCTCTTTGCTTCTTGTTTTAGATTTTTTTTTTGATGTGAACCATTTTTTAAAGCCTTTATTAAATTTGCTCCAGTATTGTTTCTGTTTTATATTTTGGTCTTTTGGCCCCGAGGCATGTGGGATCTTAGCTCCCCCACCAGGGAGCAAACCTGCACCTTCTGCATTAGCAGGCGAAGTCCTAACCACTGGACTGTCAGGGAAGTCCTCACTCTTGCTCTTTTCTAATCTGCTCTGTAACATGCCACATCTGATCTTATCACATCGTTGCTTTCAAAACTTGAGTGGATTCTCAGGGCTCTTGGAATAATGTCATAGCCTTACTACTCAAAACATGTCCCTGGAGCTTATTAGAAATACACAGTCTTGGTCCCAAGCCCAGGCTTACTAGTCTGAACATGGATTTTAAAAAGATCCCCATCGAATTTGGAGCAGCCCTGTTTATTCCAGGGCCCAGTCTAGCCCTCTTTCTTTCTGCAGCCTCCTCCTGCTCTATGCATCCCCTTGCTCCCTGTGCGCCATTGTCCCCCTGCCTCACTGGTCTTCATTCAGTCCTTCCTATATCTCAGTTTCCTCCTCTCAGACCCCAGGGCCTGGCACCTATAGCTCCCACGAGTTAGGGTGCTCTACTCACGACCTCTTTGTTTTTGCCTGGCTTCAGACCTCAACTCAACTTTTATTGTATCAAAGAAGGACTTCCTGACTTCCAGATCCTCTTGTTCTTCAGTTGCATAACACCTTGTGCTATTTCTTCAACACCCTTAATGCAGTTTGTAATTATGTATTTATTTGTGTGAATACCTGATGAATATGTGTCTCTCCCCTTAGAACACAATTCCATAAAGATAGAAAACATTCCTGTTTTGCTCCTGGTCATCTGGTACGTTACAAATACTTAATAAAATATATATTTCTGCAATCTTTATTCATTCACTTAATGAATATTTATTGTGTACCTGGTGCATACATGCTAGATGCTGGGTATATGTTTAAGAGGGAACCCAGATAGTTTCTCTCATGGCACTTGCAGTCTGCTGCTGCTGCTGCTAAGTCGCTTCAGTGTGTCTGACCCTGTGCGACCCCATAGACAGCAGCCCACCAGGCTCCTCCATCCCTGGGATTCTCTAGGCAAGAATACTGCAGTGGGTTGCCATTTCCTTCTCCATGCAGTCTGCTGCGGCTGAGTCATGTCAGTTGTGTCCGACTCTGTGCGACCCCAAGACGGCAGCCCACCAGGCTCCACCGTCCCTGGGAGTCTCCAGGCAAGAACACTGGAGTGGGTTGCCATTTCCTTCTCCAATGCATGAAAGTGAAAAGTCAAAGTGAAGTCGCTCAGTCGTGTCCGACTCTGTGCGACCCCAACGGCAGCCCACCAGGCTCTCCCGTCCATGGGATTTTCCAGGCAAGAGTACGTGCAGTCCAGCAGGGGGAAAACAGAAAATCAAATAATCACAAACAAACATAATATTACAAGTAAGGCAAATACTATGAGACAAAGTTATGTAGTACCATGAATACTCATAAGGACTGATCAGAGATATTCTCCAACTGCTGCTACTAAAATGAAAACGTAAACTTCAGCATGTATTTTTTAAAGAACAGCTCTATTGCAATAAAATTCACATAACATACAATTCACTCATTTAAACTGTACCCATCAATGCTCTCCAGTATATTCACAGAGTTGCACAATCATTACCACAAGTTTTAGAATGTTTTCATTATCCGAAAAGAAACCCCTCTCTCCTTGGCCTTCACTCCCATCCTTCCCAGCCCCTCATAACCACTAATCTACATTCTGTCTCTATAAAAATTTGCCTCTTCTGCACATTTCATGCAAATGAGATCACACAAAACATGTATTTTTTTGTGACTGGCTTCTTTCACTTGGCATAATGTTTTCAAGGTTTATCCATATTGTAGCATTTAAAGGTACTTCTTTTCTTTTTATCGCTAAATAATATTCCATTGTTCCATGTATTTTTCTTAGCACACTGGAAACAGGATGCTGTGTTCTCTACAAGCAAATTCAGTTTGTCATGTTTCTAGAAGAAAGTGACGGTAAGTAAATGTTGGCTGAGACTTCCAAAGGTGGCAGCCGTGTTTAGAAAGCTTCTTTTCATGAGTGACTTTATTCACTCAGCTCTCTTAGTCTATTTAGTATTCTGACTCACAAGCGGAAATGATTCTATTTTGGCATTCTTTCTTCTCCTGATCTTAGCTCTTTGGTCTCTACTGACTTGCAGTGTTAAATTTTGCAAGTTACTTAAACTTTGTTTATTTAACTCCTGTGTGCTCTATAAAATAAGCCCAATCCAGCCTGCTTGTTTGCCAAAGCTGTTTGGAGACAATTTTTTCATATGATGTACTTCATCAGCTCCCACAGAAGGCAAAAGGAATTTAGTGTGTGGGGGTAGTCTGGGACCCAGTCCAAAATTAGTGCTCATCTGGAAGAAATATGGAAGCCTGATGCTCACTTGCTGGCCTTTTAGTCTTACTCCTTTATTGCCTCCCCTCAATACAGCTTTGTAAATCTTTATCTGTTTTGTGCTTCTTCTATATAAGGTGAGATAAGTTGAAGGAAGGGAAAAGAAAAAAAGATTGTAGTGGAAAAAAAGCTTCCTTGCACTTCCTATTGGCCAACTGTGAACCAATGAGTTACGTGTCTGACCTAGCTTTGTAACCTGAAGAAGGATTACCCACAATATTCAGAATTCCCTTTTTTTTTTGTCGTTAACCCTGAGATTGGCCTTTCCAGACCCCATCTTGGAATGTAAAATCCAATTACATTAAAATGATCAGTCACTCAGGCTCCGTGCTAGGTGCCAAGGAGGATACAAAAAGAAAACAAATCCCTGGTTTCAGAGAGCGCACAGCCTAATGGAGAGATCAGGATTGGGCTTCCCAGGTGGTGCAGTGATAAAGAATACTCCTGCCAGTGCAGGAAATGTGGGTTTGATCCCTGGGTCAGAAAGATCCTCTGGAGTAGGAAATGGCAACCACTCCAGTATTCTTGCCTGGAAAATTCTATGGAAATGAGCCTGTCGGACTACAGTCCACACGGTTGCAAAGAGTCCGACGCGACTGAGCATGTACACACACATGCAAGGAACTGTACACGAGGCAGAATGAGCTAAGTAGCAAGAAGAGTAAAAACCTAAATGCTCAGGGAGCAGAAACAAGAGATTACTGCTAGGTGGGGCGACAAGCATGCTTACATGCAGATTGTCTGAGCTGGGTCTTAAGAGGATAGATGGACCATTTAAATGTGGACATAGGAAATAGTAGGTAAATGTTGCAAATGGACTTCCTTGGGGTGGGGAAGTGGATAGCGTCAGTCTCAGGTAGGTGAAGGGCAGCTGTGAAGAATAAACCGGACAAAAGTAGGATGGAGGCCATGAACACTAGACTAAGGGATCTGTTTTTGATAATTTAAGCAAAAGGAAGCCAAGGAAGGTCTTTGTCAGAGTGTACATCAAAACAGGACAGTTAACCTGACGAGAGGGTGAAGGATTGATTGGTAAGAGGACTCGCTTCAGGCAGGTAAACCAAACAAGAAAGAGCTGAGTCAGGGCAGAGCGAATGGAAAAGAGGTGAGCCCTACAACAGACTGTGAGCTCTGAGTGTGGCAAAGGCCAGAGACAGAAACTCCTGGACAGAACTCTCTGCTGGGATTAGGGACCAGGAGGGGTCAAAGTCCTGGCCACACCTCCTGGTGACGTCATAAGGCCGCCTGAGGCATCTGATTGGCTTCCACGGCCGCCAGTCCCTGGAGGAGGCGGCATCCCGCCCTTCTCTCCCGCCTGCTCCGAGTTTGGTATTAGGAGGGTGTACGCTGAGAACCCCAGGAGCCCCGCACCAGACGTGGCCGGGACGACGGGCGGTGTTGCCGGGACCCGCGCGGAGGTAGGCGCATGAGACAGGCCCTGAGCCGAAAGGCGACCCCAGAGATTCCGGTGCCCGGGGATGCCCGGGGGTCCCCGCCCTCTTTACAGCGCGCAGTCCCCGGTGGGCACGTCGCACGGAGGATGGGGGCGGCCGGAGGATCCGGCGGGCCGGGACCCGAGGGCTGGAGCGAGCTGGTACCGGACTCAACTCTGCGCCCCGCCGCAGCAGCCCCCGCACTCCGCGTTGCTGCCCTTGCTGCCCCCAGAACGGCTCTCGTGTGGGAGCGGTGGTCGGCGGCTCCTCGCCCCCTGGTCTACCGTGACATTTTGTTTGAAAACGTGGGGCCCAGGTTTGTGGCGCCGCGCGGTTGGTCAGGGGGCGGACAGGGCTGCGGCGCGTCCGCTGCCGAGTAGCCCACGCAGTTAGAGATGCTGCGACTCGGCCTCCGCTTCTTGGGAGCCCCACTGCAACCTCGGGGGTGAAACTTCTCAAAACTTTAAAGAACCTTTTTCTAAACCTTGAGTTGCCAAAATGTCAGAGAGCCCTTAGGTAACCTGCCGTGAAACTGAACTGTCTCTGAAGTTTTCCCCCAACTTTTTAAAAGATGGGACGTTTGAGCCGTAGATTTTGACGTGCGAAATGCCGTGGAAAGTTGAAACATTTACGCTAGAAAAGCTTTAGTGCTATGCTACCTGCAGGTCACTGCTTTCTTTGTTAAAATGCCAGTCGCAAGCCTAGACCACACAGCTGTGTGTATCCCCAAGAAGCTATGGAGTGACGAGCACGGGTTCTCAGCAATGCTACCAAAGGGCCGGCTTTGCCCAAGTGGTGCTGGCTGGCTGGTGGTCGGGAGGTTCCTTAAACAAGGCAAGCCTCAGTGCAGTCAAGAAGGACATCTTTTCTGCTTTAGGAATGGTTCCCCACCCCCACCCCGCCTCCTTCCCCCACCCCTCCCGCAGCACTACCAATACACACAGACACCCACACTTACCTGGCCAAGTTAATCTGTACCTTAAAAGGAGAGAATTAAAGGATATGAGTGGGTACCCTGAGCTTCATCAGGGTAAGCCTAAGTAGATGAATTCTTTCTTTTTCTTTCCCTCTAGGGATTTGTAAGAGAAACAGGAAGTCAAAGATTCGGAGAAGAGAGCATTCATTCCACAACTGTAAACAGTTCATTTTTTGTCAGTAAATGTTTCCAAAAGTCATTGGGGGTATTTGGAAAACAAAGACTTTTTCCTGTCCGCTGCTGTGAGGATAGATTACTTTTAAATTCGAAATCTAAAAATTATATTTATTTAGCAGGTAGTTATGGCTCTCAAGGGGATTCCTCGGTGGCTCAGACGGTAAAGCGTCTGCCCGCAATGGGGGAGACCCGGGTTCGATCCCTGGGTTGGGAAGATCCCCTGGAGAAGGAAATACAACCCACTTCAGTACTCTTGCCTAGAAAATTCCATGGATGGAGGAGCCTGGTGGGTTACAGTCCATGGGGTCGCAAAGGGTTGGACATGACTCAGTGACTTCACTTTCTTCTTTCTTTCTTTCTATGGCTCTCAAAGCTATGTATATTGTTAGACTATATAAAATCAGTAGTAATGGGAAAAGATGGAGACCATTGTTCAAAATTAGAATCTTTAGAAAGCTGGTGCATTAACACAGCAGTTCAGTTCAGTTCAGTCGCTCAGTCGTGTCCGATTCTTTGCAACCCCATGAATCGCAGCACGCCAGGCCTCCCTGTCTATCACTAACTCCTGGACTTCACTCAGATTCACGTCCATCGAGTCAGTAATGCCATCCAGCCATCTCATCCTCTGTCGTCCCCTTCTCCTCCTGCCCCCAATCCCTCCCAGCATCAACGTCTTTTCCAGTGAGTCAACTCTTCGCATGAGGTGGCCAAAGTACTGGAGTTTCAGCTTTAGCCTCATTCCTTCCAAAGAAATCCCAGGGCTGATCTCCTTCAGAATGGACTGGTTGGATCTCCTTGCAGTCCAAGGGACTCTCAAGAGTCTTCTCCAACACCACATTTCGAAAGCATCTATTCTTCGTTCTCAGCCTTCTTCACAGTCCAACTCTCACATCCATGAATGACTACTGGAAAAACCATAGGCTTGACTAGACGGACCTTAGTCAGCAAAGTAATGTCTCTGCTTTTGAATATGCTATCTAGGTTGATCATAACTTTTCTTCCAAGGAGTAAGCGTCTTTTAATTTATATTAATTGAAATTACGGGATGAAATGAGGAAATCAGGTGTCTAGATCTCAGGACCATTAGCCAACCTTTAGCCAACCATAGGCCATTAGCCAACCAATCTGTAGTTTTGAATTTTTAAAATAATGACCCTATTAATAAGGAATGCAGATATTAAATACCAATAATATTCCCAACATTTTGCTACTTCACTGTGAAAGTATGTAATTACATAACTAAAGAAATGAATAGATGTGTTTAACAGAATTTATTCAATGTGTCATTTTCATAGTGCAATACTCTTGGTGAAATATATGTCTGCTACTTGTCATATTTGAGATTAACATATTTGAGATTGAGTTAATGGTGGAATTCTTGGCAGGGATAACCACAAACAATAGATTATTAATATACATCCACTTAAACTGTTACTTTTTTTTTTATTCATTTGTAAATATATACTCTTTGTAATTGAGGTGTAATTTAGAAACCATAAAAGTTACTTTTTTGAAGTGAACAGTGCAGTGGTTTTTGGTGTATTCACAAGGTCGTGCAATCAACAGCACTCTGTAATTCTAGAATATTTTCATCACTCCACAAAGAAGCTCCCAACCCATTACTAGTTGATCACCATTGCCCCCTTTTCATAGCCCTTGGTGACCACTAAGCTAATATTCTATGTCTTGAGATTTGCCTATTATACGAATAGAAGCATATAGTATGTTGGTTTTTGTGTCTGGCTTCTTTCACTTGGCACTTAAGGTAATGTTTTCAAAGTTCATCCATTGTTGTAACATGTATTGGTGCTTTATGCCTTCTTCTATAGCTGAGTAAGATTCCATTCGGAGAAGGCAATGGCACCCCACTCCAGTACTCTTGCCTGGAAAATCCCTGGACGGAGGAGCCTGGAAGGCTGCAGTCCATGGGGTCGCTGAGGGTCAGACACGACTGAGCGACTTCACTTTCACTTTTCACTTTAATGCATTGGAGAAGGAAATGGCAACCCACTCCAGTACTTTTGTCTGGAGAATCCCAGGGACGGGGGAGCCTGGTGGGCTGCCGTCTATGGGGTCGCACAGAGTCGGACACGACTGAAGTGACTTAGAGCAAGATTCCATTGTGTGGATATACCACATTTTCTTTATCCATTCATCTGATGATGGACACTTGGTTTGTTTCTACTTTCTGACTGTGTGAGTAATGTTGCTATTAACATTTGTGTACAAGTTTTGATGTGGACTTCTGTATTCAGTTCTCTTGGGTATATACTTAACATTGGAGTTACTGAGTCATATAGTGACTTTATGTTAAAACTTTTGAGGAACTGTTATTTTCTGAAGCAGTTGTACTATTTTTACATTCTCAACCGCAGTATATAGGAGTTCCAGTTTCTCTGCAGCCTTACTGACACATGTTATTACATGTCTTTTTTATTATAACTGTTCTATTTGGTATGCAGTGGGATGTCATTGTGATTTTGATTTGCATTTTCCCTTATATTAATATTTATGATGTTAAATACCTTTTTATGTGCTTATTGTCCATTTGAATATCTTCTTTAAAAAATATCTCTTCAGATACTTTGCTACTTTTTAATTGTGCTCTTTATTGTTGAGTTGTAAGAGTCCTTTTTATTTTCTGGATACAAGTCCTTTATAGATAATGTGGTTAGTCGATATTTCTTCCCACTATGTGGGTTATCTTTTTACCTTCTTTTTTTTAAATAAGAAATTGTTTTCATTTATTTTTGGCTGCTCTGGGTCTTCAGTGCTGCATGCAGTCTTTCTCTAATTGCAGCAAGTGGGGGCTACAATCTAGTTGCAGGGGCTTCTCATTGCCATGGTTTCTTGTTGCAGACCCAGGATCCAGGCTTGAGCTCACTGGTTGCAGCTTATGGGCTTAGTTGCCTTGTGGCATGACCAGAATGCCACCAGGGATCAAAGCCGTGTCCCCTGCATTGCACAGTGGATTCTTAACCACTGGACCACTAGGGAAACCCTCACTTTCTTGATGGTGTTCTTTGAAACACAAAAATATTTAGTTTTAGGTTAAATTTATCTTTTTTTTTATTACTTATGCTTTAAATGTTATATTAGGAAACTGTTGTCTATTCAAGATCACAATGACTTATAACTATTTTTTCTACTACAAGTTTAGAGCCTAAGGTCTTACGTGTAGGTCTTTGATCCATTTGGGGTTAATTTTTGTGTACGGTATGAGGTGGGGAACCAAATTTATTCTTTCACATGTGGATATCCAATTGCCTGGTACAATTTATTTAAAAAGAACTTTTCATTCCACCTTGTCAAAAATCAGTTCACTCTTCATGTGAGAGTTTGTTTATTTGTGTATTTTAAAAAGTGGATTGAATTGCTCCCTTCCTCTCAAAAAAGAAATGTTGCAGTCCTAACCCATAGTATCTCAGAATGTGATCTTATTTGGAAGTATGGTTGTTATAGATATGTTTTATAAATAAAATAGAGTTGATGTACACTATTATGTTAATTTCGGTATACTACGTAATGATTTCTTGTTTGCATACTTTATGAAATGATCCTCATAAGTCTAGCAACCATCTATTTCCATACAAAGTTAGTACACTGACCATATTCCTTATGCTATATATTACATCTCTGTGACTTATTTGGTAAAGTGAAAGTTGCTCAGTCGTGTCCCCATGAACTATACAGTCCATGGAATTCTCCAGGCCCAAATACTGGAGTGGGTAGCTGTTCCCTTCTCCCGGCGATCTTCCCAACCCAGAGATCAAACACAGGTCTGCCGTATTCTTTATTAGCTAAGCCACCAGGGAAGCCCAAGAATACTGGGGTGGGTTCAGTCAGTTTAGTTCAGTTGCTCAGTCGTGTCCGACTCTTTGCGACCCCATGGATTGCAGCACGCCAGGCCTCCCTGTCTATCACCAATTCCCGGAGTTTACCCAAACTCACGTCCATTGAGTCGGTCATGCCATCCAACCATCTCATCCTCTGTCGTCCCCTTCTTTTCCCACCTTCAATCTTTCCCAGCATCAGGGTCTTTTCAAATGAATCAGCTCTTCGCGTCAGGTGGCCAAAGTATTGGAGTTTCAGCTTCAGCATCAGTCCTTCCAGTGAACACTCAGGACTGATATCCTTTAGGATGGAATGGTTGGATCTCCTTGCAGTCCAAGGGACTCACAAGAGTCTTCTCCAACACCACAGTTCAAAAGCAACAATTCTTCGGCACTCAGCTTTCTTTATAGTCCAACTCTCACATCCATACATGACTACTGGAAAAGCCATAGCCTTGACTAGACGGACCTTTGTTGGCAAAGTAATGTCTCTGCTTTTTAATATGCTGTCTACACTTAGCAGCAGCAGCAGCAGCAGCAGGTTGGTCATAACTTTCCTTCCAAGGAGTAAGCGTCTTTTAATTTCATGGCTGCAGTCACCATCTGCAGTGATTTTTGAGCCCCCTCGAAATAAAGTCTGCCACTCTTTCAACTGTTTCCCCATCTATTTGCCATGAAGCAGTGGGCCCGGATGACATGATCTTAGTTTTCTGAATGTTGAGCTTTAAGCCAGTTTTTTCACTCTCCTCTTTCACTTTCATCAAGAGGCTCTTCAGTTCTTCATTTTCTGCCATAAGGGTGGTGTCATCTGCACCCACTGGTGTGGGTAGCCTATCCCTTCTCCAGTGGATCTTCCCGACCCAGGAATCAAACCAGGGCCTCCCACATTGCAGGCGGATTCTTTACCAGCTGAGCTACCAGGGAAGCCCTTATTTGTTATATAGCTGATATAAGAGGTTTGTGCCACTTGATCCCCTTCACCTATTCTTGCCCCTGTCCTTATTTCTTTATTTCTGTACTCATAATTTTATTCTGTTGATCTGTCTATCCATCTATCTATGTATCTATCTTTATGCTAGTACCACACAGTCTTAATTACTCTGGCTTCGTAATTTTTGAAATTGTGTGAGTCTTTAAGATTGTTTTGAGTATTCTGAATTTCTGTATGCATTACAGGATCAGCTTATCAGTTTCTGCAAAATATGCAGTTAAAATTTTGATAGTGATTGTATTGAATGTGCATATCCATTTGCAGGTGTTGCCATCCATATGAAGACTTCCATTTCTTTAGGTCTTCTTTAATTTCTTTCAGCAATTTATTTTTTAGTTTTCAGAGTGCAAATCTTGTACTTCTTTTGTTAACATTTACTCCTAAATATTTAATTATTTCTGATGCTGGTGTAAGCAGAATATAGTCTTGATTTCATTTCTGGAGTTTTCCTTGCAAGTGTATAGGAAAACAATTAATTTTCATATAGTGATCTGGTTTCCTGAAACTTTTGTCATCTCAAATAGTTCTAATGGCTTTTTTCTTTTTTTTTTTTATGGATTCCTTGGAAGTTTCTGTGTATAAGACCATGACATCTTAAAATAGAGATAGTTTTAGTTTTTCCTTTCCAATCTATGTGTTTCCTATTTTATTTTCTTGTACTGACCAGACCCTCCAGTGTGACACATTAGAAGTGTCATAAGCAAACAGCCTTATGTTGTTTCTGACCTTACGCGGATCAGTCATTTACAATTAAGTGTGGTGTTAGCTGTAGGCTTTCGTAGATACTTCTATATCAGGTAGAGAACGTTAACTTCTATTGCTATTAATAGTTTGTTGAATGTTTTTAATCATAAAATAATGTTGAATTCTGTCAAGTGCTTTTCTCTGTGTCTGTTGAAATGATTATATGGTTTTTGTCTTTAATTCAATTCATATGGTTCATTACACTGATTTCCGCTTGTTGAAAAATGCTTGTTATTTTTAAAGATGTAGAAATTTTATAGTGGAACTAAACAGGTTATTTTAAGTGTAGAGCAAAAATTAATCAGTATGAAATACTCTTCTTGTTACTTAAGACATAGACGCTTCCCTATATTTCTGTGCAGTGATAAGAATGGTTCAAGACTTCAGCATTTCATTTTACGTCTGCTTTCTATTTTTAAGATTTCATCTGTATTTTCTTCTTTGTCCAGTCTAAAGCTAAAGAGGAAAGAAATGAAGTAGCAGTAGAATTGAGAAAGAGTTTGTGTGCGTTGACAGTGAATGCTATTGTGAATAATGAAAAAGGTCATTAACATGGTTAATATCCTTAGGGAAAACTCTAAAACAATGGGATGGGGCTTTTAGAAAAAAAAAGAAATGAGGAGAATGATTACTTGCTCTACAGGAAGATTCCCTTTACATTATGGCTAAAATTCAGTAGCATCTGAAAGTTTTGAGATGACCAGGGGACTCTTAATGAAGTTGTAGCCTTTGTAGAACAACTTTGCTTATATTTACTTCTAAATTACTGAGTGGTAATATAAATATTAATATGAAAGCTAATCTAAGCACAAAACAATATTTATGCTAGGAAAATAATCATTTGCAGGTTTTAAAAACTGTTATAGGTTTAAGAAGGGGTTATATTGCATGAAATATTGGGAAAATCAACTTGGTTAATTTGTGAAGCAGACATGTTTTTGTAAAACAAAAGAACAGAATAATATGCTTCATCTGCAGTTCTGTCCTGGGATTCTGAGTTTTGCTGTCATGTATAGTCCATGACTGAAGCGACTTAACACAAACACATAGTCCATGACTAGGGCTTGGCGTCTCCAGAAGAGCCATTCCGAATGCACATTTTGTCAGTTCATAACGAGGGCAATTCAGAAACACATTATAAAGCCATTTACGAAAATGACTTGATGAAATAGTAACATTTAAAACTACTTTTTCAACACCCAGAACTAGAAACAATTGTGTTTCCAAAATCGAGCAATAGTTTTTTGCACTTTAGAATTGCAAAATCTGTGCCCCTGCTTCTTGGCTTCCCCCTTACACTGTGATTCTCCCTGGGATTAACCTCCTCCAAAAAAAGGTTACTATCATGGAATACCCTGATTCCAGATTTATTTAATGTAGGTGGTTCCAAATTTCACATTTATATGTTTTCTCTTCTTACGCCAAATAACAATTATCTAGACTTGCGCAGGGTCATAATACTTTGCCCAGTTAAATATGCCAAAGTGTTTGTTTTGAAAGATAACTTGGACAACTTTATGGTGGTGGTAAGTAATAATTATAATACAAATCTAAGCCATAATTAAAACACTGATATGAAGTTTCTTTAGATTATTTTTATGCAGGAGACATAGGAGATGCTGATTCAGTCCTTGAGTCGGGAAGATTCCCTGGAGAAGGGAATGGCAACCCACTCCAGTATTCTTGCCGGGAGAATCCCATGGACAGAGGAGCCTGCTAGGCTGTAGTCCACGGGGTCTCAAAGAGTCAGACACTACTAAAGTGACTTAGCACACACACACACACACACACACACACTACTACCAATGGAAGCAAAACTAATAATTTTGTAAATTTAATGTGGTAAAATTATGAACTGACAGATTTTTAAAAATCTTACCTGTTAAGTGGAGCTAAAATAATGACAGTACTCTGTGTGATACTATTATGGTGTCCAAAGTGATGTTAAGAACAGCAATATTTAATTTGTTCCTTACCTATCTATGAGAAGAATGGTTCGTTATTGCTGAATTCCCTCTTTTTCTTTCTAGATTGCTGAGACATGGAAAGGTTAAGTTACACAGAAAGTTTAAATAACCCAGTTGGGCCTCCTTCCCTGGCCTCGTCTCTCCTAAGTTCTTTCCATGAGTAGTCACCAGGTTCTGGAATTTATCTTAGGATTCAAAACTTGCCTTTAGATATCATTAGATGGTGGCTAGAATGTGTGCGTTGAATGATTTAAGGAGTTATCCTGAATGCTAATTGATAGTACGCTGTTTGAATGCTTTCTTTCCTAGAATAATTATGGCAGAGCTTTCTGAGACAGAAGGGCCAGTAGATTGGAAAGAACGTTGTGTAGCCCTGGAGTCCCAGCTCATGAAATTTAGAGTTCAAGCAAGCAAGATACGAGAGCTCTTAGCAGAGAAGGTAAGCTTTTCTCCCTCACCTTTGTTAGTAAAACATCAGTTCTTTGGGGCCCATTTCATTTATATTAAGTATTGGGGCCCATTTCATTTATATTAAGTAATCTCAGTACTTTAGGAGGTAAACATTTAAAAAGTAATGAATATCATTTAATTTTTTGTCAGGGACCTGACGCTCTATTGGGCATATTCTTTTGCTAGTTTTAGAATGGATTGGACATTAAGACAAAAAACACTTCTTTGCAAATACTGGTGGACTATGTAATAATTGTATGTATTTGATGAAGGTGGAATTAATTCATGCTAGAAAGAACAGCTAAAATTTATTTGATTTTAGTGTGGTGTGATAGCATTTTGATCTACTAAATGTTTAGACAAATTGTCTTTAAAGTGATTATTGTTCATTCCCTGTGTAAGGTAAAATACAGTAAAACATTGTATATGGAAGTATATACCTATTTAGGAATTTGTGTTGACAAACAGTGTATCACTAAACTATAGAATTGAATTAATATAATTCTGTGCTTCTCTTAACAGTTCTAACCATGTAATTAAAATTTCATTTATGTCATAGAATTTTTTAATATATGTATATAAAACCAATAGATTAATTCATTTGTTTATTCATTCAACAAATATTCATTGCAATGTGTTTGTGCCAGACACTGTTCTTAATGCTACAGTTACAAATCTGTGAATAAGACAATGCATGTTGCTATTTCCAGGGAGCTTGGATTCTAGCCCTGCTGTGTCCAGTGTGGCAGGCACAACCACAGGTGATTAGTGAACACTGTAAATGAGACTAGTTCAAATTGAGATGTGTTGGAAATGTAAAATACACACTGGATTTCAAAGATTTAGTTTGTAAAAAGAATATGAAATACCTGTGCAATAATTTATATTGATTACATGTTGAAATGATAATATTTTGGACAGTAGATTAAATAGAAAATAGTAAAATTATTTACCTGTTTTTAACTGTAAATATGGGTACTAGAAGTTTTGAAATTATATACGTAACTCACATTATATTTGTATTAGCAGTGCTGTCTGGATGGCTATATAAATGGTATTAATGATCGTTCAGAACTGACCAGGAGAACTTACAGGTGGTTTCTTAAACTCTAACCTGCATAATCCTTTTAGAGTGGAGACCGGTACACATACCACATCTCTAAAAATCATGTTAAATCTTATTTGCATTGCCAACCAAGAATCTCTTAGCACAGAAGAATTGCAATAAAATCCAGTGAAACACCATTCAGTTTAACCTTTCAAATGTATCCTCTTAAATTTTTGTGCACTAACAGCTTTTAGTTGCAAAGACTAAAGTTCCTCTCTTCACTTTGGACTAGAGGATGACCCGGTCATAGGTTTTGTGGAATGAATCTCCACTATCAATTTACTTTATTTATCACTATTAAAATAAAAATTATAACTTGAAAAAAAGTCCCAGTTTGATTATCTCCAAGTTGGGAAAGCTTATCCTAACTCAGAGTTGGTGACTCATGCTTTGTCTTTTGCTCCTCTCTCTGTAAAAATCATTTCCCAGGTTGTACTATGATTGTCCCCCATGTAATGATTTTAGCAATATCACTAATTATAACCTTGCTGCTCAACCTCACTGGACACTTCCCAAGTGTCCCAGGTACCTCAGCCCTTCAACAGTTGGCCCGCTGTTGACCACAGCCTCCTATTCAAAATTTTCTTGGTTCCCTTGACTGTGGTGCTCTCTTGGTTTCTTTATGGACTTTCTTTATAAGAAGTTATAAAAAGTTATGCTTGTTGGGGTTCCAATTAATTGACCTTTAAATTCTTAATGCCAGTATTTGTTTTGTTCTTCAGTAGGCTTGTCATAAGAAATTTATTTGTGAGTGCCCATTTTGTAAATTTTAAAAGTCTAATTTTCTCTGTAAGTAAGATTATAAATAGTTTTTGGTCATTAATTTAGTTACTAAATTTTCTTTTTTCTTTGTCAGTGAATAAAGATTGAGAGGAATATTATTTCAGAATTGCTGTTTTAGGTGTGGTTTCTTTTTCTTCTTCTTCCTTTTTTTGGTGTCTTCTGTAATTTTATTTGTCTTAAATCCTTTGACAGATCTCAGAGATGGAGTGATTCATATGTGTTTTATACAGTGGAAAGAGGATAAATATGCCAAGTTACTCATGGCTTCCCAGTAAATATATTCAACACCAAAATAAGAATAACACTTTCTCATGATATTTTCTGTATTTTTTGCTATTTTTTCCTCTGGATTAAAATTTATTTTTGGTACCCACCCATAAAAATATCAAATACTGGTATTAAAAATGCCAAACATTGATTTATTATGTACTAAGCACTGTACAGATATGATTTATTTAGTTATTATAATAACAACCTGTGAAGTAATAGGTTTTATTGTTCCCATTTTACAGATTAGGAAACTGATGCTTACCATGTGCCAGGCAATCTTCTAAGTACTTTATTATTTTTTTAATCCTTATAGCAGCCTATGAGGTAGATATTATTATTCATATTTACACAAGAGGAAACTAAGGCACATAAAGTTATTTACCTTGACTGAGTTCATGCAGAAATGTAAATGATGAAGCCAATATTTGGCCAATATTTGTAAATAGGCATTTTGTTTTGGGGGCTTCCCTGGTAGCTCACCTGGTAAAGCCTGCAATGCCAGAGACCCTGGTTCAAATCCTGGATTGGGAAAATCCTCTGGAGGAAGGCATGGCAACACCCTCTAGTATTTCTGCGTAAGAACCCCCATGGACAGAGGACCCTGGCCGGCTACAGTCAGTGGGGTGGCAGACAGTCGGACACAACTGAGCGACTAAGTGCGGCATTTTGTTTTTAGAGCCTGAATGCTTAGCCATCACCCTGTATGACGTCTGTAATCTAGTTTTATTACCACATTCCTTGCTTTCTTTAATATTCTCACCTACTCATCTGTTGTCTTTTCTTTTCAGTCACACAACATATAAATCCATCTCTGCTAGGCAGCATATGTCTGTGTAAGTTAAGGTGTATGTACGTATGTAGTAATAACAGTTTACATAACGTTTCATATTTTTAAAGGCAAACCCTGTTGCATTGCTTCTGCATGCCAACCCAACTTGAGTCAAATATCGCGTTCCAGAGGCTAGTCTGTTCCCATCTGTGATCTTTGGTTTTGTGTTAGAACCAGTTTGCCCCAAGGATTCTTCCCAATAGTTCTCTGTACCTTCCCTCCAGATGGATGCAGGCCTAAAGCTGAAGATTCTTGAGAGAATACTAATTTGATTCCTCAGCTCTTTGCCAGGAATTCTGTCCAACTTTTCTTTTCTGCTACAGTTCTGGTTCTTAGTTCTCTCTTCTTGGCACTGATTATAGACTGCTAACACTAGGTGCCAACTATGGATCCTAAGCCTTGACTACAGCCATTAGCTGGCTTAAACCCCACAATAACTCTATGAGGTAACTATTATTATCCACAATCTAAAGATGTTGACATTAAGATGGAGAGTATTTGAGCAGGAGGCCCAGTATCACACAGGTAACAAATAGCAGAGTTGGCATAAAACCTTAGATCTTTCACACTTTTTTGTGATGTAGCTAAAAGAGTGCCTGGCATATAGAAGTAACACATTATTATTTTCCTGTATCTTTCTGACTGGACACACTGGTTAAGTATAAAAGGAGGACCTAAAAATTATAATTATTTTTGGTATTTAGAATATTTTATTATTTTAAATAATAATAATAATTTTATTATTTAAAAACTAAAATAGTATAATTATAGATTGATAGACATCTTTCTGAATATTTTTAGGAAAAATGTGTGAGAGGATCTCAGAGTGTTGCTATAATTAAAGATGGATTTCAATTTTATATGCATTGTATATTTTGGAGATTAGGAGAATACATGGGATCTTTTTAAACTATTTTTTTCACCTATTTATTTTTCCATTACAATTTCCAAGTAACTTTGAATATTGAAGCTTGTGAAGAAAAAGTCCTTATTGAAATCTTGGGCAAATCCCACTGTAAGTGGGAGAGGTCTTTGGAGGAATTTAAGGAATGGTGTTGGAAATATCTCTAGTATGCCAAACATAAACTCTTCAGGGAAGCTGAGATTTAAGTAGTTTTCTACTTTACAGTATTACTAATTCATTTTCAGAGTCGGGGAGGAAAAGGGAAAGTTTATTTTTCAGTTGAAGTGAATTTATTTCCTATTAGTTAGATTTTCAGTGAAAAGAAAAAGGTGAAACAAATGAAGAATTTTCCCTTTAGGCATCAGCGTGGCTCGCATAGCCTAATGCTGCCTTTATCTGATACAGCATTGCTGTCTGGCAGTTCCTACCACTTGACCTTCCTCTTGTCAATGTGATTTCCCTGAGGTGGTCTAGGATTCCCATCTAGGAATAAGGAGTCCCTGGACAGCATTGTGTTTGCTTTCATATAACAGTCCAGTCAACACCACTGTTACCCTATTTAAATCACATATGTCCTGTTACTCTTTTGCCCCACCTACTATTTCACAGCACATTCCCTGGTGGCTCAGATAGTACCTGCAATTTGGAAGACCCAGGTTCAATCTGGGGTCAGGAAGATTCCCTGGAGGAGGAAATGGTAACCCCCTCCAGTATTCTTGCCTGGAAAATCCCATGGACAGAGGAGCCTGGTGGGCTACAGTCCATGGGGTCACAAAGAGTTGGACACGACTGAGCAACTGACATGCAATGAAAATTGTACATATAATAATAATAATGAGATTTTCAGGCTGACTTAAGGTTATTTTAAAAAACTTTATTTGGGGGTTGTTGATTGAGGCTATTATTACAATTTTTACATTTTTATTTATTTATTTGGCTGCACCAGGTCTTAGTTGCAGCATGCAGAACCTTTAGCTGTGGCATGTGGGATCTAGTTCCCTGACCAGGGATCAAACCTGGGCACCCTGCACTGGGAGTTGCAGAGTCTTAGCCACTGGACCACCAGGGAAATCCTGAGGATATTATTTTTGATAACAAGTTTTTTTAAATGGTATGTTTCCTTCTGCAGTAGGTTTCTCGAGACCATACAGCTTAAAATTGTTCCTATTATGTATGTTAATGATTTTAAGTTACTAGTAAAAGATTCCTATGCCAAAAGAATAGAATACAAGGGACAAAAATAAAGACAGATGCTTCCCAGCCAAGGATTTTGTGGTTTCATGTATCTGGGACTGATTTTCATTTGGTTCTGTATAACTATACACTATGGGTGGAGTTTATAAATACCTAAGCAGCTGTGGTTCAACTAAAAGAGCACTAGGGATTCTGAGCATGAAGGCTCACATCCCATCCATGTCACTGGCTGGGGGCATTCGAAACACCAATTTCCTAATGTTTCTAACTGGAATAACAATTTCTGTCTATGACATGGCTATGAAATAATGTATTTGAAAATTCCTGGTTCCTGAACTCTTATTTTAATTCTTTTTAAGTTCTCTTCCTTGAATTATCTTTCTCTCCTCTGAGACTATTTTCCACTTTTATGTTTGATTTTTCTTTTTCAGGTTGCAAGCTTTTCTCAAATGTCTAATGATCTTTGGTGGTCTGTTTATATTTAAGGATGGAATATCTGAAAAGTTGACCAACAATTGTATATAAAATCAGTGCTGGTTGACTATCAATATTTACTTTAGAATGAGTGGGTCTGAGACTGCTTATTACACCATGAGCCCATAAATGCCACAGTTGTTGGACTAGAGCCCTCCAAGTAATTTATTCAACTTTATAGGAGAAGAACATTCAGTCTTATAACAGGAAGTAAATGCTTAGCTGCTGCACATTCGGCACATGGGGATAAGTGAGAAGGTTTCAGAGAACTAGTTGGCTCTAAGGGCCACATGTTTTCCATTAATACCCACTATTCCCAGCCCCACACTCACTTCCCCTGTAGGTCTTTGCAGGGTTGTACAGGGCATTCAGCTCTAGGGGAGAAGTTCAGGATGCTCCAATGCTTATTGTAGGCTGTGGTCTCACTTTTCCTCTGGTTTCCAGTAATATGTTCCTCATGTCCACCTGACATCTCATCAGAAGAACCTTTACCAGCCATCATTTCTATCAACAACCTGGTCACAGTCCTTAGCTGTGCACCCCAGGAAGACTGAGGCTTTCTCTATAGCTTTCCTGTTCTTCTGACCTCTCACCAGAATTGCTTTAATGGTCTGTTCATGATCATGTAGGTTTTTTCTACCATGTACCTTAAAATTCTTCCAGTCTCTATCATTACCCAGTTCCAAAATTGCTTCCACATTTTTAGATATTTGTTAAGCAGCACCTCACTCTCAGAACCAGTTCTATGTCTTAGTCTGTGGGGATTGCTGTAATAAAATAACAACAGACTGTGTAGCTTATGAACAATAGAAATCTTATTTCTCACAGTTTTGGAGGCTGGAAGTTTGATACCAGGATTCCAGCATAGTCAGGTTAGGGCCCTTGTCTGGGTCACTGACTTCTTGTACTGTTACCTGGCAGAAGGGGCTGGGAGCTCTGTAGAAACTCTATTATGAAAGCACTAACGCAATTCATGAGGGGCCCACCCTCAAGGTTTAATCACCATCACATTGGGCATTAGGATTCCAAGATGTAAATTTGCCAGAGTTGGGGGCAAACATTCAAAGTGGTCCCCTTTGAGAAATTATTCAGTCTTTTTAAAAAAATGACTATTATTAAGACTTTGTCTTTTTAGAGCAGTTTAGGATTCACAGAAAAATTGGGTGGAAGATATAAATTTTTCATGTATTCTCTGTCCCCACACATGTATAGCTATCCTCATTATTTTTCTTTTTTAAAATTTATTTATTTTAATTGGAGGCTAATTACAATATTGTGA
Organism: Capra hircus; assembly: GCF_001704415.2. NCBI lineage: Eukaryota > Metazoa > Chordata > Mammalia > Artiodactyla > Bovidae > Capra > Capra hircus. Next base: position 25,773,750 of record NC_030818.1, read on the forward strand.
CGGTTTTTGCCATACATTGACGTGAATCAACTATGGATGTACATGTGTGCCCCCCCCGTCCTGAACCCCCGCTCCTACCAACCTCCCTGTCCCATCCCTCTGGGTTGTCCCAGTGCACCGGCTTTGAGTGCCCTGCTTCAGGCATCAAACTTGGACTGGTCATCTATTTCACATATGGTAATATACATGTTTCAATGCTATTCTCTCAAATCATCCCACCCTTGCCTTTTCCTACAAAGTTGAAAAGTCTGTTCTTTACATCTGTGTCTCTTTTGCTATCTTGCATATAGGGTCGTCGTTACCATCTTTCTAAATTCCATATATATGCATTAATATACTATATTGGTGTTTTTCTTTCTGACTTACTTCACTCTGTATAATAGGCTCCAGTTTCATCCACCTCATTAGAACTGACTGAATTGCATTCTTTTTAATAGTGAGCAATATTCCATCGTGTGTATGTACCACAACTTTCTTATCCATTCTTCTGCTGATGGACATCTAGGTTGCTTCCATATCCTGGCTATTGTAAACAGTGCTGCAGTGAACATGGGGGTACACATCTCTTTGAATTCTGGTTTCTTCAGTGTGTATGCCCAGCAGTGGGATTGCTGGGTCGTTTGGCAGTTCTATTTCCAGTTTTTAAAGGAATCTCTACACTGTTCTCCATAGTTAGCCATCCCCATTATTAACATCCCTCACCAGAGTGGTACATGTTACAAATTGTTCAACCTACATTGACACATTATTATCACCCAGAGTTCTTACTTTCACTCTTGGTGTTGTACATTCCATGAGTTTGGACAATGTATAGTGACATATATGTATCATTATGGTATCATACAGAGGATTTAGTATAGTGGTTAGTCATTCAGTCATGTCTGACTTTTTGCGACCCCATGGCCTGTAGCCGCTGTCCATGAAATTCTACAGGCAAGAATAGTGGGGTGGGTGGCCATTTCCCTCTCCAACAGAGTGCTTTCACTGTCCTAAAAAGCTTCTGTGCTCTGCTTATTCATCCCTCTCCATACTCTCCCCCAGCCCCACCCTCACCACCACTGATCCTTTTATTGTCTCCATAGTTTTCCAGAATGTTCGGTAGTTAGAGTCATACTTTATATGGCCTTTTCAGTTTGGATTCTTTCACTTAATAATATGTTTTAAGTTTCCTTCATGCCGTTTCATAGCTTGATAGCTCATTTCCTTTTAGCAGTAAATAATATTTCATTGATTTTACCACAGTTTATCTATCCAGTCATCTATTGAAGGAAATCTTGATGGCTTCCAAGTTTTGGCAATTATGAATAAAACTGCTGTAAATAGTCTGTGTGAAAGTTTTTATGTGAACATAAGTTTTCAGCTCCTTTGGGTAAATACCGAGGAGCGCACTTGCTGGACAGGATGATAAGAGTATGTTTAATTTTATAAGAAAGCATGCAGTGAATGAGAGTTCCTGTTCCTCCGCATTCTTGCTAGCATTTGGTATTGCCGGTGGGCTGGATTTCGGCCATTCTCATAGGTATGTCAGTCATTTATTTTCACTAGCCAAAGTCTACAAAGCAGCAACCCATTTGTGGATTTTCCTGTTTTCCCTGGGAATCTCAAAAATATTCAAAATTGAGGCTAAGGCTGCACAAGTGTAGAAATTCCTCTGAAAACACAGTGTCGTTGCATTGTAGAAGTGATGTTACGGTGTAGAGACGACATTTGTCAGCATATTGTCAGTAGTGAAGGGATGTGATGTCGGTGTTTGCATGTCAGTTAATTTTTTTGTTTAAGCACTGTCCTAGACAGGAGATACATTGCTTGTCCAACTTCTTTATGTAATGCGATAGTCTATAACAGAATCAATAAAATAAATAAATCAAATCAAATAAAATAAATAAAATGCTGTTAGACAACAGTACTTGTTTATTAAACGTGAAATGTGTTGCAGTGATGTGCTCAATTGTGTCCAGCTGTTTGCGACCCCATAGACTGTAGCTCACCAGGCTTTTCTGTCCATGAGATTTTCTAGGCATGAATACTGGAGTGGGTTGCCATTTCCTTCTCCAGGGAATCTTCCCGACCCAGGGATCAAACCTGTGCTTCTTGTGTCTCCTATACTGGCAGGTGGATTCTTTACCACTAGTGCCACCTGGAAATATCTTCACAAAAATTAAAGGTGATATGAGGTCCAGAGAATGCACTTGGGAAATGCCTATTTATGTATCCAAATATTTTAAAATTCTTCCAGAATCTAGATCCTTGCAATAAACTACCTTAAAAAAATATTGCCATGTGGACAGGCAGTTAAATTACTATATATAGTGACAATGAAGTGTTTTACACTTTTATTATCCAATAGAAATATAAAGTGAGAAACATGTAATTTTAAAATTTCTAGCAACATTAATAAAATGGAAAAGAAACAGTAGATGAAATTAATTTTAATATTATATTTTATTTAATGTGACATTAAAAATATCATTTCAGTGTGAGTCAATATGAGCAATTACTGAGATTTTTATTCTTTTTGCAATAGGTTTTCAAATACTGTGTTATTGAATGAAGTGTGTATTTTACAGTTCTACCACATTTCAATTTGGACTAGCCACATTTCAAGTGCTCTTGGACAGCACAGTTCTATCATTTCCCAGTCCTCTGTGATTTTCTGAACCATCTGGAGACAAGAAAATCAGTGTGTTGCGAAACTAATGTCCAAATGCTCTGGACTGGTACCCGCCATATGTCATTACTATCATATTTTCGGGAGTCAGTCCATTAAAAGTAATAGCTATATCTGAACAGCAGCCTTCTACTACTTGCTCAGGGTTATGAGACATTGTCCCTTGAATAAGATATGTGGTTGGTTTTGTGTTAAATAGAATTCTTCTTTGGGAATCCTCTTTACTTTCTGCAAGAACTCCTACGTGTTTCAGGCAGACTGCTAAGCTGCGTATCTTCTGATAAGTTCCAAATCACACTTGGATTTGCATACTTTTCGGACTTATTCCCCTGGAGAAGGAGATGGCAACTCACTCCAGTATTCTTGCCTGGAGAATCCCATGGACAGAGGAGCCTGGTGGGCTACAGTCCACAGGGTCACAGAGTCAGACACGTCTGAGCGACTAAGCACGCATGCACAGAGACTTAATCAGAAGTCTATTAATTCTTTTCATAGCCCCCATGGTTAAAGCAATTCCTCCTCCTACTGTCATGAAATCAAGGTTGCCAGATGTTACAGTGTGGCCCAGACATAAAGGCTGAGATACATCCTTAGTAAACTGAATATACTCTTGAGTTTTCAGTGACAGCGAGTGTAGTAGGATGTGCCAAAAAGAACCAGTTGCGGCTGTTGCTGCGCTTTCCAGAGACATATTTGTCCATTTTTCTCATCTGTATCCACATGCCATTTTTTATCTTAGACCATAATTTTTCATTTTTAGTACTATGGTGCTCTGCTTTGTCACAGTGTTTGGTATATGATTCTTTGAGTACCCAGTAATGCCATCGGGTTTTCATGGATGATACAGTAAATACAGATACTTTCACTAAGCTCCATGTGCTGCACTTCTGAAATGTTTAAGAGCTCTTTTGTGTTTGGTGGGCAAAGGGATGGTGCTCGTCATGGTCTTGAGTTTTACCTGTGTCGACTGGTAATTTGCCCAAACATAGATATCAAAATGCAGCAAATGCTCCAAACCAGTACAGCTTTAAAAAATTATGTATTCATAACAGAAACTACCTTTAAGGCGTTGAGAATAACACATGCCTCAGCTGGGATTCCTGTCACCCATGTGGTCCAGAGCTGGCAGCCTTGCTTCCTGCTGCAGGAAGCCACTCCTCCATGGTTTTGAGAAGGGGGTGATCTGTTGTATCAGCCATGGGTGCTATTGTATCACACCCAGGATGCTGTGAGTTTGAGATGCTCTGGAAGTTCAGGGCATCTGAGAATGTCCACCAACAATAAAAGTGACAGTGAGCATAGGTTGAGCCACAGATGGCTCCAGTGTTGACCAGACTTCAACACTCAGAAAAGAATAATTCAAAATTTAGTTTTACATCATGGTTGTGTATTATGTTAATTTGTATTAGATCCTTTTTAAGACTTTTGCTTTTTTACTTATTCAGTTTAGTATTAAAATCTCCAAATTTTTTTTAAATTTCCCACCATCTGATATCTTCAAACATTTTATTATCCACAGAGCTTTCAAAAAATACCCAGATATTTTTTCAACCTCTGTGCCGTATGCTTTTGTGGACATATGTATATTTTATCAGAGTATCTTCCGTACTCTTTCTATCGTAATCTTTTTAAGAATTAAAACTACTCAGTTGTGACTTACACATACCACCAGTGAAGCTTATGAAAATGTACCACTTTCTGATATCACTGGGACTTTATTCCCCTATATTAAGCCTGTTTCAGTGTATGTTTTTTCTTTTTAATTTTTTTTAATTTATTTTTTGTTGAAGTATAGTTGATTTATAGTGTTGTTAGTTTCAGGTGTACAGCCAAGTGATTGAGGCTTTTTAAAAAATATTTATTTATTTGGCTATACTGGGGTCTTAGTTGCAGCATGTGGTATCTAGTTTTCCAATCTAGTTCTAGATTGAACCTGAACTCCTTGCATTTAGGAGTGCAGTCTTAGCCACTGGACCACCAGGGACATCCCATCATCTTACTATATATATATATGTATGTACATGTATATTCTTTTTCAGACTCTTTTCCTATATAGGTTATTACAAAATATTGAGTATAGTCCCAGTACTATACAGCATGTCTTTGTTGGTTATCTGTTTTATGTGTGGTAATGTATATATGTTAGTTGCTCACTCATTTCCAACTCTTTGCGACCCGATGGACTGTAGCCTGCCAGGCTCCTCTGTCCATGGAATTCTCTAGGCAAAAATACTGGCATGGGTTGCCAATTCCTTCTCCAGATGACTTTCCCAACCCAAGGATCGAACCTGGGTCTCTCGCATTGCAGGCAGATTCTTTACCGTCTGAACCGCCAGCCCAAATTCCTAATTTATCCCTCCCCCCATCATTGGGACTTTTTGATCAGCAAAGCATATGACATTTGAGGTCTTACTATTATCTTAGATTTAATTTACTGTTCTTAAAATATGATGACCAATAATTTCTAACATATAGTCCAATGAAGAAAATTCTACTGATTAATACTCATGTAGTACATATTGCAAAGAGTATCAAAATTTTGGTATTTTGTTTGATCAGTTTTTACATATGCCCTGAAAGAAACTTTAATGTGCTAAATTCTGTGTAATTAATATCCATTGAAGTACTTCAAGTGTTCCTAAAGAATTCCAAAAGGGAAATATGAATTTTTCTATTTTTTATGTCTTTTCTCACATTTCAGATGCAACAGCTTGAGAGACAAGTTATTGATGCTGAGCGTCAAGCAGAAAAAGCTTTTCAACAGGTAGGGTATAGTTTTGGTTAAAAAATTTTGTTTTGCCTCTACCAATTTAAGCATTGTTTTGCCCAAAATAATCTTGAAAACAGTTTTCAGCTATCCTCTTCATTTTGTCATTTATGCTGTTTATAAGCTAGCTCCATAGAGAAAATATAGAATCTAACTTTGTTTTGTCCCTTAAATTTTCAAAAGGTCACAAATGCTTCTATTAGGACGTTTTACTTATTAAAAAAAACCCCTCAAATATGAATTTTATGGTTATTCCTAGCCATAATGACGTTTTATATATAAAGATGTTCTTGGCAGCTTTAGTTATAGTGATAAAGAGTTGGAAATAATATGAATGCAGTATTATAGGAGAATGAGTTAGTGAGCTGTATCTATCCCATAAAATATTAAACAACCATTAAAAATAACTATTGGTGGTGGTGGTTTAGTTGTTGTGTCTAACTCTTGTGACCCCCATGGACTGTAGCCTGCCAGGCTTCTCTGTCCATGGGATTTTCCAGGCAAGAATACTGGGGTGGGTTGCCATTTCCTTCTCCAGGGGATCCTCGTGACCCAGGAATCAACCCTGGGTCTCCTGCATTGCAGACAGATTCTTTACTGACTGAGCCAGTGTGGAAAGAGGTTTAGAGTTATATCGGGGAAAATATATACAGATTTTTGTATTTAACATGTTAGTAGATGTGGGGGCAGAGTGAGTCAAACCTGAGTTTAAAAAAAGCTGTTAGGAAACACTGAAATTTAACCGGAGTTATAATTATAGATGGAATTATAGATGATTGGTTTCTTCTTGTATATCCTCCTACTTTCTAGTTTTTGGTTCTGGTACTACTTTTACTCTGAAAAAATAAAGTTTTGATAAGTCACTTAGCCCTTCTTAGGCCTTGCCCGCAGTAAAATGAGTGGTTTGGATGAGCCTACCAGCCTTAAAATTTGCCTAAGGAGCATACATTGGTAAATTCACATTTTATGAAAAGATCTCTGTCAGATTCAGTCAAGTCAAGAATTTCAGAAGTCTTAAATACAAAATTGTTTCTTCTCAGAAGTGTATATTGCTCTAGGTCTGTTACGTTTGTTTCTTCAACTTGAATACTACCAAATCTTATTTTCATCTGAAAAGACTTAATTTTACACAGTAGATCATTTCAGTGGTCTGACTAACCTAACCCAATTTAACCTAATCCTTAGTTCTCTCTTTTTAAAAATAATTGTGTTAATGACTTTTATTTTTGGCTGTGCTGAGTCCTTGTCGCTGCACAGGCTCTTCCCTAGCTGCGGTGAGCGGCGGCTGCTCTGTGGCCGTGGTGCCCGGGTCTCTCACTGTGGTGGCTTGTCTTGTTGCAGAGCACAGGCTCTGGGGCATTCGGGCTTCAGGATTTGGGGCTCCCGGGCCGTGGAGCACAGGCTCAGCAGTTGTGGCACATGGGTTTAGTTGCTCTGCGGCATGTGGGATCTTCCCGAACCAGAGATCAAACCCTTGTCTCCTGCATTGGCAGGTAGATTTTTTACCACTGAGCCACCAGGGAAGCCCCCTTAATTTTCTTAAATTAATTATACTTGAAGATAAGATCCATGGGATTCTCCAGGTAAGAATACTGGAGTGGGTTACCATTTCCTTCTCCAGGGGATCTTCCTGACCCAGGGATCGAACCCGGGTCTCCCGCATTGGAGGCAGACACTTTAACCTCTGAGCCACCAGAGAATCTTTAAACTTTATTATGCAAAATTCAAGCACTATAAGAGTAGAGAAAATAGATAACGAACCCCCATCATCAACTTCAGCAATTAGTTGACTCACAGCTAGTCTGCCCCCACCCACTTTTTGCCTCCCTATCCTTATAATTTTGAAACAAATCCCAGATAGCATATGATTCTACCCAAGCGTGTTTCAGCATCCCATCTAAAAATAAAGACTTAAAAGTCATAACTACAGGTACCATCACCTCATCAAAAAGTTAGCAATAATTCTTTAAAACTCCAAATGTAGATATTGATATAAGTACTAGTAGTAATGGTAAGAATGTAAGCTGTGCTTGGTTTTTTGTATTTTATTTTCCTTAGCTGATGGGACCAAGTAGTAATTACTTACATCTATAAAAAGCCAATAATTAACAGTAGAGCCATTAAAGGCCACTTATATTCTAAAAGAAAGATTGTGTTCATGTCATTCTCCGTCACTCTACGCATGTGTGCTAAGTCTCTTCAGTAGTGTCTGTCTCTGCAACCCTATGGACTGTAGCCTGCCAAGCTCCTCTGTCCATGGAGTTCTCCAGGCAAGAACACTGGAGTGGGTTGCTGTGCCCTCCTCAGGGGGATCTTCCTGACCCAGGGATCGATCCCGTTTCTCTTAGTTTCCTGTGTTGGCAATTGGCTTCTTCACCGCTGGTGCCAACTGGGAAGCCCCTGTCACTCTATGCCAAATGGCTTTTCCTGTAGTGGGCCCTTTGTGTGTGTCGCAGCTCAGCCTGAAGCCTTGCAGTGCCTGTCTGTCATTCTGTCAGCTCTTTGACTTCCAGGTCTCCTGCACTGTCTTTCCCTTTCTGACTTTGGTTTCCTGGTGGCATCCCTCTTGGTTGCTGCACTCACGGCTATCTCCATGCATCTCTGTCTGTTCTGCTACTTTCCCTTTCTCTTCCTCTCCCTTTCCTTCCCTTCCCTTTTTTCCCTTTAACTGCCTGTATAGGAAAAAAAGAAAGAAATTAAAGATGGTTTTGTTTTGCCTTTTCCTGAGTTAACTTTCTAAATTGATATATGCAGCAAATTTGTTTAGTTCTGAAAATTAAAGTAAATTAAATATCTTTTTTTTTTTTTCAATTTGTGGTTTTCATTTTCCCCCTGTTTGGTTCACTGGATCTTGAAAGGAAAAAGGAATCCTTATTCCCAATTTAAAAAAGGAAACCATAGCAATTTGTAGCCATCAGTGCCCAACTCCTGGTCTTAAAAGTTAACAAGAAGAATTTCTTATTTGAAGTTGTCCTTTGAGTATATTGGGTTTCCCTGGTGGCTCAGCTGGTAAAGAATCCACATGCAATGGGTTCTATCCCTGGGTTGGGAAGATCCCCTGGAGAAGGGAATTGCTACCCACTCCAGTATTCTGGCCTGGAGAATTTCATGGATTGTATAGTCCATAAGGTTGCAAAGAATCGGACACGACTTAGTGACTTTCACTTTGAGGATATCAAGTATAAAATTGTTTCATTCTATGTGCCACATTTTTAGGGGAAAATTATACAATTTTATAAAATTATAAAATTTTAGGGAAAATTATTGGTTTATTGTAGATATACTGCCTTAAAGTAACACTACTAATGCCCCCTGCCCCCACCCCCACCCAGGTAAAAAGGTCAATATTCATCTCCCAGAGTTTCCATATAATCAGTAGATATTGCTTTTTGTCATAACACTTTAAATTTATAGAGTAGCTATTTTGTTATGCTTCAGAAGAATTTTTGGCTTAAATATTTCATAATGAATCTGAAAGTTAACAGGAAATATAAACAGAGAGCAAGTTAATTCTAAGGCACTGATTATATTACCTTTTTTTTTTTTTTTTGCCTTTGTTGAGACTAAGTAAATATTATTAACTTAGAGTAACTGACTCTTGCTCTCTTTAACAGTTTCCATGGGACTATGGCCTATCTGCTGTTTATGTTGCTTAAATCCAGCTTATCCTTTGTCATTGAGCCATATCCTAAGACTTAAACTGTATTTATATTAACCTAGAAAGAATGTTTCCCCACAAAAAGCAGTTGTCAGTTGTAACCAGCTCAACTCTACATTTTAACTTTGTACATATTTTTCCTTGTGTATTAAATGTGTGGGCCTCACCTGCATAACCATCAAATAAAGTGCTGATAGAAAAAAGAATCACACATTCTTCCAGAGAAATCCTGGCAATGTTGTAGTACATCTTTATTGTTGTTGTTCATAAATTTTGAAAGCAGTTATGTGCAAATCAACCCAGTACTATATATGAGAAATCTAGTGAGGCAGAAAAGAAGCAAATCGCACATATGGGAGATACTGATACACAGCATTCCTTCTCAACTATCGGACTAGGCAGTTGTATGCATGCATGCATGTATGCTAAGTCCCTTCAGTTGTGTCTGGCCCTTTGCGACTCTATGGACTGTAGCCCGCCAGGCTTCGCTGTCCATGGGATTCTCCAGGCAAGAATACTGGAGTGGGTTGCCATGCCCTCCTCCAGTGGATCTTCTTGACTCAGGGATCAACCTGTGTCTCTTGTCTCCTACATTGGCAGGTGAGTTCTTTACCACTAGGGCCACCTGGTACAATCTAATACACTAATTTATGCTAACCAAAGAGGAGTGGATAATTTCTCCTGTAGAAGCTTTGTCTTTTCAGTTATGACTTTAGGACCCAGTCCCTTGCCTGTGTTTGATTCAGTTTTGGTAGGAGTTAGATTTAAATTTCCTTCTAATCTGTGGGCTAATCTACTTTTCTTACAGTTGGTTCTTAGCATCCAAGTCATTTCTGGTGCTTAATAAATAACTACTCAATCATCCTAATATTTAGGACCGTGGAATGATTGGCTTTGTTATATGAAAACTATTTAATGGTGTTTCTTTTCACTTTCAGTGAGAATGGGTCTGGCCTTACTACATAAATTATGGAGCATTCTGCTGAAAAAACTGTTTAAAACAGGATTAGAATGATTAATTTGCAATACTTTTGTATAACTGGAAAATAGTATGGGATTCAAACTACCCTTAACCATGTTTTTGTTGTATTTTGGAATGATTAAGTATCTTTGTCACATAATTGCAATACTTATATAGGAATAGAAACTTTCACTCCCCACTCAGAAATATAGTCACATGTCAATTACCTGTAGTGGGAGAGGGAGGGATGAGGTTGGAGGTGGGAAAAGGGAGATATTGATATGGATAGTTACAATGGGAGCAATATTTGCAGCTTCTGCTTTCTCCAGGATAGGCAAGAAAATGGAAAATATCATTGGGAGTTGTGTCAGGGTCCCCACCACCAGCCTCGGCTTTGGTGATTCACAGAAAGCCATAGAATCCTGAGAAGCTGTTCTACTAGTGGTTTCAGTTGATTACAGTAAAAGTGCAGATTAACTTCAGCAAAGGAAAAATGCACATAGGGCAGAGTCCAGGAGACACCAGGTATGCGCTTCCGGTAGTCCTCTCACAGTGGAGTTGCACAGGAATGTTCTTGATTCTTCCATCAATGATGTAGACAACACATATGACACATTGCCAGCCAGGAGTGGTCATCCAAGCCTAGGTGCCCATCATTTTTATTCCGTGCCTACAAGACCCCCTCCCCTGGTCAGTCTTATAGGCATGGAATGCGTACCCACTTTAGCTACTCAACCTCCAACCCCTCCAGAGACCAAACTGATACAGCATGGCCCATGACCCACATTAACAAAAAAGACATTCGCTATAAATCACGCTGAGCATAAACTAACTGGTGTGACACAGTACATCAGATACATAAAGAAGACCTTACCAGGAAGAATATTCCAGGGGCTCAGAGGTCCTTTCCCAGAAGACAGTCAAGGGCAAGTTCTTTCTTTTGGAATGTACAGGGTTTGAGTACCCCAAGCCTGCTACATTAGCCCTTGACTGCACAAGAGCTCACCATCAACAAGACTTTGGGGAAATGGCTGAGGAGTGTGCTCAGGGGGTTGATGTAACCAGAGGCTCTCCTGAAGTAAAAGAGAAAGGGAGCCTGAAAATACAAAGCATTCCTTACTGGAGAATATCCATGTATTGATAATTGCAAGAGTTTATATAATAACTAATTTAAATTCCTTTAGTGTTTATTATTGACCAGTCTCTGAGTAGTTAAAATTTTTATATGTACCTGAGTGCTAGGTCGTGTATGACTCTTTGCAACCCCATGCAGTGTAGCCCGCCAGGCTCCTCCGTCCATGGGATTTCCGGCAAGAATACTGCAGTGGGATGCCATTTCCTCCTCTAGCAGATCTTCCCGACCCAGGGATAAAACCACATCTCCTGTGTCTCCTGCCTTGGCAAGCGATTCTTTACCACTGAGCCACCAGGGAATCATTTTTATATGGTTCAAGTTAAGTGAATGGAAGAAGATCTGGCCTATTTTCTGTGTACTTGTAGTAAGATATTTTTAAAGGCCACTTTGTTTATCTGTATGCTTCTTAGCTTTTCTGTAGATCTTCTTGTTCACATTAATTACCAAGGAAAGCTGGTGAATGTTATGGAACTTGGTTTCAACAGGACCCTTTGGTAGGAAAGTTGCCTGTAACAACTTTGTGATTTCTCTCCGAAGGAGTTTTTGCCACTTCTGTCAATATTTTTCTTGCCCAGGAAAGTTGTTTATCTGAAAGTCATAGTCTAATGAAACAGTTGTACAAGGCAAAGATGCAGCAAAGGAGCTCTGACTGTAGCATTCATTCATAAAATGAGAACACCTTTCAAGCTGGATGTGTTTTTCAGGGAAAAAGAGTTCTCCCAAGTCATAGTTTTCCAGAACTGTAGATCTTTTCTAAGTAATAATAGGACAGTTTTATGCAGCAGCCCAATGTCCATAGGGTGACTTGCTCCAGCTTGATAAAAGGAGACTGTAGATGTAGGTCTGGTAATATTTACTTTTATTCGTATTTAGTTAATTTTGTTTTTCTGGAGTATTATGATCTATTACTTCCTCCTTGGAGAACTAGCATTTTGCACTTGGCCTCTGATTTTCTTTCCTTGCTACCACAGCTACAGAATACCTGGTGTGAAACTGACTATACGATCCTAAGACTGACCTTTGGTATTTACTGTCCAGCTCTCTGGCTCTGGCTTTTTTCAGGACAACATCTCTGAAATAGGCCTTTGTCCTTGACCTCTTGTTCTGAAGTTCCTGCAGAAAGCCTGCTATATTATGTTAAAAATTCTAAATCTTAAAGTTATTTAAAATTGTCATGTGGATTGTAGAATACATTTTTTCTCCTATTTTTTGGAATCTTTTATTTTCATAGTTTCCAGCCATGTGAGTGGTATTTAAATAGGACAGTTTTGGCATTTGAGTTGAATTTACATTTATACAGTGAACTCACAAATGAAACTTTGTACTCGTGGTTAAAAAAACAAAACTGAACTAGCCTTAACACCTCCTTCTAGGAGTCCTCATTAATCAAGTATTTTTGAGCTTTAAGTAAGTCCATTGTGATTTTTCAGAAATATTTTAATAGCTTAATATTTTTCATCTTAGCTATCATCTTTAATTTCTAAAATGCCCCTATATGTTTTTCTTTTTGTCCTCTATAATCTGAAACATGACTAAAATTACATTCTTACCTACTGGGAGTATATAGAATAAAAGTCTTAATATTGTGTATGGTGCCCAGTACTTTATTTTCTTTCTTACTAATATTAACATCACACGTATCTCTTCAAAGATTTTGGGTACCCAGATGTGTTTTGCAGAATATCCAAGCAGAGCCAATGTGTATATTAGATACTAAAGCGAAGCACGACAGCCCCTAGTCGTATAGCGATCTCTTTTGTCTTGCTTTATTTTGCCCATTAGCTTTATTGCCATCTGTAACATACTGTGTGATTTTTGGTCTTTATTGTATTTGTGATCTCTCTTAGAAGGTAATTTCTATGCAGGTAGAGATTGGGGGGTGGGGTCTGCTTTATTAAAACTGATGTCTTCTTAGGACCTGGACTAGGCCTGGCTCTTGGCAAGTGTTCATTGAATATTTGTTAAGTATTGAATCAGTAAATCCTCACAGAATGTACTCTCCTACCTCTATCTTGACTGTCTTGCTTTTTTACTTTCTATGATTTCATCATTGGGGTTTTGAGGTTCTTTTGTTTTCCATCGAAAATATGTATCTTTTTCACCTGAAGTTCAGCTTTTTTTCCTAGTGTGTTATTATACTAGGTCCTCCAATCTGAGTGTTATCTCACCATTCAACTTTTTTACTTGATATTCTTACTTTTTTTTAATATGAAAAAATGAGGGCTGGAAACTTTCTGACTCTATGCTTATATGATAGTTTTCATATTATCATAGATCTAATTAGCATGTACATTTCCTTACATGATAGCAATATTCTGAGAATCTTTTTAAAAAATTAATTCATTTATTTTAATTGGAGGCTAATTACTTTACAATATTATAGTGGTTTTTGCCATACATTGGCATGAATCAGCCATGAGTGTATATGTGTTCCCCATCTTGAACACCCCTCCCATCTCCCTCCCCATTCCATCCTGAGAATCTTTTATGTATCCTCATACACCTCAGAATTAACATCACTTGGGAAAATAGTCTAGTCTTTAAACTTTATAGTTGTTAAATGCATTAAAACTGTTCACCATTTTCCTTTCATGATGATATCTTTTAGGAATCTATTTAATGTTAAAGTAAAATCTGAATTTAATACTATGATAAATTAAGTACATGCATAGTTTTAATATTTTCTCCTCTGAATTTAGGTACAAGTTATGGAAGAGAAGTTAAAAGCAGCTAATATTCAAACCAGTGAATCAGAGACAAGGTTGTATAAAAAGTGTCAAGATCTGGAAACTCTAATACAGGAAAAAGAAGACATCATTCAAAACTTGGAACTGCAACTTGAAGAGCAGGTTAGGAAGTATCTGATCTCAAAGAGTCCTAAATATGTGCATTCATTTACGCATAATTGCAAAGATTAAAAAGAGAAAGCCTAAATTTCTAAGTTTTGGTCAGAAATCTCACTTGGTAACCCCTAAGATTACATCACATTTACTGGTGAAAAGTGTAAGTTAAATACATTATTTTTAAGTCCAGAAAAATTCCAAGGCAGTGTCTACCACTTTCTGGATGTGAATCTTTATGTTGGAAACACTTGGTTATCAGCAGGCATTTATGCCTGTAAAATGTTTCCAATAAATCTTTGCTTTAGATTGTTAGGGTGTTAGAAATGTTTATGGAAGGTTAAATTTTAAACATTGTTTGACACTAATCCTCCTGCTTAGAAATGTGTACACTGTTGTTAAATCACTTTATCGAGATCAAATTTATAGTATTTATTTAAAAAAAATTTTTAAGAAAAAAATTGCATTAAGGTTATTAACCTAAAAAGTCATTTAGCATCAATTAGATATAACCACTATAAAATTATTCAGTGATTAATCATTTATTTTTAGCATTTTTTTTTTCATTTCTCTGGATGTCACTGTTGCTTTAGATCTGTGGTTTTCAGCCCCCACCAACTGGTATTTATATGATCGTCACATTCTCAGTAGTTTTGTGACCATAGCCAGGTTTAAAGGTTGGCAGATGTGAGCTGTGCTCAGTTGCTAAGTCGTGTCCTACTCTTTGCAACCCCATGGACTGTAGACCACTAGGCTTCTCTGTCCATGGAATTTTCCAGGCAAGAATACTGAAGAGGTTTCCCATTTCCTTTTTCAAAATGTGAGCTAGAGTTTCTCAATCTTTATTTTTTCTGAACCTTTTAAAACTATAGCATTTGAGGGGAAAGCAAGCCCTACCCCAGAAGAGATTCTAATTCTCCTCTCACTGAGTTGGTTGACTTCTATTCCATGTTCTAAATCATAGTGTTTCCAGAAATGGTTTATTTTATTGATAAATTCAGTGGATTGATTTTGGCATATGACCTTTCAGAGAGAGACTAGCAAATGTTAAAACTAGAAATATATATTTATGCTTTTATTATTCTGTCTGCTGGACAGCTATTCTCATTTTATCCTCTTTTTGGTAATTTAAAGGTAGACATCTTAACGTGGAAACAAGTTTTAAGTAGACTTGTCTTTCATATCTGTAACTGTAATATTTCCAGGCCAGTGAGCTTATGTTTGAACTAAAAAAACTACTACTGTTATTTCAGAAACAAATAAGGATTCAAGAAGCTAAAATAATAGAAGAGAAAGCAGCTAAGATCAAAGAATGGGTAACAGTTAAGTTGAATGAGGTATTTATTGCCATATTTATCTTTTCTTAACCTTTTCTTTCTTTCAAATAGATCAGTCATCAGAATATCTGAAACAAAATTTTGATCAGTTGGTGGTGCTGCTGGCTTTTGATTAATATGAGATAGGTAGCTTTCACTTTAATGGCTTATATAATTCTAAAGTTAAAAAAGAATTGATAGAATCATGATAATCAGTCTTAAGTAGCCTCATTCTAATTAGTTGACTTTAGTTCTAAATAGTTAACTTTAAGTAATTAGAGAATAATAAGTGAGAATGTTAATTTCTCATAAAATTAATGTATACAATATTCTCTGAGTGGTACACATTATTTAGTTTATATGTCAGACTAAATGCTGAAATAATTTGGTTTAAAATAATTTTACAGTGGTAAAGGCATAGGGGTGAAAAACATTGAACACTTTTAGCTCTGGAAAGAATAAATATTAAAGTCATAATTATCTAGCTTAATAATCTGTGCTGATAAATTCATCTGATATTTAGTTATTTCTTTTGTATTTTGTTTATGTTTAATTAGGTATTAACATGCTCTCAATGTTATAATTTACTGGTACATTTTAGAAATTCTTATCCCTGTTTACAAGAAAACGATTATTTTCTTTTAGTTGGAATTGGAGAATCAGAATCTTCGTTTGATCAACCAAAACCAAACTGAAGAGATAAAAACAATACAGTCAAAACTACAAGGTATGAGCACTTGACTAAAGTAGCCTAATTCGATTAATTTGCCTGTGTAGAATTTTACTGTTGAGCACTTGAAATATGACTTGTGCAACTTAAGGAACTGAAGTTTACATTTTACTTAATTTGAATTGATTTAAATTTAAATAGCCACATATCCATATGAGCACAGCTAGACAGTAGTGAATAACCCAAAGAGGGTAATTTGAACATTTAATTTTGGGTATGTTTACTTAATCAGTCTTGTTGTTTTCTATTTTCACTTCATAGCATTGTGCTCATTGGTGATTGAAATTCTTACAACCTGAATATTTTGCACAAAGTTTTATGTGAATAAACTGTTTGCATTTTCCGATGCTTAGGCCTGTTTTCTTTTTAACTCCAAAGCCAAAGGATGGATGGTAGAGTTAAAGATAGAGATTTACTTATTAATATGCTATTGGTGTGATAGCTGTGCAAGCACATGTATAGCTGATGAGAAGGTAGGTCACCAGGGTATTTAGACTGTGCTTCTTAGACTGATGGCCTAGGATAGTGCTTTTCAAACTTTTTATTTAGCAGCAGAACCCTTTCTTTTTTTAATGAGTGACTTTTTTAAAAACAAGTTTAATTTATTTTTTAGATTTTTGGTTGTACCCTGTGGCATGTGGGATCTTAGTTCCCTGTCTAGGGATTGAACCCACAACCCCTGCATTGGAAGGCAGAGTCTTAAACACTGGACTGCTGGGGGTCGCAAAGAGTTGGACTCGACTGAGCGACTGAACTGAACTGAACTGGTTTCATGGGGGGTGTTGATTATAGGATTTGTGAAAGCATTTTGTCTACTGCATGTTAGTATCTACTGCTGTCATTCTGTAAAGGGAAAAGACTCCTGGTTTCTCTTTCTGAATATTTCTGATACGAGATTTGTGCAGGTTTTTCCCACACTAAGCAATTATCCAGTTCTCAACAGACACCGATGGGGTGTCCTACAAATTTAACTTACTTCCGACATTATCTACTTGGATAGCACCAGATCCCTCAGCCCCACAACACTACCCACCTCCACCCTGATCAGGCACTGAACACACACACAAATACAGAGGGATATTCTTGCTTCTGTCCAACAGACTGTAAATCCAAGGTTCCCAAGATCCCTTCCTTGGGTTCAATAATTTGCTAAAAAGGGTCACAGAACTCAGTTTACTTCCTAGATTACTGGTTTATTGCAAAGGATGTAACTCAGGAAGAGCCAGATAGAAGAGATGCATAGGGCAAGATATGGGAGGAGGGGCACAGAACTTGTAGGCTCTCACCAGGTAAAACACCCTCCCAGCACCTCCATGTGTTCACCAACTTGGAGCATCCTGAACCCTATCCTTTTGAGATTTTATGGAGGTTTCACTATGTAGGGATGCATGATTGATGAAGTCATTGGCCACTGGTGATCAGTTCAACCTCCAGCCCCTTTCTTCCTCCCCTGAGGTCAGAGGTAGTGGGTGGAGGGTGAGGCTGAAATTTCTAACCTTCTCATGATTTGGTTGGTTCCCCTGGCAACCCCATCCTGAGGCCATCTCAGGGCTTTCCAGAAATCACCTCATTAATATATATTCAGAAATGTTTGAAAGGGCTTGTTACGAAAACAAAAGACATTTTTATCACTCTTAGGAAATTCCAAGGGTTTTAGGAGCTGTGTGCCAGGAACCATGGATGAAGACCAAAATATATTTCTTATGTAACACATTTCCTCTGCCTATATAATGAAAAAAATTGGTGTTCCTCTGGAATTCCATATTTATAAGTAAAGCTTTAGGTCTTCATGTTGTTCACCCTCTTTGAAATGGATCATATCTACTAAGCCTAATCACAAAATGCTATTTCCCTGATACTTTTGGCTTGCAATTCTAGTCCTCACTGGTAGCCTTTTAGTTTTGGAGGCTAAGGATTATTGATCCTTGGAACCTAGGTGTTACTGGAGAAGAATATCGTCTGAGCCACCAGGGAAGCCCAGATATGATACAGTACTTTAAAAAAAAATCTGTGTGTATATGTGATTATTAAAATATCATGAATTAGTTCTATGAAAATATTTTTAATATTTTAATATTTTAAAATAGTTTTAATATGAAAATATTAAAAGATATATCTGAAGGAAGACACTGTTTAAAGATATTTTTGTATTTCTACTCAATTATCCGTTACTATTTAACTTTACCCTTTGGTGCTCTTTCAGAGTTGAGAATTAATTTCTTGGAAACCTTTCTTACTATCACTGAAAACTCCATGTTTTTAATGTTATAAGCAGCAGTGCTACAAGTCCCAGAAGATGAATTAAACCCATGATTAGAAGGCAGTGACAACCCACTCCAATACTCTTGCCTGGAAAATCCCATGGATGGAGGAGCCTGGTAGGCTGCAGTCCATGGGGTCACAAAGAGTCGGACACTTACTGTGCGACTTCACTTTCACTTTTCAGTTTCATGCATTGGAGAAGGAAATGGCAGCCCACTCCAGTGTTCTTGCCTGGAGAATCCCAGGGACGGTGGAGCCTGGAGGGCTGCCATCTGTGGGGTTGCACAGAGTCGGACATGACTGAAGTGACTTAGCAACAGCAGCAGCAGGTGCTTTCCATCAGGCTTCCCTGATAGGTCAGTTGGTAAAGAATCCTCCTGCAATGCAGGAGACCCTGGTTTGATTCCTGGGTCAGGAAGATTCCCTGGAGAAGGGACAGGCTACCCACTCCAGTATTCTTGGGCTTGCCTTGTGGCTCAGCTGGTAAATAATCCGCCTGCAAATCAGGAGACCTGGGTTCGATCCCTGGGTTGGGAAGATCCCCCGGAGAAGGGAAAGGCTACCCACGCCAGTATTCTGGCCTGGAGAATTCCATGGGATCACAAAGAGTTGGACACAGCTGAGCGACTTTCACTTTCTCTAGGTGCTTGAGTAATCACTCACCTAGCTATCTGTATTCTCTGTCTAGAAACTTCCCCTCCCCTTCTTTTCCTCTAAGTGATTAAGGTTCTCCGTATCATGGTCACAGACTAAGCCCCTTTATTTGTTCTCTTATTAGAAGCACACTGAAAGCTATGACAAGCAAAAGTTATGCCAGTGATCATGTGATATTTGCCCCAGTGATCATCTAAATTTTCCTGGGTTGTCTTGACAACCAAGATCTTATTCCCATTTTCTCACTATTAGTAGCATTACCCAACAATCAAATTTTATCAGTACATACTTGATTGGTATTTACTAGTACTTGATACTGCAAGAAGCTGTAACTCTCTAGTTGTTTATATCTGGATTTTTGTTTGTTTGTGGCTTGTTTGAGAGCTGACTGCTTTTAAAAGAATTAGAAAGTTTTCTCTTTGCAGTTAAAAAATATTTTGTACCATCAGAATATATAAGCAGATATTAAACATTGGTGTGTGGTATGCGACATTGAGGGTTCCAAGTTATACAGAAATAAAGATGAACTTTGGTCTTTTTTCTGGTTTAAGGATTGATTTGTCCACGTTTTTATTTATGCTTTGGTTCTCTGTTTAACAAACTGTTATGAAAAATTCGGATCTTGATTTCGATTAATGGTTTTGTAGAAGTTCAAGGAAAGAAGTCAGTTGTTTCCACACCAAAGCTTTCAGAAGGCCAGCGTCTGAGCAGTCTGACCTTTGGGTGCTTTTTGTCCCGAGCAAGGAGTCCTCCTCAAGCTGTAAAATCTGAGGAAACGAGCAAGATATCATCTAAAGAACCTGAGTTCACGGAAGGAAAAGACATAGAAGGTATTTATGGACTAGAGGAATTTACTTTAACATTTTTTAAAAGGAAAAATCATTTGTTAAGATTAATGCGAGTTTCAGATTAGGAGTGTGACCTTCCTATTCATTATTTATTTAAAATATAAAGAATTATCTAATATTCAATATGAAGTTAAATATGATGCAGCAAACTCATAAAGAAAAAGAACACCAGATGAAAATTTATTTAACTGCTTTGATTTCCCTTTATTGCCTCAAAGAAGAAAGTATTTGCCACATGTTTAAACTCTGGACCTGTGTGCAGATTTGTACCCTTCTTTTAGTCTTGAAGCCCTTCTAAATTTTGCTTCATTTGGCTTCTGGCTTTGTCAACACCAGTGTGACTTTTCCCAAATATTTTAGAGAGACTTGAACTTGCATCTTTTCTATTTTCAGCTCCTGCTTCCTTCCTCCAAAGGAGAAAAATTATAGCCCTAAGAGCTGTCTCTATGCTTGGTTATGAACTTCTGAAAACTACGTAATGTTTTTCTGTCCAGAAGGTTCCTTTGGTACTTGCTTTTATGCCATTACGTGGATTTTTTTTTTTTTTTGAGAAGTTACTTTCATTTTTTTCCCCACTTTCTAACTTTCTCACTTTCAATTCAGTACAGCTCAGTTCAGCTGAGGTTGCCTGGACTGTAGCTCTTGCTCATCTGCAGATTTAACAAACAGCCTGATACCAATCTGTGGAGCCTGTATAGCCTTAATTAAGAAGATCCTGTCTGTATTTTCATGTTTTCAAAGTTTTTCTTTTGTACTCTTCAAACTAAATTTTAAGTTCATTGCTTATGAAGTCAATGGTTCATTCTATTAGTTATGTTATAAACAAAAATAAACCATGTCTAAAGACATTTTTAAGGACTGTTATTTTTATTATAAAGATACATTTTGTAGTTATGATTAAACCAAAAGTAGAGTGAGTAAAGCTCTTCTTTGTGTACGTTTTCTTTATGGTTTTGCATATTTCATGTGCTGAAGCTTGGGAACAAAGGTTTTTTTAAACAATAGCTTTATATTTATTACATTTAAATTTACTTATGATTTTGAAATTTAGTAGAAAGAGGGTTGTCATTTTTTTTTTTTGCTTCTAAAATAGAATTTATCTAGTGGCTGCTTATCTTTGATAATCAGTGTGGCCCTGTTTTTCATTTTGCTTCTTGTATTATCTCTCCTTGGTCTATTGTCAGTTTTTTCCTCCATGTTGCTTTGTAAAAAGCAGTTTCATTTTGATACTATTCTGTCGAGTGTAAGGGCATTGTAGTCTATAGGAAGCTTGCAGTTTTCAAACGGGTTTAAAAAAGACATTGAACTAAAAACGGGTAATGTAAACCAACTTGATTCAAATGAAAATTCCAGTCTGTACAGTGTAGATACATAAAGCTAAATATACAGAAAGATTGTCTGATTAAAGACAGCGTGCCAATATACTGTATGCTTTTCTAGAGATGGAAATTCCAGAAAAATCTGTTGATAACCAAATTCAAGAAAACAACCGAGGTCAGAGAACACTGCATCAAGGCCCTTGCACGTCAGAGCAGAATCGTAAAACAGGGACAAGCTTTGTGATGGATGGTGGCACATCCCAGAATTCTGGGGCTCCCGGGAGTGACTGGAGTTCCGATGAGGAAGATGGGAGCAAAGGAAGATCCAAGTCCAGGTACACGTCTACCCTTTCCAGCCACACATCAGAGGACGGGGTCCAAAGTAGCAGAATGGGCAGTGAGACATATCTCACAGCCTCTGACGACAGCAGTTCGATATTTGAAGAAGAGACCTTTGGCCTGAAGAGACCGGAACACAAGAAGCTGTATTCTTGGCAACAGGAGGCACAGTGGAAGGCTCAGAGTTGTCCTCTCGGAAAGGGAAATTCCGAATCAAGGAAAAAGGAGCGTGATAGTTCCTCAGACGAACTCAATAAAAAATTTCAGTCTCAGAGGTTGGATTATTCGTCTTCCTCGAGTGAAGCTAACACCCCAAGCCCTATTCTGACCCCAGCTTTGAGTCCAAAGCATCCTAACCCACTCCTTGGAAAAGGCACAGAACTAGGACCTTCCTCCACTCTGCCACCCCCCAAATTAAGGATTCCTAATATTTTCAGCTTAAGCATCGCACTAGCCAAAAGGCACCTAAGCCAGCCACAGTTAAGTTCCGACAGGATGTTTGGCACAAATAGAAACGCTATAAGCATGATACGGCCACTGAGACCTCAGGAAACAGATCTTGATCTCGTTGATGGCGACAATACAGAAATTTTAGAGACTATGGACGCTAATTGTGATGATGGATTATTTTCCTACGACTGCTTGGAATCCCCATGTTCAGAGGACCAGGAAGCCTGTGACTCGGCAAAGAAAGCAGCCTGTGGCAAACCTCCAACTCCACCTCTGCACCGGTTTCCCTCTTGGGTAAATTATGTTGCTGTGTGCAGTGCACACGCGTTTGTTTTTTCTCAGCACTCATTTTCAGGTTTTACTTTACTTCTTTTCCTGTTTGTTTTCCACTCCAGCTTTGTTCTGACAATTCCCAGTTTTTAGAATTCAGTTTTCCCTTCTGTTTTCCTCTGAATCAGTTGAGAAATAAGACACAAGGGTAAGACAAACGGGAGATCTAGATGTTGCCTTTATTACAGATAAAACAGATTTTAGAGAACTAGCAGGCACAGGAGCCAATACTGCACCTAGGAAATTGCTAGATTTTGCCACCCAGGCACAGGTAATGTTGGACCAACTGCTGCAGACTCCCTCTAGTGAGGCCCAGCTTCTCTGAAACTCCTGGTCTAGAGAAAGAACAAATGGTTGTTTTTGTGCAACAGCTGCTTCTCAAGAGAAAGGAAAGGGGAAGGCGCTGGTCTCTGCATGTCCAGTTTCTCCTGGGCATTCCAGTCACATTAAGCCACTCCTTTTTCTTAGAGAGGAGAAAGTGAATGGTTGGCTAGAGATCAGGAATGTTCAATTTTCGGAGTGCCTTCCACATGGAAGGGGGCTTCTCAGGTGGCTTTAGTGGTAAAGAACCCACCTGCCAATGCAGAAGATGTGAGATGTGGGTTTGATCCCTGGGTTGGGAAGATCCCCTGGAGGAGGACATGGCGACCCACTCCAGTGTTCTTGCCTGGAAAAGTCCATGGATGGGAGAGCCAGGCAGGCTCCAGCCTGTAGGGTTGCAGGGAGTTGGGCATGACTGAAACCACCTGGCACGCATGCATACCACGTGGAAATATCAGGGTGAGGAAAAACAGTTCTCGCTAATGGTGGGCAAATTCTGGACCAGGATACCTACTGGTCATCAAGTTTCTAATTTAATTCTTTACTTGATTGACTTTAAGAGAAATTTAATTTTACTCGTCATGAGCTTATCAGTCCATTGCTTTAACCAAAAGCATCTTCCTGTATCTAGAATAGTTTGAAATTTCTTCCATTGAAACATTGACCATTAATATAATAATTAACCTATTAATTGTGTGATTCTTAGGCTTCCTGATGGCTCAGACAGTAAAGAATCATGCTGCAATGCAGGAGACTTGGGTTCGATCACTGGGTCAGGAAGATCTCCTGGAGAAGGAAATGGCACCCCACTCCAGTATTCTTGCGTAGGGAATCCCATGGACAGAGAAGCCTGGTGGGCTACGATCCATGGGGTCGCAAGGAGTCAGACATGACTAAAGTGACTAACACTGTCACTTTCTTGGGAATCACTAGATTAAGAAAATCCTTCCTGAGACCTCCCTGATGATCCAGTGTTTAGGAGTCCACCTTCCAAGGCAAGGGATGGGAGTTCAGTCCTTGATTGGGGAACTGAGATCCCACATGCTCCAGGCAACTAAGTTCACGAGGTGCAACTAGAGAGCCCATGTGCCACATGAAGACCCAGCACAGCCCCCCAAATAAATCCATGAAAATAATTTTTAAAAATCTTGCTATATTTGAAACAAAGTGAAATTATCTGTTTTGTAGATTGAAGTTTTCCTTCACCTACTGACAGAGTTTAACCTTTAGCCTCAAGAGAATCATCTGAGTTGTAGGATTTTGAGGTTTTCAGAGTCATGTTCTGTTATTATTTTTTATTTAGTGACCAATGCAGTTTTAAGCAAATAAGGCAATTTTGTTTTCCTACTATAAATTCAGACCTTGAGATGTATCTCTCTTATTTACTTTTAAAAGAACATTTCATTGCAAAGTCCACTTGAAACCACCTGCAGTTCATTACTAAATTCTGGATAACATAAAAAATGGACATTATTGGCACGTGAATCTCTGGAATTCCAATTATGTTACCCTTTGGGCAGTTAGGAATTGAAATTTTGCTTCTTTTATTATGTTGAGATTACGTTGGCGATTTAGGCTAGGCTTTCACATTCATTTTACTTGGCAAACCATTTTTACTGCTTTTTTGCCTTTCTCTCTTCACTTGATTTTCTGAAGCTATCCAGTTCTGAAAAAGTAGTATTGCTTTGCAGAAGCCTTCCAGCACATTGGCCAAGTTTGAGGTTTTATTTCTGTTTGTTGGGTATTTTCAAGTTTCACGTTAAAGAGGTATATTCTAATCACCTCAATTTATGAAAGTTTATTTTAAGGATTTTTAGGGGTTTATTTTAAGGCAGTTTTAAGGCATAGCCCACCCTTATTGAACTGGAATATCGTTCAAAAATACAGCAGTCACTGTAGTAGGTCATGTGATGATCCAGCAGCACCTCTGATGGTCAGCACCTTAGAAACAGGTAACACCCGTTGTCCCTGGTCCCATGGCTCAGCTTGCCCTCTCCTATCTGCAGTGACTGTCTGCTTCTCTCACGACTGCTGACTGTCACCTTGCCTCTCTCATGGCTTCTAAGTACCTTACTGACTGTCTTATTTTTATGTGTCTTTTTGTTCTGTCCGCTCTGCTATTTGTCTCTGTGTGTATCTCACCATCACGCTGTCAGAGAAGCCGCCTCTGATTCATTCCGTCAGTGACTCTTCAATCTAAAGTGTCTCAGATGATTAGAGATTTCATGCACATTGCTTCAAAGCCCCTGGCTAGCATAGTCCTAAAGAGGACTGCCTGAGTTGCCTACTGTGTCCTGATCCAGACAATTGTGCAGGTTAGGTGTGTTACAAAGTTCGGGACATGGGGATCTATGCGTGAGGGAAAACCTGGAGTCCCTTTTCTCATAGGGACAGGGCTGATAGCCTTCCAGTACCCATTTGAGAAATCGCAGAGAAGAAGAGAAAACAAAATAACAACCTACTTTTGGAACAAGACTGTATAAATTCTGTTGCAGTTCTCAGATTCACTTATTATTTGACTTCAGGTGTTTCTTCAACTTCATTGTAATATGAAGGTGATAAAACTTAACGCGACTTTGTATGTGCTTTCTGACTTCAAGTTTTGGCTTTCTCTTTTTCTTTAACCATATTCTAGAATGGTAGATTGTTAAAGATAATATTTTTGTGTAGTGAAAGATAATAAATGGTTTCTGGCTTTATGTTATGGCCATTCAAGGTTTTCTTCTTTTTCTTGAACCATGTTCTGAAATGATGGCATATTAATGGTGGTGTTTATGAATAGTCAGTGGTTGTGAACAAGCTTTCTTTTACTTTTTTCCTGTCTCTTCAAAATGATTTAAAATACTAAGCAAAAATTTGGAAACAAAGATAATGGAGTGACTAATGGGTGGAAAAAAATTCTCCAGTGCTGTTCACAGTGGCATATTTTAGTTGGCACTGATGACAGTTTTAGAATAATGCTGTACTCTGGTGACTGTTAAATGAAGAACAAATGAAAAACATATGTATTGAAAGTAATTGCTTCTTTGCTGCAAATATCCAGCTTCAATCTCTCTTTTACATTAGGAAAGCAGAATTTATGCTGTAGCCAAATCAGGCATTCGAATGTCTGAGGCCTTCAATATGGAGAATGTTCATAAACGTAAGTGTTTTTGCATGCTGCATCATGAACGAACCTTGAGCACTTTGTGCTAATTGAAATAAGCAGTCACAAAAGACACTGTATGAGTCCACTTATATGAGGCATCCAAAGTAGTCAAATTCATAGAATCAGAAAGCAGAGTTGTGGTTCCTAGGGGTTACGAAGTATTGGGGAAGGGGAGCAGTTGCTTAGTGGCTATAGAGTTTCAGATTTTCAAGATACAAATGTTTTGGAGATCTGATTGACAACAGTGTAAATATGCTTAACACTAACTGAACTCAAAGGTGGTTAAGATGGTAAATATTATCTTATGTGTTTTTTACTGTAATAAAAACATTTTTTTAAAGAATAAGTGATTTTGTATTGCCATTTCACTAGCCAAGAATTTCGTAAATGTCTAAAGTCATTTGAATAAATACAGTTTTGCCAACTTTCAGAAAATGCTTTCTGAAGTTGTTGATTTATATTTTAAAATTGAAATTCATGTTAGAATAGGGGCACATTGATGTTCAACTCTCATGTAGCGAGTATCTCATGATAAGAAGCTAAAGCCGGGACACTGGAATTTCAGCTGTTTAAATTGTAAAAATATTCATCTCTATGTCTTCTTTTTCCAGAGTTTAAAACACATTCCTCCTTTCTTTCTTCAAAATTTATTATAGAAAAAAATACATGCTCATTATGAAAAATAAAACCAAACCACAAAGAACTGTCTGAAATAAAAAGAGACATTTCTCTATAGTTCCTTCTACTGGCCCTTTCCTTTCCTATCTGTAATCTTTTATCTTAGATGTAACCATTAATGTTCTGTTCCTTTTCGGCTATCATCGGTTTTTGCCACTCAAGAAATATATTCTAACCTTTCAATTTGAGTTTCACCTGCTAAAGGATTAAAAGTGACAGTATTTTAACACTGGGTCACCAATAGGGCTCTGAATAATCAAAGAGTATCTTCACGGGGTACTGCTCACTGAATCAGTCAGTAGGTATCTGTGCTCATTCCCGCCCAGCCTGAGCTGAATGGAGATACCAAAGAAACAAAAGCTAAGATCCTCACTTTCAAAGAGGTTATCGGCTAGTTGGGGAACTAGCACACTTGGGTATGTAATGAACCATGGAAGAGAGTGTATAATTTAAACTGTAGATGCCATCGTTCTTAAAGAAGGCTGTATAATGAATATCATGTGTTCATCCAGTGTCTCTTTAAATAGAAATTGTGTTAATTCACATTCATAAGAAATAGACCTAAGTGCTAGTTAGATCTGTTTTTTTTTAAAAATCATTTTGTTTTCTGTTTCAGATTCTGTTGCAGTGCTTTCCTATACCACATCAGGACTTTATACATCTCTGATATACAAGAACATGACAACCCCAGTGTATACAACTTTGAAGGGGGTAACTCATTATTGTTAAACATGTGGGTCTCTTCATGGTGGATCAAAAAAACTGTTTATTCAAGCTCCAAATTCCACTCTTGACATTTTACATAAACTCCCTTTATAGGGTGTTTTAGAAGTTCACACTAGCACATTATTAAAAGAGAAGCAATGGAAAAATCTCGAGAAGATACTTAGTTTAATCAGAGTAATAGAGGTCTGATATGCTCCATTTTTGTTATGCTGCATGTGAGCCTCTACCCCATCCATAACTGTTAATTGTTTAAAGGAAATAGTGTTAATGGTGTAAAGAAAACAACTAATTTAGAAGGCTCTTCAAATCACTGCCAGGGTTCCCCTCCCTTGCGTGAAGTGCCTGATTAAAATAAGTATCATCAGAAGAAAAAGCATCAGATATGAACAGCCTTATGGTCTTAGGAATCTTTATCATTTACAAATGCCTTGCTGATTGGAATTTGGAATTTAGCAAGTGTGACTTTGATAATAGCAAAATGCTTTCTTCTATTCCTTAAAAAAATCTTATTCCATAACTTCTGGTAAAATTCTGTACCTAAATAGAGAGATAACTTTAAAGATAGACACACAGGGAGGCTATTTTGTTTCTCTTTAGAAGGCGACCCAGATAAGCAGCAGCCCGTTCCTGGATGACTCCTCTGGGTCAGAAGAAGAAGACAGTTCAAGATCCAGCTCCCGGACTTCGGAGTCAGACTCTCGCAGTCGGAGTGGGCCAGGCAGCCCCAGAGCCTTGAAGCGAGGTAAGGGAAGGTCGCACACACACAAGACAGCTCCAAATAGTTCAGGATATTTAGTGGGAATTTTATCTCTACAATAGGACTTAAAAAAAAATCTCAAAGTACTGCTTTCCACTCATACATGCTAAGTCACTTGTCATGTCCGACCGTTTACCACCCTATGGACTGTAGCCTGCCAGGCTTCTCTGTTCCTGGGATTCTCCAGGCAAGAATACTGCAGTAGGTTGCCATGCCCTCCTCCAGGGGATCTTCCTGACCCAGGGATGGAACCGGCATCTCTTACATCTCTTGCAATTGGCAGGTGGGGTGTTTTTTTTTTTTTTTTACGCCACTAGCACCACTGGGAAGCCTCATAGTGAAAAGAATATTCACTGAGGACTAAGACACATATTTTAGTCCTAATCCTCTTCTGAATTTTCTTTGTGATTGCAGACAAGATAATCTATTTTTTTAAAGCTTATCTGTAAAAGAGAGATCACTTCGTTATAGGAATAAAATGAAATACTTGGCTTAAATGAGGTTTCTCTTTTATAGTTACTTTTTGATTTTGAATAATTTATAGTACGGATGGACTTACTTTAGCTAAATTCATTACACTGCTAAATGGCAGAGAATACACCTGAAAATGTGGTGGTTAATCTGATATTAAGAAAACTTACTTTGGGCAGGCCTACAATTTTTGTGGATTTTGAAGAAATGTTCGGCATAGACACAGGTTCTAGAGAGAGTCAGTCATATTAAATGATATCTGTATTTTACAAAAGCCTTTAATGTGGCATAGCATGTTGGTTTTCAAACTGTTCCATGGAACCCCTGTGTACTCCCAAGCCCCTCAGCTTCAACAGGAGCTGTTCAGCTCTCATAGATTTAATGTGTTGGCTTCCATTGGTCTCTTTGCTACTGCCTTGCTCCCTTGACAACTGGAATCAGGTAGCACACTTTTGCTCAAAACACTGCAAAGACTCCTTATACTGACTATAAGGTATTACATGATTCTTTGATGTCTTTGACCTCATCTCCTCCTTTCTCCTCTCTTATCAGCTCTGGCCACCCAGACCCTTTTGCTATTCCTGGAACATACCAGGTATGCTTTGGTTTCAGGACCTGTGCACTGAGTGTTTGCTCTACCTGGTATTCTTCCCCCAGATGTCATTATGGCTGGTTCCTTTTCTCCTTCAGTGCTTGGCTCGGACACTGCCTTCTCAATGAGCTCTACCCTGACCACACTGTTCCAATACAGTCCTTTACTCTTCTCCAACTTCCAGCACTTTTTATTTCCCTTAGTTGGCTCTATGGTTTATTTCTCCATAGCATTTGCTCTCTGTTTTTTGTCTGTGTCCC
The DNA here is from genome assembly GCF_001704415.2 of Capra hircus. Classification (NCBI taxonomy): domain Eukaryota; kingdom Metazoa; phylum Chordata; class Mammalia; order Artiodactyla; family Bovidae; genus Capra; species Capra hircus. The sequence goes on from NC_030818.1 coordinate 25,802,980, forward strand.
CCAACTAGAATCTGTGTTCCACGAGGACAGAAATTTGTTTGCTTTGTTCTCTGCTCTGTCCCTAGCATCTTGAGGCTAAGAGCCTGAGGTTTGCACTCCAACATTGCCTCTTCCTGTCTGTTTTGACTTTGGACAAATCCTTTAATCTGTGGACCTTAGTCTCCTTAGAGAATGAGGGCCTGAACCAGAATGATCTCTGAGGTCCTTGGTAGATCAAAATTTCTGTTATTCTTTGAAAAATAAAGATACTACTTTTATCATATCCATTACTTGGCTTAGTCAAATAAATTGGAAGAATAATATAGTGAAATTATCCTAACATGGCTCTTAAATGTTAATAGATACTTTAAAAATTGCCAGATACTATAATGAGTAATGACTTAAGTTCTTGATTTTATTTAATATTTTCAAAATCTCCAATTGTAGTGACTCTCCAGTGTGACTTGCAACTGGCAAGTTGTCTTCTAAAATGGCAAGTGAATTATTGTGAAAAATGTTCCTTTGAATTTTGCATTATAGCTGCTGGCAAATGAAATAGTCTGTTTGTATCTTTTTTATTGCTTTTCTTATATGAAAGATTTTTAAAATCTATACATTAGTAGTATTGGACTCCTGTGTTCTTTTAATGTGATGTTACTTTAAAATGATTACAGAAATTAAGTGTATTAAAGTATGATCATACAGATCTTGCTAAATTAAGGTTCAGCATTTGTTTGCCTACATTTGCATGTGCTCTGTGTGCTCAGGGCTTTAGTCGTGTCCGACTCTGTGACCCCGTGGACTGTAGCCCACCAGGCTCCTCTGTCCATGGGATTTTTCAGGCCAGAATACTGGAGTGGGTTGCCATTTCCTCCTCCAGGGGATCTTCCCAACTCAGTGATTTGCCTACATGTCAATATGTAAATACACATATTTTTAATTCTTAATAAAATATATCCTTAGACTGTTATGTACATTCTGTGTATGTGAAAATAGCTGTATTTACAGTCATACCAAAATATTATTAATGTTTCTTTGACTTCCTTGGAGATTTGCATGATAGTCCTTAACCCTTTAATTCTGTTTTCTGCCTTAAAGGCCCTTCATGGTCAAAGGCATGGAATACATCTAGTCTAGGAAGGGTGATGATTTGGGATATGGATGTATTTCTTAGGAAAACTGACAGCCAGCATTTGGACCATCCAATTACTAAAGATTGACGTGATTTATTTCTTTTCGTCTAGGTGTGTCTCTCTCTTCTGTGGCTTCTGAAAGTGATTATGCTATTCCCCCAGATGCTTACTCCGCAGACTTGGAGTACTCACAGCCAGAGCAGAAGCTCCTGAAAACTTGTTCATCTTCCAGTGATAATGGGAAAAATGTAAACACTGAATCAGGGTTTTTATTTTTTTAAAATTAATGAATCTGTTAGAGTCTCCAAAGGGAACTTAAATATTTTTAAAATCTCTTTAATTAGGAACCACTGGAAAAATCTGGCTACTTATTAAAAATGAGTGGTAAAGTCAAGACTTGGAAGCGGAGATGGTTTGTTCTTAAAGGTGGTGAATTACTTTACTACAAATCTCCGGTGAGTGGAAATTGCTTGTTATTTAGAACTGAATTCCTCAATCTATCTATAAATCAGACTCCTGACTGATTTTCTTCCATGTAATGCAATTAATGAGACAAATCATTTCTTATTATGACTATTACAGGTAATCACTTTGCATTGGTTTTCTTCCCTTCATACAGAGCGATGTAATCAGAAAACCACAGGGCCATATTGAACTTAGTGCATCCTGCAGCATTTTAAGAGGGGATAACAAGCAAACAGTTCAGGTATTATTTTTTCCTTTTTTATATCATGTAAAACTCAGTTGTCAATTATGTAAGCTAATAGAATAAGACTGGGTATTCAGTATTTTTTTTATTCCATTTGGTGATCAGTTTGATGCCCCTAAAATGTGTGAAACTCTGGGACTTCTTAGTTAAAACTATGTTATAACCTGAGTTTACGTTAAGTAAGTCTCCACTGTATTTTCTTTGCCCTTGATCCCTTACCCTGTTTGTTCCCCACTCCTAACCCTCCCAGCCATTCTCAATTCTCAAGCTGTCAAGCTATTTTAGGGGAGGGTTATTTGATAAATGATTTCCCAATAAGATACCCATCTTTTAATGTATTGTTGAATTCAGAAGTGTTCACAATTTAATACAGAACCAGAAAATGTCAGTTCTGTGAACTTCAGATGCTCTAACACCTAAGTGGGAAGGATATTAGGGAGCAGAGGGGCTGTCCTAGTTCCCACAAAGTCACACCACAGAGGGGGCTGCTGACCACTTCACACACACGTAATGCCAGTCTTGCTGGAAACCTCTGCCGAGTTTAAAAAACAAAACAAGCTATTGAAATAGTTTGGATAGGTGACTTAAAATTCAGATGACTTATATCGGAAATGCCTTCCATAATTGTTATTTTTTTATCTTCCTCTTTTGGAGGGTGAAATACAACATTTTATTAGAAAAGTACATTTTCATTGTTTTCAGTGGCTAATACCTGAGAACTGCCCCAAAATGTATAAAGGAGAATCAGTGTGTTTATGGCTGATTTGCACTGTTGTATGGCAGAAACCAGCACAACATTGAAGCAGTTTTCCTCCAATTAAAAAATAAATTAAAAAAATAAACATCTATTTTTAAAAAGAATCATTTGTAGGCTTCTGAAACTTCTGAAATTCTGTTCCTCATTTCAACAACTAGGAAACTGTAGCACATTTAAGGGGAAAAAGGAAAATCTAATGAGAAAACAAGATTAAAAAATCATGACCCCAAACACTATGAAGAGTTTTAAAGTAAATGGAAGTGAAAAAATTATTTCCATAAAAAGTTAATTGTCCTTCTCACAGAGTGGTTAAAATATGCTACATGATTTATAGAATCATTTATTTGGAACCTAGGATTCAAGTTGCAGCATATTTGTTTCCATATTAGGTAGTGATATTTGAAGAATGGACAAGGAAATGATAACTATTCTAAAATCTGCAGTTTCCTTTTCTATCTCTTTCTCATCCCATTCTAGTTGACCACTGAAAAACACACATACTATCTGACTGCAGATTCCCCCAATATACTGGAGGAATGGATTAAAGTGTTACAAAACGTTCTTCGAGTGCAAGCTGCCAACCCCCTTTTCCTGCAACCTGAGGGCAAACCAACGGTGAAGGGACTGCTCACCAAGGTGGGAACTCTATATACAACAGCAGTGTCCCAGGCAGTGACAGAATTAGCCCTGCAATCATGAAAAGTGGGCATCACAGAATGTGTGTGTGTGTGTGTGTGTGTGTGTGTGTGTGTGTGTGTATTGTTATACGGTGGGGAAAAGTGTTTTAAGTATGATATCAAAGACAAAAACCGTAAAGATGAAACATGACAAATTTGACTGTTCTGCATAAAAATGTAAATATTCTTACTGTCAGAACTTTTCTAAGCAGAATTTTTAAAAGACCAATGAGAAGCTTTGAAAATGTATTTGAAACTTAAATACAAGCTTTTTCTAATCAGTAAGTAAAGGGTAAATACCAGTGAGGGGAAGGAACAAAGGACACAATAAGAGAGAGGTAGAGATAGAAATACAAATGATCAATACACATAAAAGAAAATGTTCTACTGTCATTAATAATTTTCTTAAAAAGCAAGAAGTAATGAATATTTTAAAAAATCTGACCAAGGGAGGACCTTTTTTAAAAGTATGAAATACAGTATTGACACAAATTAAGAAATTTGCTACTGAGTTTACTTTAGAAGGCAGTTTGGCAATGTCTTGGCCAACGTGTTTTACTCAGTAAATATTTTTGAATGAACAAATAAATGAATAAATATTAAATGTTTCAAAAAGATATATATTTAGACTTTGATCCAGCAGTTTCAGTCTAAGAAATTTATGCTTAGGAAATTATCTTAATTTGCAAAACATTTAAGTATGAAAATGTCCATCACAGCATCCTCTTTCTGATTAAAAAAAAGAGAGATAATAATTAACATGCATTGAAATGCAGGTTTAAAGTACAGGATTGGATCAGTTTTGGTAGATATTTACTGTCACTCTTTCAAGATATAGAACATTTCCATTGCTGCAGAAATATTACTTGTATTCCATGGTTTATAATACAGAAAAACTGAGATCATCTTAGATATAGAGTAGGGGATAGTTTTAAATATTTATATAATCAGGTAATGTTTTACTGTGCAGTCATTTTCAATGTGCAAAAGAATGTTTAATGTTTTAGAAATAGATTATGATGTGTTGTTAGGTGATAAATGTAGAGTATTACATAGTTATCCCACTTTCGGTAAACATTTGTAGAAAAATGTCTGACTAGGAAATATATTAAGGTATACTGGATATCTCTGTGTGGTTTTTGCTTTATTTTTGCTTAGTTCTGTTTTCTAACTATAATATAAAGTCTGGCTTTCTTTTTAAAAAGATTTTACAAGTCTATCAACCTCAAACATACATAGGTGAATTATTTTCTAACTTGTAGAATGAGTAAATATTGATTTATGCTAAGATAAATATTATTTTAAAATTTTTAACAATACAATAAAATATTTACACATAAACTACTGCACACGAAAGTAATCTTTGCATCATCATGCATCACTCATGTGCTTTATTTATGTAAAAGGTGAGAAATTTAACTATGGTGAGCTATGCTACCCTGTAATTTATCCTTAATGTTAATGTGGGAATATGGGTGGGTACTCTTCAGTAATATTTACAAAGACTGACCAACTATTCTAAAAGTAAGAGAAAAAATTCACCAATACATTCAACAAAGAGATGCACTATGTGTTTTTCCGGATCATTCTATCACCATGAAAATGTTTTTTCTTTTACTCGTGGGCTTGAGAACTCCCTGGTATTGTGCTAATATATGTTTTCCAGTGAACCTAGTGCCACTTTAAACCACCTTCTTATTCCAATTCATAATAACTAGTTGTCCTACTGTTTCAAGGACTGTGTATATCAAATCCTTAGGCTTTAATATGATCTCACGGCTAAGGGTTTATAATTTTTCACAATCAGTGTTTTTGGTTTTTTTGCTTATTTTTAATTATCAGCATGCCTTGTCAATTTTCTCTCCTGTTACATTTCTACTGTTCCCTGCTTCCCATTTTACAATTGCATTTTACATGAGTGCAAGTTGATGTGATTATCAGATGACTAAACCACTAGGCTTTATAGACAGGATGCTTATTAGATTTCCTTCCTACCATTTGTGAAGGGTTGTCCACCCCCATATTTTCACCTGCAAAGCCTTATATGAGAAAAACTCTTTCTGAGTGACTTGTTCTGAGCTCACATTCAGGCTACAATCCCAGATATGGCAGAGTAGTGTTTGAATACTTTGGAGGGGAGGAGACATTTTCAAGTTGTCACACTGTTATTATTAAGTACAGAAATATGTAGGCTGATATTAAGAACTCGACTAATTTGATTCTGGATAGTCAGTCTTGCAACTTTTAATGCTTTGGAAGAACATTTCCTGTATAGAAGTTCACTTATTTTAAAAACATGTATTGAACAGTTACCCCATGTCAAGCAAGGAGCTGAGGTATTTAGATGAATAGACTGCTGCCCTATCCCTCAGAGAGCTTCATATCTAGTGGGAAAGAAAAGAACATAAGCATATTTATAATGATATATTAATACATAAAGTGCTGTTATTGACATGGATCATAAGGTGTGCAGAAAAGCTGAATAATTTAGACTGTGGGGTCAGGAACAACTTAGAGAAGGTTTGCTTGCACTGAGTCTCCAAGGAGAAGTAGGATTTAATTCTGGAAATGGGCAAGGGAAGGTATTCTGGGCTGGAAGATAGCATGGATGAAAGACACAGTGTCTCGAAGCGTGGTCACCTATGTAAAGAGCAAGTCCTCTGAAGAAAGAGTTGGAGGTCCTGATTGTGGAGGACTTTTTTGGTTTTGTTAAGGACCTCGATCTTCATCCTAAAGGTGATGTGGAACCCCTCAGGGTTTGTAACAGGGGCGTGGCTGTGTTCAAGTTGTTAACAGATTGCTCTGCTGAGAGGAAGATGAATTTGTGGGAAGCAAGCTGGAGTTTCTAAGAACAGTAAGTGGAGGTGGTTTTCCTGAAGAGGATGAGACTCTGAACTGGTCATTGGGAGAGAGACCAGAGGGTGAATCTAAATAATGTTAGGAGGTAAAAATCTTCAGTTAGACTGAAGCCAGCAACTAGGAAGTGGGAGAGATAAGGATAGCTGGGTGAAAGATGGTGCCAGATGATAGAGACCTCAGGAAAGAGAAGCTATTTAGGATGATCAAAAGGTTCTTCTGGGACTCGTCAGTTTTACAGCTTGTGAAGACGCCTAAATTAAGAAGTGCTGCAGGCCGTGGCAACACCATCTCCAGAGGAGAAGGCTCGGTTGGAGAGGATTTGGGGAATTGTCATTGTGGATGTGATAGTTGACTCCATGACAGTGAAAGAAATCATCCAGGAAAATGTGTAGAGTGAGAAGAGCAAGGGACTGTTAATAGGACACTAGGTTTCCCAAATTTGAGAACACGTAAAGGAGATGCATGAAGATACCCTGCAAAGTGAGTCACGGAGGCCAGGAGTGGAGTGTTCGACAGGGAGGGAGTGATCTGCAGTGCCAGATGCAGAAAGTGCACTGTGGTGTGTTCAGGGGGCAAAGGGGAAATGAGTAAGAGCAGTGCTGAATTTGGAGGACTGTCCCTGCTTCCTGGCACGTGAGAAAGAATGGAGCTGGGAGGGAACATGGTGTCAGGAGAGGCACTGAGGTCAAAGAAAAGAGTGGCGTGAGTAAGTAGAGAGGAAGCTGGCGGGAGGTTGAGTTCAGGAAGTAGAAGATAAATTTCAGAAGAGGAACCATTCCCAATGAAGGAAAAAGGACCAGGGTGTGGCCAAGGGGATGAGTAGCAAAAAATGGAGGGACAGCACAGCAAAGGTTTTTCGAAACAAGGTACTGTGAGTTAAGATTGTAGGGAGGTAGTGCAGCAAAGAGCCTCGGGCGGGAGTTCAGGCCCAGACTGCACACCAGTGCACATCCTCGCTCTGAAACTTGCTGCTTGTGGGACCTTGAATAGATTACTTAGCATCTCTGTGCCTTAGTGTCCTTTTCTGTAAAGTGGGAATAATATTAGTGCCAATCGCACAGGGTACTGGGAAGATTAAATTATTTAAGTGTGTAAAGTGCTTTAGAACAGTGCCTGGCACATCATAAAGACACCCAAAATGCTAGCTATTATTATCATAAGAATTTCCTGTGGATGGTGAAGTCAGTGAGACAAATGACAGGATTTGTAGGGGAGAAGGTTACAGGCATGAAAATTTAGTAGAGGAGAGAAGACCATGGGAACTTGTGTTCTGTGTGGTGACAAAGGCCAATCAGGATACAATACACTGTTTGTCATCAAAGTTTCAGAGAGAACCGATACAAATACCTTTGTTACGGATGCAAGGTAAAAAAAAAAATTATTCTTTCAGCTTTTTGGTTCACCAAAGCCTTGAAGTTTGAAATTGTCTTTAAATCTTTGTGCAAATTCTTCTAGTGTAATTTATTATGATTTTTTTTTCAGAATAAGTCAGAGTTGGGAGAAATCTTAACATAATCAGATTTACCTAAAAAGATAGACTGTGTTTTTAAAGCACAGCTTTTATAGTGACTTGGCAGAGGTCCTCGTTAATTTGTAGTTCCTCAAAGGCACACATGGCTCTATTTAAAGATAAATCATTTCCGAAGTAATACTCTTTATAGCCAGATGCATTATGCTTCAATTTTAGTGAGACTCCTTTCTAGAGTTTGTTTAAAAGAAGAAAAAAGTAAACTGTATAACACAAACTATTTAAAACTTCCAGTATATTTTTCTGTAAGTACATGTTTCTAAATTTAATTAAACTGAAGCATCTCTTGCCAGATGAAACATTTTTTGTTGTTGTTGTTTCTCCTCAAGCAACATTCTAAATCCATCAGACTGTTAGATGGTGGAGTTATTTGTTTGCTTAAACCATACTTTGGAAAGCCCAAAGACTGGCTGCATTTGTGGGTTTAAACGAAACATGTGTTTTACTTTTCCTTATGCATAGCAAGGAAGGAAGTGTTTATTGAGTAACTACTAGTATCCTTTATTTACATTTTCTCCTTTGGTCATACAACAGCCTGCTGAAGTGTACAGTCATCCCATGTTAAGGACAGAAGTTGGGAGGTCAAGTCAGTTGCCCGAGGGCATCATCTATCCAGTATGTGGCAGAACTGGGATTTAAACCTTGGTCCATTTGACCTCAGAACCCAGGCCCTTTCTGCTGTTGTGACTTGCCCACTGCAAAATCCATTCTTCTCTGTTTAAATGTTGTCATTACAAGGTCCCCGCAAAATATGTGTGCTTCCAGCCCCACATGCTGCCCCTCCCCTTCCTCGCTCAGCCTTGCACACATGGACACACACCATCTCAGGACCTTGGTGCTTGCTGTTTCCTTGCCCAGAGTGTTGTCCTAGGTGACCGCATAGCTCGCCTCCCTCCTCTAGGGCTTGAGTCTTCGGTGTCAGTGACACCTTCCTGACCACCGTATTTTAAATTGTAAAACACATCCCCTGCTTCTCCAAGCACTTCCTTCTCTTTTCCTGCTTTATTTTTCTTCTTCATGTTTATCACCATGGGCAAGCATGACAACGGAATGTTGGGCTTTGGTTTTACCAGCCAGTGTCTTGGTTTCCCGGCGGTGGGTCTCTCCAGGTTGAAGTCCACTCTAACTATTGAAGGAGAGGGTCAAGCCTCAAGGTAGAAATTGGCGGGGCTGCCCAGGTAGTGGGCAAGCTCAACCAGGCACGCCACATGCTAGGTCTGGGACAACAAAACCCATTACAGATTTTATCCACTGGAGGGAATGGGGTTCTTGGTGTTTTTCTAAACTTGAGGGTATAGCTGGGACTGCCTGACAGAGATCTTCAGTGCCTGAACCTGGACAGGACTGGGGCAGGGAGGAACTCATAGTGAGGATCTTAAATTGGCAGGCAGGTTCTTTATAGCCCCACCTGTGAAAACCAATAGTGAGGATCTTACTAAAGCCACTGAACATGAAAAACCTGTAATATTCAGTACAAATTTATGTGTAAATGTATAGAATGTGTGTGTAAATTACACACACACCAAACACATCTAAGTGTGCAAACTTTGTTTGTATTCCTAATGAAGATACGTAGCACACTGCTGGTTTAGTTGTCTGCCTCATGAGGCAGTGAGCTCCCTAAGGAAGAAAACTGTCTTGTTCATATCTGTCCCCCCAGTACCTAGACCAGTCCCTGACTATTTAGAGTCAAGAACCAGATTCAGATTCCATCCCAGTCATGAAAGATAGTTCCTGACATATAGGAAGTACTCAATGTATAATAGCAGCTTTTAATGTTGTTTGTATTCTTTTGTGTGATATGCTTCTGGAGAAGGCATCAAGTGTTTTGAATGAATGAAACTTTTGTATTTTGGAAATCACTAGAATTCTTAGGTTTCAGTCTTCTTATTTCTAACATTATGTGTTAACCTGAAGAGCCACAGGATTATTGGAAATCTATGTAATATGGAAACTGTGAAAAATACTTACTTATGAAATAGGCATTTTTTAATCCTTAGTCTTAAGTGTAATACTTGACATCTAGGAAACATTCATTAAATGTTGAGTGGTGAGCATGAAAGCAAACATGCCATGCTACTAGTATTACAGGTAAATTGCAAATAGCATTCAGATAGTCTGGTTGAAATGTCACCTATAACTTGAGCAAACTGGATAGCTGTTCAAATAGCTTCAAAGAGTGTATATGCCATACTTTAAGGTATCAGAGTTCTGAGCTACATTTATAATTTTTTGAAATATGATTTCAGGTAAAACATGGTTACTCCAAGAGAGTCTGGTGTAAACTTATAGGAAAAACATTATATTATTTTCGTAGTCAAGAAGATAAGGTATGTATATGTTTTTAATATGCTGATTAAGGGAATTTTTTGTTGATTATGGCTTCAAGTTTTTCCTTTCACTGTTCTGTTGCTAGCCCCAATTTTAGAATGTTTGATGTTGAAATTTTGCATAAAATTTATTACTAAGGTGATCATAGGCCTACAGGGATCTTGATTCTTAATTATAAGCCTTAGCAGCTTTTAATTAATGCTTCTTCTAAGACCTAGAAAAATCTTCCTCTATCCCACTCTCAGCCATCAGTTTCTCATATTTTTCAGACCTGACAGAATAGATAAGTTTGAATGATGGGAGCATCAAGCTAGGAAAGAAGCTGAAGAGAAGAAAGAATCCAGTCCTGTCCCAGGCCCTTGAATTCCTAGACACCACTTATCTATCCATCCATCTACCTATTTACGTCCCATTGGTTCATTTTTAATTAATCTCTTCCCCAAAGAACTTGAGTTACCTTCAATTTCAGAGGAAAAAGATGATGTCTTCCAAAGGTGAAATGTATGCCTAATTATCACTGGATCAAGAGTATTTGCATAAAACAATGATGCCTGCTTCACAGAATAGCAGCCTGTGAGTGATTACTGGATTAATGAGACCAGACTTCTTGGTCCACTGACCACATAGGTCAGTTAGTATTTCTCTGTTCTATTTTTTCAGCCTGCACTCTCGGTTCTGGCTAGCTGTATTTATTTATTTATTGGTCACTTCATGCAGCATGTGGGATCTTAGTCCCCTGACCATGGATAAACCCACACTGTCTGCATTGGGAGTGCACAGTCTTAACCACTGGACTGCCAGGGAAGTCCCCTGACTAGCTATATTTAAAAGGCATTTCCTTATTCTCAGTATTGCTCATGGGGTGGAAATTAACACAGTGAAGCTTTGAGAGTGTTATCTCTGAAGCAGTGTGGGAATATGGTCATTAAAATAATACAGGAATAAGCACATGACAAAATTGTATATCCCAATATAACCCTAACTCAGTTATCGATCAGGAAAACAGCAGCCATTCTGTGTATTCCATTTCTAACAATTGTAATGTAGAATTGGGGACATACATAACTTTTAGAAAAGTCAGGGTGGTAGAGGTTGGGGAAGAAGCTGCCACTGAAGGTCCAAGAAGGCAGGACCAACAGTCTGAGCCCAGAGCACAGAGGCAGCTGGTCCTCAGCAGTTGACTGAGAAGCCTCTGTGACACTCCCAGCGGCCCAGGCACCTGACGGCAGCTGTCTCAGAACACTTACTCCTCTGACACCCTTACCTTCCACATTACATGCAAATTCTCTCAGGCAAGCTCTAATTTGGAACTATGCAGGGAAAGGGATTCTGACGAATATAGTGCCCAGCTTCTTTTCTGCAATTGCAGGAAGACTTTAGAAGAGGGAGGCTGGGATGCTGAGTTTATAATTCTCAGCCTAGCACATGTGTGTTAAAACACACATAGCAGAAAAGTCAGAAAGAACTGTACCAAAATGTTGAGTGGTGGTAGAATTATGGATGACCTCTTTTTTCCTTTTTGGGGTGAAAAGTGAAAGTGTCAGTCCCTCAGTTGTGTCCTCTTCTTTGCCACTCCATGAACTGTAGCCCGCCAGGCTCCTCTGTCCATGGGATTCTCCAGACAAGAATACTGGAGTGGGTTGCCATTTCCTTCTCCAGGGGATCTTCCCGACCCAGGACTGAACCCGGGTCTCCTGCATTGCAAGCAGACTTACCATCTGAGCCACCAGGAAAGCCCCTCCTTCTTCGGGAACCTTTCAGTTTTTACCAAGTTTCTATAATAAGTGTGTGTTTTATAAATAGAAAAGTAATTTTAAATTTACCAAGAGTAAAATTTAAATATTCTTACTACCACTACTAATAGTAATTTTTACTATATAATAAAAATGGATAACATTGATCATAGAAGGAACAAGTCAGAAGAATATAGATAGATGAGCAGAAATCCATTATAATTAGTGGAAAAGTATTAGAATGCTTGTGAATCAGTATAGGCTAACTTCATTTTGTGCTATACATATTTCAGAAACAATTTGTCTTTATCTCAATCAGTGTCTTTTTAAAATTCAGTCAAAATATTTAAAAATGCCAGGTCTGTTCACCGTCATGGAGCCACAGTGATCCTTTGGTGAAAGGAATGTTGTTGTTTATTCACTGAGTCATTTCTGACTCTTTGTGACTCCATGGACTGCAGCACGCCAGACTCCTCTGTCCTCCACTTTCTCCTTTGAAATTAGATCAAATTCATGTCTGTTGAGATGGTCACACTATCTAACTATCTCATCCTCTGCCACCCCCTTCTCCTTTTGCCTTCAATCTCTCCCAGCATCAGGATCTTTTCCAATGAGTTGGCTCTTTGCATAATGTGGCCAAAGGATTGGAGCTTCTGTTTCAGCATCAGTCTTTCCAATGAATATTTAGGGTTGATTTCCTTTGGGATTGACTGGTTTGATCTCCCTGCAGTCCAAGGGACTCTCAAAAGGAATAACCATCCTTAAATATTGCGGTGGATGGAACCTTGATTATCATATGATTAGATATGCCTAGAGGACACAATTAGGATAGTATTGTCATATATTATCATAATAGAATTAGTTTTCTTTATCCAATTTTTAAAGCTTGCTTTTTGTTTATTAATGTGACTTTGCTGCAGTATTATTTTTGTTTTACTACCTTTCTTTTTATGAAAATATAGATAAGTTTACATTTTTCCTTTAGAAGGAAATTTTCTTCATTCAGCACCCAGAATAGTACTTTGCACATAGTAACTACTCAGAAAATAATTGTTATGAATTTAATGGGGAAAGAAGTTTTTCTTATAAAATAGAACACATGTAATTAAGTTAATTAATTTTTTTCTATTAATCAAGTATTAGGCAGATAATATTGCATTTTAGATAAGATATCTAGGTAAGATAGTTTAAAAGCTACAAATCTCAAGCAGACTGTGTATGTTCCTGGAATAAGTGTACTTAATTAAAGCAAAAGTTTTAAAACATAGCAAATAATTGTTTTTGTCAGTAAAAGAGTAGGTAAAATTTAATGTAAATTATTTTAAAGATTTTTTTCTTACCCTTAAATTAAGATGGAAGAAATTGTGGCATTTTTTTGTGATTTATTTTATATATACGTGTACATATATCCCTGGTGGCTCAGTGGTAAAGAATTCACATGCCAAGGCAGGAAACACAAGTTTGATCCCTAGGTTGGGAAATGATCCCTAGAGAAGGAAATGGCAACCCACTCCAGTATTCTTGCCTGGGATATTCCCATGGACATAGTAATATTCCCATGGACAGGTGGGCTACAGTCCATGGGGTCACAAAAGAATCAGACATGACTTAGTGACTAAACAACATATATGTATAGGGGGCTTCCCTGGTAGCTCAGCTGGTAAAGAATCTGCCCCCAGTGTGGGAGACCTTGCTTCGATCCTGGGTTGGGAAGATGCCCTGGAGAAGGGAATGGCTGCCCACTCCAGTATTCTTGCCTGGAGAATTCCATGGACTATGTCCATGGAGTTATAAAGAGTGGGACATGACTGAGTGACTTTCATGTTTTCACTCTTGTATAAAAATAGCTTCAAAACACTTTTCATTTATTGGGATTTACAGTGATAGTTAATCATACTTCTTCACACTAGCTCTCTGACTTTTTACTTTTTTATCAATAGTATTGGGACTATGTCTACACTTATTCTTTTAATCCAATAGGTTAATCAAATCAATTTTGTTCGAGGGTTAAAAGTCAAATGAATATTTTGACTGAATAACCTAATTGGCTTGACTAGGTAGTGGATCATTTTGGTCAAATTGAATAATTTGAACCACTGTACAGAAGTGGCTTCTTGCTTTTTCCACAAAAACTAAATGTCTAGTATTCAGATTGTTCTTTTATAGCACAGTTGACATGTTAACTGTGGCTGCCCCACTTTTGTAACAGTGTAAATAATCCAGTTACCTTTAGGCATTCATTTAAAAACAGATATGGTTTATAAAGCCAAGAATGAAAAGGACTATGAAAAATTTTAGCGGGAAAAGATTCAGGAAGTTCCTTCCTTACAATTACTAATATTTACTTTAGTTTCCTTTAGGTCAGATCAAACTCTGGGAGGCTAAAGTTGAAGAGGTTGACAGATCCTGTGATTCAGATGAAGATTATGAAGCCAGTGGGCGAAGTCTGTTATCCACACATTACACTATTGTGATCCACCCCAAAGACCAAGGTCCAACTTACCTCCTAATTGGATCCAAGCATGAAAAGGTATGTAAGGATTAACTGGTTGATTTAGAATGAGTTAGACTAATATGATTAAGTATTGGTAATAATTTTCAAATGAGCATAAGTAGGTACAGTCAAGGGCTTCCCAAGTGGCTCTGGTGGTAAAGAGCCTTCCTTCCAATACAGATGAGACATAAGAGACACAGGTTTGTTTTCTGGATTGGGAAGATTCCCTGGAGGAGGCCGTGGCAACCCACTCCAGTATTCTTGTCTGGAGAATCCCATGGACAGGGAAGCCTGGAGGGCTGCAGTCTGTATGTTCACACAGAGTTGGACACAACTGAAGTGACATATCATAGCACAGCAAGTACAATCAAAGACACCTATACATTTGTTAGACATAGTATTCTTTTAAAAATAATTTTATTCTGATATATTTCAAACTCAGAAAATATACACCCTTTTTTACTTAACAGATGTTAGATTTCATGGTATTTTTTAAAAATATATTTATTTATTATTTTTGGCTGTGTTAGGTCTTAGTTTCCACATGCAGGATCTTTCATTGTGGCATACCAGCTTCTCTCTAGTTGTAGCATGCAGTCTCAGTGGCCTCTCGACATGTGGGATCTTAGTTCCCTAACCAGGGAACCAATATCAAGTCCCCTGCATTGGAAGACAGCTTCCTAACCACTGGACCACCAGGAAAGTCCCAGATTTTATGGTATTTTTTTATTAGTGTGAATTTAGTAACCGTCTAAATGGCCAACAATAAAAAATTTATTAATTAAATGTATGTGTATGATAAAATATCCTGCAAGCTTTATATTTTTATATTAAAAATAGATTATTATAATTTCTGAATTTTACTAGTATAAGGAGCATATTAATATAATCTTAGTATAATCTCAACTATGTGAAAATATACATATATATTTTAATAGAAAGATAAAAGCCACTGTATTTGGGGAGCAGAAAATAGTTTTTTTTTTCTTTGTTTCCTGCATATAAAAAGTTATACAAGATTAATGTATACAAGTTGATGTTTTGGAAATAATTATGTGCTCATGAAACCATCACCATAACCTGTGCCATAAACCTAACCATCACTTTTCCTCTTGACCTCTTTTAATTATTATTTTTATGTGTGTGATAACAGCTATTTAACATAAGATCTACCCTCTTAGCAAGTTTTAAGTATGTAATACAGTATTGTTAACCATAAACCATGATGCTGTACAATAGATCTCTAGGACTTACTCATTTTGTATACCTACAACTTTGTACCCTTTGATGAATATCACCCTGTTTCCCCTTCCCTCTAACCCTGGCAACCGCCATTCCACTCTCCACTCCTTTGAGTTTGATGATTTTAGATCCATCATATCAGTGGTATTATATGATAATTGTCTTTCTGTGTCTGGCTTGTTTCACTTAGCATAATGTCCTCCACATTCTTCTGTGTTGTCACAAATGGCAGGATTTCCTCCTTTTTAGGGCTCCATTACATTCCACTGTATGTGTATACCATATTTTCTTTACGCATTCATCCATTGATGGACACTTAGGTTGCTTCCATGTCTTAGCTATTGTAAATAATCCTGTGATGATCATGGGGGTGCGTATATCTTTTTGAGTTACTGCTTTATATAAATTTATATTACAAAGCTTCCTTCAGGAAAATACCCAGAAGTAGAATTGCTGGATCATATAATAGATCTATTTTTAAATTTTGAGGAGCCTCCATACTGTTTTTCCATAGTAGCTGCACCAATTTACATTCCCACAAGCAGTATACAGGGCTCCCTTTTCTCTATATCCTCACCAACATTTGTTATTTCTTGGCTTTTTTTTTTTGTAAGATGATAATTCACTGTGATTTTCAGTTGCATTTCCCTGATGATTAGTGATGTTGAGCTCCTTTTCGTGTATCTGTTGGCCGTCTATATGTCTTCTTTGGACAAATGATCCTCTTCCCATTTTTTAATTGGATTGTTTGTCTTTTTGCCATTGAATTGTATGAGCTTTTTGTATATTTTCAATATTAACCCCTTATAAGAAATATGATTTGCAAATATTTTCTCCCATTCAGTAAGTTAATTTTCATTTTATTGGTGATTTCCTTTGTTGTGCAGAAGTTTACTAATTTGATATAATTCTGCATATCTATTTTTGCTTTTGTTACCTGTGCTTTTGATGTCAGAAGCATCAGGAAAGAGAGACCAATCTTATGTCCAGAAGTTTTTTCTCAGTGTTCTCTTCTGGGTGTTTTATGATTTCAGGTCTAATATTTAAGTTTTTATTCCTTTTGGAGTTGATATTGTGTGTTGTGTGAGATCAGGGTCCAATTTCTCTGTTTTGCATATGGATACCCAGTTTTCCCAGCACCATGAATTGAAGAGACTATCCTTTGCCCACTGTATTCTGGCAACCTTATCAAAAATCTGTTGACCATATATGCATGAATTTATTTCCAGACTCTCTTCTGTCCCATTAGCCTAATAGGACAGTCATTAGGCCCATTAATGAACTTACTGTCTATTTTTATTGTAGCACCATACTATTTTTATTATTGTAGCTTGGTAATATATTTTGAATCAGGAAGTATGATCTCCTTAGCTTTATTCTTCTTGCTCAAAATTGATTTGGCTATTTGGGATTTGTTGTGGTTTCAGATGAATTTTAAGATTGTTTTTTCTGTTTCTGTTTTTTAAAATTGGGATTTTGATAGAGATTACTTTGAACCTTCATTGGTTGCTTTCAGTAGCATGGACATTTTTAATAGGAATTCTTCCAGCCCATGACTGGATGTCTTTCCATTTACTTGTGCCAACTTTAGTTTCTTTCATTAGTATTTTATTGTTTTTGTTGTATGAAGCTTTTGCCTTCTTGGTTAAGTTTATTTCTAAGTATTTTATTCTTTTTTTTTATTTTGGCTATTGTTTTGGGATTGTTTTCTTTTCTTTTCAGATAATTCATTGTTAGTGTATATGAACACAATTAATTTTTGTATGTTGATTTTGTGTCCTGCAACTTTCCTGAATTTATTAGTTCTAACAGTGTTTTTATGGAGTCTTCAGGATTTTCAACAAGTATGATAATGTCATTTGCAAACAGAGATAATTTTACTTCTGCCTTTCCAATTTGGATGCCTTTTATTTCTTTTTCTTGCTCTACTACTCCGGCTAGGGCTTCCAGTGGTATGGTGAATAAAAGTGGCAAGAGTGGGCATCCTTGTCTTGTTACAGATCTTACAGGACAAGCCTTCAGTTTTTCATCATTGAGTATAATCTTAGCTATTAATTTTTCTTAGATGACCTTTATTGTGTTGAGGTATGTTCCTTCTGGGTTTTATTTCCTTCTTTAAATTTTCTGGACTTCTTAAGGATTTTTTATGTGTTATTTGTATGTATGAGGAATCAGATTTTAAATTTGATAGAATTTGTTGTATTCCTTAAGAGACTGTTAGTTATATTTATTCTAGCCTCTTAATGTCATATTACTTTCTTGGTTTTCTTATGCTTTTCTAAGAAAACAATAAAAATGTGAACAATGGGAAAAAGGCACTATGAGCACAATTCAAATGAGCCTAAGTGGCTTTTAGTTTTATTTAAAAACTAAGAATTTTTTTTTCTAGTGTCAAAGTTTTCTACTGTCTATTCAAGTTGTTTTTTCCTTAAGTCATCAAAAACTGTATCTTGGTAACATCTCTATTAATATGTTTCAATTTTTAAGGACACTTGGCTTTATCACCTGACTGTTGCAGCTGGAAGTAACAATGTGAATGTTGGATCTGAATTTGAACAACTTGTTTGCAAGTTGCTAAATATTGAAGGGGAACCTTGTAAGTTTATAATGTAAAAGTCTTTATAGTTTATGAAATGGACTCTAACCCCCTTTGCCTAGTAGAGTTTTCCTTTTGTGGATTTCATTTTGTGGATTCCTATTCCATTCTTACTGGCTTTGCTTGTCATGGGCTAGGATTCTCACTGTGGTTCTTCAGCTACAGGGACACCATCATTCTTCAACATGCTGTATCCTGTCTCACCTCTCTGCCTTTGCTCACATTACTCCCTCTGCCTGGACTGCCCTCCCTCCTTCACATTCCCCACCAACCTGATGAAATCCTGTATACTTTAGGAGGTCCCCCATCCAGCCCATCCCAACTCAGCAATGGCTCATAAAAGGTGCCTAATAAATGTTAAAAATATGTCCCAATGCACTTTACCATTTAACCTTTTCACAGCATTTGTTGCTTTGTGTTGAATTTTTTTTTTTTTTAATGGCTGAAGTTTCCCCATTGATAGCCTAGATTCTAAACTCTGCTCTACTTAATAGAGATAACATTTTATTTGTGATCTGGCATAGGAATTCAATAAATGTTGATTTTAGGAATGACTTCAAGTTCTTCTTTATCTTTCTATCTCCTCCTGCTCTAGCTTCTTCTCTGCAGCTTGCCCCCAGCTCCCTTTCATGTACAGTCATCTCCCTACCTAGGTTACCAATCTTTAGCACATTTAAGCAACATGACCAATGTCCTGATAGACTTGTTCTGGCCTAGAATATTTGTACCAACCTCATCTAACTTTAATTTATCCTAAAGAGAAATATGAGAATCCCAATGGCCTAGAAACTGAAATAAAATAATATTATCAGAGGTTTTTTTTCATGACTTTTATGACTTAAATTGTGAGCCAGGCCTGAATGAGCTAGTTTCTAAAGGGCTAATTTAATGTGAGGCCCAAATAAGTAATTCTTTCTGTTTCTTATTTATATTTCATTTTGTACTTAGCCTCTCAGATATGGAGACACCCTACTTTGTGTCACAGCAAAGAAGGAATCATTTCCCCTCTGACAACACTACCTTCAGAAGCTCTACAGACAGAAGCAATCAAACTATTTAAGGTAAAATTGTCTGTGGCATTATATATCAGAAACTGGTGCTAGTGGTAAAGAAGCTGCCTGTCAGTGCAGGAGATGCGAGAGACACGGGTTCGATCCCTGGGTTGGGAAGAACCCCTGGAGAAGGGCACAGCAACCCACTCCAGTGTTCTTGCCTAGAGAATCCGCTGGAGGGAGGAGCCTGGCCGGCTACAGTCCATGGGGTCGCAAAGAGTCAGACATGACTGAGTGACTAAAACTTTCACTTTTGTAACACTTATATCATTAAGCATTTTAATAGGAAAAAATAAAAATCTAGGTTATACAAGAAAATTCAAAATATGACAATGACAAAGAAAATATACTGAATAAAGTTAGATGAATTTAATATACTCTCTGAGTGAGGATATGAAATTTCTATGGTAAACTATGGTTTGGGCCATGTGAAAGACTTAATATCAGAGTCATTTTCTCTTCAGCTTCTCAGATGGAGAGATTTCTGGCATCACCATACCTCACTATTGCGAGAGGAGTCAACACTGTTCTTCTCCAGTGCTAATATGCTCAAATTCTTATTACTCAACCTCTATTAAGTCCCTGATCACTTGAAACTTGCCAGTTACATCATTCTTTACCCCTGCCCGACTATCCCCTGGAGAAGGGCACGGCAACCCACTCCAGTATTCTTGCCTGGAGAACCCCGTGGACAGTGGAGCCTGGCAGGCTACAGTCCATGGGGTCGCAAAGAGTCTGACTCGACTGAGTGACTAACACTTTCACTTTCGTAACACTTTCATTTTCACTTTCCATTATCTCTGTCATCAGTCACCTTCTGGTAACTCCTCAAATTTCCTTAAGGATTTTGGCTCCTAACTCGCATTCTTTCTCTCTGCCTTAAGCTTTGCCATTATACTACATGACTTGGCTATCACTTCGCTCACCAATGCCATGGCCTTAAGATTCCTGACCTTCCCAATGTCAGTAGGCTTGCTGTCTGCCCTGCTTCACCTTTCCATTCTCCATGTCCACACATTGACCCCAACATGCCTCATAAGTACACCACTTCTAAAATCTTAAATCCTAATACATCTTTCTTTAACCGTAATCTCTTAGCCCATGAGCTCTCTTACTTTCTTACTCTTCCATTTCTCATCCTCACTAAGACCTTTTTTTGAGTAATTTATTTTCTTTGAGATCAAGGAAGAGCACTATAGTTCCTTGGGATCTATGGCCCCATGCATTCTTCAGCCAAACTCCTACCAAGATCACTGCTGTGGTCTTGCCTGCTTCTGTATTAATTGCATGTGTAATGCTGCTGCTGCTGCTGCTGCTAAGTCGCTTCAGTCGTGTCCAACTCTGTGCCACCCCATAGACAGCAGCCCACCAGGCTCCCCCGTCCCTGGGATTCTCTAGGCAAGAATGCTGGAGTGGGTTGCCATTTCCTTC
Organism: Capra hircus; assembly: GCF_001704415.2. Lineage (NCBI taxonomy): Eukaryota > Metazoa > Chordata > Mammalia > Artiodactyla > Bovidae > Capra > Capra hircus. The sequence goes on from NC_030818.1 coordinate 25,823,501, forward strand.
TCCAATGCGTGAAAGTGAAAAGTGAAAGTGAAGTCGCTCAGTCGTGTCTGAATCTAGAGAGCATCAAACAGCTGTGGGGACTGGAGCCTATGTAACTCTATGGTCTTCATTCCTCAGGTCCAGCTGTCTCTCTTTGCTTGTCTTTGGTCACATCCCCTCAAACTCCCTACTCAATAATGCTCCTCAGAACAAATTTAGCTTCATTGGAAGAATTAGAGGGCATCAGAAATGATCACCTCGAATCTCTCATCCCAAGAGACATTGTTTCATCTGTTTCTTCCTCGATTACTTCAGTCTCAGAACATAATGTATCTTCTATGGATTCTTGTCTTGACTCTGTGCTGGCACCTTGGAACTTCATTTTCCCTTTAGTCTCTTAGCTGCTGCTGCTGCTAAGTCGCTTCAGTCGTGTCCGACTCTATGCGACCCCATAGACGGCACAGCCCAACAGGCTCCTCTGTCCCTGGGATTCTCCAGGCAAGAATACTGGAGTGGGTTGCCATTTCCTTCTCCAATGCATGAAAGTGAAAAGCGCAAGTGAAGTTGCTCAGTCGTGTCCAACTCTTAGTGACCCCATGGACTGCAGCCCACCAGGCTCCTCTGTCCATGGGATTCTCCAGGCAAGAGTACTGGAGTGGGGTGCCATTGCCTACTCCAAGTCTCTTAGAGTCTTTAGTTTTTATCTCTTCTTTCTCTTTTTCTTGGCTATATTCCTCCCATCTCAAAAAAGTATTTGTTTACTAGATAATACTAGGGAGTTGTTAATTTGGGAAGTGGATGATGATGACATGATGCTTATGTGGAAAAATCTTTGTCAGTTGGAAAGCCTTATTGAAGTATTAGTAAAATAACATGATATACATTAAAATACTATGGAAAAAAGTGAGTACAGGGATTGAATGAAACAAGTATGGCAAAATGCTTGTTGACAGCTGTTGACACTAGGTAACGGGTACATTATACTATTCTCTCTACTTTTGTTCATGTTTTAAAAATACCTTCATGGAGTGTTTTTAAAAATCTACCTGTAGAATACACAAATACCCAAAGTAAGACAGACTTTACACAAATATATTTGAAAATCTGGATGAAGTGATCAACTATATAACAAAATATAAATGGCCAAAACCAATTACACAGGTGAATAAAAATTTAAACAGGGAAATTTACCAAACTTTGTAAGTGTACATAATTTCAGTGCTGTTCAAGATGTCCCAAAGTACAGAAAAGAAAGAAATTTTGCAAAATTTTTTTCTTTTACTTTGTTTTGGGTAAAGCTCAAAGCTTATATATATATACCAAACATATGTAAGAGTAGAGAGAATATTATAAAGTATAAGATGCTCACCATCCAGCTCCACAGTTGTCAACCTAAGGCCAGTTTTGTTTTATTCTCCCCATCCCTATTGCTCCCCAAGACTAGGTTATTTTGAAGCAATTCTCAGTCATCATGTCACTAGATTGTCTTTGTGAAGTAAGTATTATTTTTATACCAAACCCCAGAAAATATTATAGAAAACAGAGCATTTCACACAAAAACTAATCAAATATTAGTCAACAGACTCCAACATCATGTTAAAAGAATACTAATCCTCAGACATGTGTGTACTTATCACTGATGCATGTTGATGTATGGCAGAAATCACCACAATATTATAAAGCAATTATCCTTCAATTAAAAATAAATTAAAAGAATACTAATCATGACAAAGAGATTTATTCCTGACCATGCTAATAATTGGGCCCCAGGTGGGTCAGTGGTAAAGAATTCGCCTGCCAAGCAGGAGACATGGGTTCGATCCCTGGGTCAGGAAGATCCCCTGAAGAAGGAAATGGCAACCCTACTCTAGTATTCTTGCCTGGGAAATCCCATGGAGAGAGGAGCCTGGTGCGCTATAGTCTATGGGGTCGCAAAAGAGTTGGACGTGACCTAGAGACTAAGCAACAACAACATACTAATAATTAATATTCAATTTAAATGGTCTAATCATTCCAACTACAAGGTAGAGATTGTCAGAGTGTATAAAAAAGCAAGATCCAACTACATCCTGTCACAAGCAGTACTTTTTTTGTTTCCTGACATTTCTTATAAGAAAAAAAAGACTAAGATTTTTAAATAGCCCTTGCAAAAGATTTTACTCCCAGCACTTCATTTTACTCTCAGATTTCAATGTCACTAATAAGCCCAATGTATTTAATTCATTGAAACAAATATACATGTAAAGCACCATAACTGAAGTTATTTGATACATTTACAACAGTAATTTAGGGTTGTTAAATTAGTATGCATATATTTTTTAGAATTCATAGAACATTTTATGAGTATTGAAGCTGCTTCCGACGCCTTTAGGCAATCCATCCCAAACTTCCTCAAGCAAGAGTTCTCTAGTCAAGATCAAAATGAAATTACACAGTTTTATTACAATGAACTGTTAAAATGAAGAATGATTAGTATTAATATCTTACTTTGGAAAATGTCTAGGAAAGATTATGCTATAACTTTTTCCTAGTAACCTACTCTAAAATTTAATCTCTTTGGAGGAAAAATAGCATGTATTTACATTAACTTTAAGTTATTTAGGCTACTATTTCCCAAAATACTTTCCTCAGTAAACTAGTTCTTAAAGATGCCAATTGATATTACTAGAAAAGAATAAAGATGAGAAGGGGTTGAACTCTGTTCTGTGTAGAGAGTATAAACATAAACAAGAAAATATCTTGTCTTTATGAAGTTTGTATTCCAGTAGACTCTAGAGGCTATTAATGTTCCATATGCCCTTAAAAAGAATGCATATTCTTCTCAGAGGTGGACTGTTCTACAAATTAGTACAGGTAGATTGATAGTATTGTTTAGGTTTTCTAAATCCATACTGATTTTTCTACCTACTTGTTCTCTAAGATGTTGACAGGGGGTATTGCAGTCTCTCGCTTTAATTGTGAATTTTGTCTATTTCTCCTTACGGTCCTATAAGTTGTTGCATCAGGTATTTTGAAGCTATATTATTAAAACATTTAGAATTGTTACCCCTTCTAGATAAGCTGGCCCCTTTTTCATTATAAAATGACGCTCTTTGTCTCTGGCATAATTCCTTGCCCAGAAATCTACTTTGTCTGATATTAATGTCACCACTCCAGATTTCTTTTGATTAATGTTATCACCATATATCTTTTCCATCCTTTTAAACAAAAACTTTTGCTAGTAAGAGAATCAATATAATTCATGCAGAATAAATCTTATCATTTCTCACCCTGAGTATATCTATTTTTTCATTTGATTCAGACCTGCCAACTTTTTATAAATGCGGCAGTCGACTCTCCCGCAATTGATTACCACATATCTCTAGCCCAGAGTGCTTTGCAAATCTGTCTGACACATCCTGAGCTACAGAATGAAATTTGCTGTCAGCTTATTAAACAGACAAGATGGAGACAGCCGCAGAATCAACCAGGACCACTGCAGGTATGTGTTGATACATACACACGCAATTCTGAATGATGTTGTTTTCCTGATTGTAAGTATAATACATATTCAATATAGACATTTGGAAAATACAAAAAGTATGAAATGGAAAACTAACTATTGCTATTTTGATGTGTATCCTTTCAGTTTCTATAGTCTATGTATAAATGTATACATGTGGATATTTATACACTCACAGTTTTTCACATTACTAACATTACAGTGTGCATATACTTTTTAAAAACTATAAAACATAATCATTTCCCCTATAGCCTTCAGCAGTCTTCAAAACATTAATACTAGTTACATTAATATCAACTGCTATAGTTTAGGTTTTTCCAATTACCTTTCCTATAATAAATACCACTACAGTAGGCATCTTTGAACCTAAATTTTGTATGCAAGTCCAGTGAATTTCATTGTGTCCACTTCTAGAATTTTCCATATCTTCGGCAATATTCAGTGTAATTCTTCTGTTAATTTCTTTCCAGGTAAAAAGTAGTACTTCACTATTGACTTTGTATACATTTCCTTAATTATTACAGTCAGATTTATTTTCAGGAGGGTTTTAGTCACTTGTGTTTACTCTTCAAAGAATGCTTCTTTTAATCTCTGCTTACTGACTCCCTGTCAATCACAGGATAAAATAGAAATTTCTTACCCTAGGCTCTCCGGAGTGGATCTAGGTTTTGTGGGACTTGAAACTTGGGCAATGAATACTAAGAAAAAGAATACAAAATTTATTACTTTTACAAATTTTAAAAGAACAAATGAGCATGTCATATGACTGTGACAGCTCATAGGGCCTGTCCCAGGGATTTGGACGGGACCTGTGCTTGAGCAAGGTTCTGAAACTTAAGCTTCATGTCTATCAGGGGCCCTTCATAATCTGGCTCCAGTGGCCTCCTCTTTCTCCACTTCATTTTATACATCCTGTCGCTAGTGTACAGTGAATGAATAAACTCTCCTTATTCTTCAAACAACCCTGCCTTTGCATCATCCTTCACCTAGCAATCCAGATCCCTCTGCATTCTTCCTACCTGTGGACCTCACAGTTGAGCCCAAGCAACATCCCTCCCGTAGATTCTTTCCTGACTCCTGCATCAGTAATCATTCCGTCCATTGGTTATACTTAAAAAACATGATTACAGTGTATTAGTGATGCTGTATTATAGAGCCTTCTCCTAGATCGTAATTTTTCAAGGGCAAGGCCTTTCTCCCTTCCCTTTTTTTGTATGACATTTTAAAAAAATATTGAAATTATAGTTACTTAATTTAAAAAATTAAGATATAAAATAGAATACAGACCAGAGCAAGAGAATGATAAAAGTCATATGTAACTCTATTACCTAGAGATACCTCTGTTAATACTTTTATGCTTGCCCCTTGTTTAGCTATGTATGTGTGTATGTATAGGTAGATCGGTTTTGCTTTTTGTATAAATTATTTTTTTACTACTTTTCAGTTTGCCCTTTCTTAGTGCAATTACTTATATTTCAGTGAAGGAGTTAACACAGAAATGAACAAAAGGGAACAATTTCCCTAACCTTCTGTGAATATCAAAAAGGATTACTATGTGATATCCTCTGATCCCCCAGTTGTAGACAACTGAATACGTAACTAGATGGACTATGGTTCTGCCCCAGTATGAAGCTTTTATGCTTTTATGTATTATAAATGCTGTAAGGAGATGATGTCTATGTGGAAAAAAGCAAAAACATTTTGGGATCAAGAAAGACTATGATCATCCCTTCACTCTCACCTCCTCTCTCGGTCACACTCTCCCTGACTTAGACCTCTGATGACCACGTGGTGTCTAACCTGTGATGCTTCTCTTTGTCCAGGGCTGGCAACTCTTGGCGCTCTGTGTTGGGCTCTTCCTTCCCCATCATCCTTTCCTGTGGCTCCTCAGGCTCCACCTAAAGAGAAATGCAGATTCCAGGTACGCAGCGTTCTAGCCAGCTGCACCATTCATGTGGCCTCTGTGTCTGCAATAAATCATAGGTATTTAGTAACCTGCCAGGTACATTTGTGGAAGAATGTGTGAAACAAATGTTGGTACAGGAAGCCTTTGGTTATCAGTTATGTAGAGCTAGAAAGATATTTCCTTTATTACGTTAAATCTCTTATGGAAGGTTGCACTAAAAGCTTGAAAAGCTGACAAAGAATATTTTAAGTTAAAAGTCTATGTACATTTCAAGTATGAATGTCTTATCATTAGTGGGTGTTCATCCAATAAAAGCAACTATTTTGTTTCCTTATTTTTTTTGTTACTATTTTCTTCACATTTAATTCTTTTGTGTAGAAGACTTCTCTGATAGTTTTCCCACCTTTTATAATTGTATGTATTTGAATTAGCTCAGAATTTTTACTCCTTTGAAAAAGACTTTTCCAATTCACTGTTAGAATGACTTTCTTACAGTGGGGCGTAGGGTGCCCAGCCAAGGGTGATTGGGATCATTTTGTCCAAGAGGTTCGTATTAGGTTGTTTAAATAGGTCATGTGATTACAATGGTAGTCACTGAGAACCACCTGCCCCCTACAAAGGTGAGATTTTAAAGCCCACCTAAAAGGCACTTGAATGCACATATATTTAGGTACATTATCAATCTGCTTTTATAAGTGAAATGAAAATTATATGTAACAAATAAGGACAAATAAGATCTCTATCCAGCTTTTACTGAATTTATTTACCCCAGCGGTTTTGTTTAAGACTTAACATTTTTAAAGAAGTACATGTTTTGTAAAGAAGGAATATTTATTTATTTATTTGGCTGAGCCAGGTCTTAGCTGTGACATGTAGGATCTAGTCCCCTGACCACATCAAACCTGGACCCCATGCATTGGGAGCACAGATCTTAGCCACTGGACCACCAGGGAAGTCCCAGGGAAAATACATTTTTATTTTTGTTTGAAGATATTTTCTTATCTTGCTCAGCAGGAATGGCATTAACCGCTGTGTTCTTCAAAAGAGAACTCTCTTCATCATGCACTTCTTAAGTTATCCTGTTCTAGTCTTTATGCAGTTAGTTTCTTTATATTTGTTAATATAATCACTATATGTTGCCCGTGTAATGTCTGGTAATTTTAAATTTATTTTGTGATTATAATAATAATACAGTAATGATGAAGATTGCTCTATGGGAAGTTTGGTTTAGTTGGTGAAAGTAAAGACACTAGAATTTGAGAAAAGTGACAGCAGTTAATATTATCACTCAATAATGATAATATTATATTAATATGTATCAATATTATATAATATTAATTTTATATTTTATATTATTGTGATTATGATAATTAACATTATATAATATTATAGTGAATATAGAATATAGTGAAGTCGCTCAGTCATGTCCAACTCTTTGCAACCCCGTGGACTGTAGCCTACCAGGCTCCTCTGTCCATGGGATTTTCCAGGCAGTAGTCCTGGAGTGGATTGCCATTTCCTTCTCCAGGGGATCTTCCCAACCCAGGGATCAAACCTGGGTCTCCCGCATTGTAGACAGACGCTTTACCGTCTGCGCCACCAGGGAATGTTAATGTATATTAATATAGCAGTTACTATTATCATTCAGTAATGATCATATGACATTATGCTGTCAACATTAGCATGACACGTTGTAATAATGTACACCAAGGAAAGTTTCTAATGGTTTCATATGTCTTAGTTAAATTTATTCTTAGGTTTTAAGTTTTGTATTATAGGACAGAATTTGGAAAATATGCCATTTACTGCCAGAGATGTGTAGAAAGAACACAACAGAATGGAGATCGAGAAGCAAGACCCTCAAGAATGGAGATTCTTTCCACCCTTCTTCGAAACCCATATCATCATTCTTTGCCCTTCAGTATCCCTGTGCACTTCATGAATGGAATATATCAGGTAGATTAGACTTTCTACCCAGTGAACACATGCTTAGCCCAGAATCCTGTGTATAACCTCTGGGGTGTTGAGAGGTGACTGTCACCCTACTTCTGTCAGCAGCTGGCAGTGATAAACATGCAAATATATTAGATTTCCTGTCAGGAAAGTTGAGTTTTGAAACAGTTTTGCCTAAAAAGGATGCACACTAAAAAATCCATATTGAATGAAATAAGGGAGGATTTTCATTACCATTATAATTCCGATGGAGAAAAGCCAAAGTACTTCAGTTGAGGGCTTCCCCCAGCAGTGTACCGGCTAGGTGAGGAAATGATCACTGACATGGGGTGTGTGTAGGTTTGGTCCCTTTAAAAGTCTCCACATCTTAGAAATTCTCTGGGAAAACTGTCCAGGCCCTTCCAACTCACATCTAGGTGATTGCCTATTAACGGAAGCAAACATATTCCAAAGCTGGCAATTAGTCTGTGTAGCTCTAAACCTTTTATCATGGAATTCAGATACTTAACTGCATATTAAAGAAACAAAAATGAAATGCTTTAAAGTGTTCATATGTTTAAATGTATTTCTTTTTTGTTTTTTTCCCCTTTGTTTAAAGATTACATACTGTTCTGTGGTTCATAATGGGCCAGCATAATATCTCTGTGAGAAGTTTATAGCTGTCAAATGATCTTTCTATTTTGAATTCACGTCTGTTGGCTGAAGCCAGGAATTCTTATGTCAGGCTAATGACTAAGATGACATTAATTTTCTCCAGTGGAACTTTGAAAAAAAGTTAAAGCACCTAGATAAATATATGTTATCATTAATCATGCATCAGGTATGCCCTGTTTCCCCCCTGAAATCTAGGTTTGAAATGTGTGTACCTTTTAAGAGAAGGACTATGTTGTTTCTGTTTAGGTAGTTGGATTTGATGCATCCACCACAGTGGAAGAGTTTTTGAATACTTTGAACCAAGATACAGGGATGAGGAAGCCAGCACAGTCTGGATTTGCATTGTTCACAGATGATCCTTCCGGCCGGGATTTAGAGCATTGTCTTCAAGGAAACATCAAGGTAAAACCAACTCCTTTTAAGGAGGCAGACCAAGGAAACAGCAAAGAAGTTATTCTGCTATTTGCAAAAAGTTTAGTTCAAGAATTTTCCAAAAATATAAGCAATCTGATCTTCATAATAAAAAAATATTATTGGACTTTGTTGAAGCCAAGGAATTCTGAATAAAATCTGTACACACATACATTGTTACTGTTGTTTAATTGCTAAGTCATGTCTGACTTTCTGTGACCCCATAGACTGTAGCCCACCAGGTTTTTCTGTCCATGGAATTTTCCAGGCAAGAATACTGGAGTGGGTTGCCATTTCCTACTGCAGGGGGTATTCCCGACCCAGAGATCAAACCCACATCTTCTGCATTGGCAGGTAGATTTTTTTTACCACTGAGCCACCAGGAAAACCCCTCACACACATACATCCTATGTGTTAAAGAGAGGAAGAGGATTAATAATACTCATAATACCCTAAACATTAAGGTAGAAAGAGTGGAGGTATGGAAGCTCTAATAAAATGGTTTTCCTGGGGCTTCTTGGGTAGCACAGTGGAGAAGAATCTGCCTGTCAATGCAGGGGACACAAGAGATGCAGGTTTGATCTCTGGGTCAGGAAGATCCTCTGGAGTAGTAAATGACAACCCGCTCCAGTATTCTTGCCAGGAAAATTCTACAAAGGAGCCTGGCAGGCTACAGTCCATAGGGTTGCCAAAAGTTGGACACGACTGTGCACTCACGCACACACGTTGTGTCCCAGGAGCGGGAGCAGACCCTTTGGGGAATATAAAGAGGGAACAGAAATATTTCCTGCCAGAGTGAACTTCTAATCCACTTAGGGAAGAATAGCCTTATACACTGATAACTTTAAAATTGAAAATGATAAATAGTTTAAGAATGTGAACATTTTACAGAGGAAAGGATTACATTCAGTGGAAATTAGGGAAGAGCTCAGGTGGACTTTGACTGGTAGAAAATGCACCAGGCTTCCCTGGTGGCTCAGATGGTAAAGAAACTGCCCACAACGTGGGAGACCCAGGTTTGGTCCCTGGGTCGGGGAGATCCCCTAGAGAAGGAAATGGCAACCCACTCCAGTATTCTTGCCTGGAGAATCCCATGGACTGAAGAGCCTGGTGGGCTTCAGTCCATGGGGTTGCAAGGAGTCAGACATGACTGAGCAACTAACACACACAAGAAAATGCACCTGTGGAAAAAAGAAGCAATTCCAGACATAGGGAAGATCATGAGCAAAGATAGAGAATTGGAATATTCTTTAAAAATGTTTTCTAGGTCATAGTAAAATAGCTTTAATGAAGTTTCCATCTAGTGATGGCAATGATTAAAAACAGGATGTAGAATCATAAGGAACCTTAGAGGAATAACCCACTTATTTTGCAAATGAGGAAACTGAGGCCGAGAATGAAAAATAATGTATGGCAAATCAAATAGCTGGAACCAGGTCTGGATCCTCTTACTTGACATGGTCCTTATTGCTCTTGGGAATAAGTACCTTGTTATGGAATAAAGGCACTTCTCTGATTTGGAGGTGAAATATCTGGGGCAAAGCAAGGGATGTACCCATGAGTTTAGAGCATATAAAACATCAGTACTTTCATTTCACTCCCAAAGCCCAGCTCCATTTGCAGAATGATCTGTGGATCTTCATAGGTTAAATATGCAATATGTTAAAACTCATACTTAGTTCCTTAGGAGTGCTGGTCAGAAGACAGGATTTCCACCCCACTCCCACTTGTTTCTTCAGAGGCATTTTGAGGCATCTAGATAAATGAATGTCTTTTTCTTTGTAGTTTCAAGTATATCCTGTTCAGATCAACATTTGTAAATGTAGATTTTTGAGACAGACATTCCTTGAATACTTTTAATAATTGATCAAGGAGATAAGCTAGTATTTTTGGTTTACTTGAGCTGAGTAAATATTAGGGGCTTTGGTGAATAATTGCTTACCCCATAATTTTAAAAACTTTTATTTATAATTCTGTAAATGACAAGATTTTTTAAATTTATCTTGTTCCTGAAGAATTTTTGTTCTTTCCCCAAGAACCTTAACGTTATATTTCAGATTTCTTTGGTATAACTTCAGTTATCCCAATCTTTTTAAACTCAGAAGGTGGAAAAGTTGCTTTTCAGTGACTGAATCATGAAAAAATTCCTGGAATCTTCTTGTTTCCAGTCTCATGCAATCCTTCATTAAGTTTCCTTTTTGAGTAAAAAATTCATGGCCATAGTCCAAAGTTAATGTGTGTCCAAAAGGATAAGAGGACCATAGAGTGATTTATAATTAAATTCTAAACTCAGAGCTGCAGAAGCTTCAAACAGAAAGCTTCAGTCCATTTGGTTTGATTGCATTAATTGAAAATTTTCAGTCTACAGACATGCTTGTCTTCAAAAAATACCCAATGTGAAAAACATTATGAATCTCCATTTTCTACTTCCCTTCTAGATTTGTGACATTATCTCTAAATGGGAACAGGCTTCTAAAGAACAGCAGCCTGGGAAATGGGAAGGTACGAGAACTGTGCGTCTCACTTATAAAAACAGGTGTGTAATACCATCACCAAGCGCCAAAGTAAGAGTATACACTTATTTTCAAATCATGCACCCAGAATTTAGTTTCCTGTCTAATAGCCTTAAAAGTTATATTTATTTATATGTTTTCCTAAAATGGTAGCTCTATTTCTGTAGGAAGAAACTGTCACTTAAAATTTTGTCTCTAATTATAGTCTTTTAATATCGTGAATAATTATATTTTATAAAAATATGTATTTGGACAAAGAAGAAAACAAAAGGAAAAAAGTAGTTGCTCTCTTAGGGTAGTTGATACAGTTTTTCACTTTCAAAATTTCCTTTAACACTAATATTACATTTTTTCCGTAAGACTGAATATTCAAATATCCTACTATAGATCTGTAATAAGAATCGTTTGTTTACCCAAGTCTTTTAGAAGTGGTATGTTGTATTCATTCATTCTTATTCTTTCATATTCTCTCTTCCTCTGTATTTATTGAGCTTCATCTATAAGCCCAGCGCTTAGCTGGATGCTTTTGATGAAATGATGATAAACACACACACAATCCCTGATCTTTAGGAATTTACAGGCTAGTGAGGAAGATGCTTGCTAATTTTTCTCTGAAAGAAGAGCGCATGGCTGTGTGAGAGCACTTAACAAGAATCCTGTCCTAGACTGGAAACTTTGGGAGGCTTCTTTGAGGAAATGATTCTTATGTCAAGGTCAGAAGGAGGCTGAGAGTGAAAGCGTTGAAACGGGTGGAAAAGGATGTACAAAGCCTGTAGAGGGAGGCTGAGCAGTGTTTCAGGAACTGGGAAGAGCTGGTAGGACTGGAGCACATACTTCCTCAACAAATAAAATTTACTTTAGTATTTATTTATTTATTTTTGGCTGTGCCAGGTCTTTGTTGCTCTGCAAGGACTTTCTCTCGCTGCGGCAAGCGGGGGCCGCTCTCTCGTTGCTATACACGGGTTTCTCATTGTGTTGGCTTCCGCTGCTGCAGAGCACAGGCTCTAGAGCACATGGGCTCAGTAGTTGTGGTGCTTGGGCTTAGTTGCCTCTTGACACGTGGGATCTTCCCAGACCAGCGTTCACACCTGTGTGTCCGGCATTGGTGGGCGGATTCTTAACCACTCGACCACCAGGGAATCCCATAACAGGTACAGTTTTAATAGACTTTAGCATATGGTCAGAAACTAGGGTTTTCTTTATTCTTTTTTTTTTAACTTCTTTTCTTCCATGTATGAGCAGAAGGTGGTATTTAATAAACAGTGTTCACCGACCAGGTCATATTAACTGTACAACAACAACAAAAACAAAAACTGTATTTTGCTTCTTTTATTTGACTCTTACACTTCATAAAATAAGGGATCTAAGATATCAGAGTAAGAGCCTGGTAGAATTATTGCTGTAGTCTTGACTTTAAAATTTTTAGAGGCCTACTTTTGGAATATGTTCCTAGCTCTGATATTGGGATGTAAGAAGTAAAGGTACTGTATAACAGAAAGAATGTAACAGCCTTTGATCCAGTTCAGGATCGCTTTTTCTGATGATTTATCCCAGAGAAATACCTACATAAGTGGGCAAGAGTATTCCAGTAGTTTTTATAACAGTGAAAAATAAATGTGTTAAGGGACACATATTTATTAGTAGGAGAATGGTTAAATAAATATGGTGCATTCGTACTGTGGATTCCTCTCATACACTCGGCCACTAAAAGGCCACCACTGTTTGAACAGACTCCTTTGATCCGAATAAAAGGTCCAGGTGGTGGTAGTAATAAAGAACCCGCCTGCTGGTGCAGGAGACCTAAGAAATACAGGTTCAATCCTTGGGTCAGGAAGATCCCCTGGAGAAGAGAATGGCAACCCACTCCAGTATCCTTGCCTAGACAACCCCATGGACAGCTGGCTAAGGTCCATAGGGTTGCAGAGAGCTGGGCATCACTGAAGCGACTTAGCACATGAGCCACTAGAGCTTCTCTGTTCAGGGATTCATGAGCTGAGTGATTTACAAGAGTTCTGGGTAATGAGACAGTGACTGTTGAGCTTTGGTATCTAAGGTTTTAAAATCCCGTGCTCCTAGAGATATGCAGGATTACTTAGGTAGTAGAAATCCAACAGGCTCTAGTCCTGGAGGAACCTGTTTCCACTCTGGCCCTTTGGTGACTGGCACAAAACAACAGCTGGAAGTTATGGACCTTTTAGATGATTGTTTTAGTTCTGTTGTCGCTGGGAGCAGTGATTCTCAAAGTGTGGGTCCCGGATCTGCAGCTTCAGTATCACATGGAAACACATCGAAATGCCCATTATTTGGTCTCACTTCAGACCTATTGAATTAGAATCTCTGGGGAAAAGGCCCTGGAGTCTGTGTTTTAACAATTCTTCAGGTGATTCTTACTCATGATAAGTTTGGAGAAGCACTGATCCAGAGGTCATGTTGCTGCCTGTATCTTTTGTGGAAGGAAGCCAGCTCCTGGACCTGACCTGCTTGGTTTTTTTATGTACTTAGAAGAGGTTCAGGAATCCTCATTTGGTTTTGTTGGCACTAAATGGAATTAAGTCCATGTCTAAAACTATTGCTAATAATGCATATCTTACGAATGCTGAATACATACTGATTTTGACTATGATGGCCACAGTTGGAACCAAAATGAAATGGATGAAATGGAGAAAAGTGGTCTGAAAGAGACATAAGAATAATGTGCCAGCTCTAGCAAACTCCACCAGGAAGGACAAAAGCAGTCATGAATAACACATTGCCTTGTTAGCAAAACAAATACAATTTAATGACAGTATCTTTGACATCAGAAGAAAAACAACTCAACTATTAAGGTTTAATTTTTAACAGGAATCTGAAATGGCTGGGTAGCCACAGCTATGAGTAAGTACTGTTTCTAAATGTGATCATGCTTTGCATATGTGTATAAATAGCTTAGGAAATAAGCCCTAATGCCCAGTGACACAGTTAGGAGGGGAACTGGCTGTGACCTACCACACAGCTACAGACTTAATTCTTCATCTGTCAAGCACCACTGTGCTAAGCAAAACTAAAGCACCACCTCTCTTTATCATGGAATTTTTATTTATGTTTAGTAATTTATAGAATTTTAATTATTTAGATTATAGGCTAAAGACCTAATTAATAGGTTTTGAACTTGTTCTCATTTGGAAAACTCTTTGGTAATAAAACTATTTGGTAATGTTTAAATTCTATTCATATTTATTAATAAAACACTTATTTAATTTGGTTTAAATTATTTGCCTATTTGAAATTCCAAAATCAAGGCATGTTTTTAACAAAACTAAGCTGGCAAGGGTCTTTGCCTGCAGAGAACAGCTCTTCTTTATCCCATCTTTGAAACAGAAGTTTATTATCAGTAATTCTGTGTTGTTTTTATTTTCTGGAGCATAGTTTAAGGTTCCCATCTCTGCCACCTTAGTGCACTGTGAGAGCATGTATATTGAATCCTAAACCGAGAAGCCTCTTGGCAGGTCACCTAGTTTATCCCATTTCTTCCAGCTGTGTTCACACCAAAAAAAAAAGCTTCTGTATGAAGAGACTCTTGTGAGTCTAAAGACCTCTAGAGAATAATCATCATAGTAGTAGTAATAATAACTACCACCAATATTTATTGAGCACTTAACCATATACCAGGCCCTGTGCTGAGCTCTTTATATGCATCATCTCATTTAATCCTAACAGCACCTCTCAGTAAGTATTATCATCCTCTCCATTTTATAGATGAGGAAACTGAAGCCTTAGAGAGTTACACCATTTACCCAAGGCTACAGAAAGGTTTTTCAAGGTTTTTCTGGCAAATAATTTCCATATTTTTCAATTCTCACCACCATTCATTTATCCATTCATGCCATAAACATCTGTCCAGTGTCTGCTAGTGCCAGGTCTCATTGAAGCCCTAGAGATTCAGAGGTGAGTGGATGTTTCCTGCCTTTTAGACCCTTACAGCTCATGTAAGACATGAATTCTTAGTAATGTGACTACTGCCGTGGCAGTCACACTCTGGCGGAGCAGTGAAGAACATGGCCTCTGCAGAGAAACTGCTGGATTAGCATCCTGGCTCCCCCACTTTCTGTGGCCATGAGCAAGTCACTCACCGTCTCTGGGCCTCAGGTCCCCTTGATGTGAAATGGAGATGAAAACAGTACCTGCTTAGGGTCACCTGAAGGACTAAATGTTAGCAGATGTAAAGCAGTTGGATCAGGGCCTGCTTACACAGTAGATACTCCAATGATATTCGCTCTCACTGTGAATATCACATGTCTGTGTGCAAGATGTTGTGGGAGCAGAGAGGAAGGCCTCGCAGAATGATGACTCCTGAGCGCAGGACTAGAGGTGGTGGCCGTAGAGACCAGAGGAGAACAGGGAAGGCAGGACCGGTCACAATTGCAGGTTTTGTAGTGTTATCAGCAGGCCATGGTGGACACAGGAGTGAAGGGAGAGTGAAGGCAAGCTGCTTCCTCAATAGGTTTACATGGTGATGAGAAAGGCAATAGGAAATACATGCTCTGAGGACTGGAATCTGGAGCTGGCTGGAGGCGGGCTAAAGGAGTACCCAGCAGTACTGGGAGAGCCCTGCGCCATTGCGGTGGTGTGTGTTTGCTGATACTGGTCCACACAGTGATGTGGTTCCCATCACACAGTATTCAGTTTCCTCGATGTCAAGTGAGGACATTTGGGAATGCCCCTGTCGGGCATGTGTGCCCTCCTGCTGTGACAGAAGCCCCACTTCTCTGCCTCAGACCCCCTCAGGGTTGGGGAGCAGTCGGAAGCTAGTCATATTGAGACAGACTCAGGTAGGGTTCCCTGGGGCCTTTCCTATTCAAGATCTGTGGGTTTGATTTTCTGACTTCTTTATCATTCTGGGGACTCGTTAGTTCCTCTCCACATTCTCTCCAAATCCCTGTGTAGTTGTTGGAGCCCACACTGTTCCATTAGGGGCTTGAGCCTATGATTCCTACAAGTTGTGTCCCTGTATGTGTGTCTGGAATTGTTTTTCTCTTCTGTGCCCATAGTGCTTCATCTTCGCTTCCCAGGTGCAGTCTTCCTGGCATGCCAGGAATGATAGAAGATGCACTTTAGCTCTTCTTGTCTGTAGCCATTTGAACATTTGGTTCTTCTTTCCCTCCTATTGTATTAGCAATTCAAACTTTAACCAAGAACCTTCCAATGGCTCAGTTCAGTTCAGTTCGCTTGCTCAGTCATGTCCGACTCTTTGCGACCCCATGAATCACAGCACACCAGGGCTCCCTGTCCATCACCAACTCTCGGAGTTCACCCAGACTCATGTCCATCGAGTCGGTGATGCCATCCAGCCATCTCATCCTCTGTCGTCCCCTTCTCCTCCTGCCCCCAATCCCTCCCAGCATCAGGGTCTTTTCTAATGAGTCAACTCTTTGCATCAGGTGGCCAAAGTATTGGAGTTTCAGCTTCAGCATCAGTCCTTCCAATGAACACCCAGGACTAATCTCATTTAGGATGGACTGGTTGGATCTCCTTGCAGTCCAAGGGACTCTCAAGAGTCTTCTCCAACACCACAGTTCAAAAGCATCAATTCTTTGGTGCTCAGCTTTCTTCACAGTCCAACTCTCACATCCATACATGACCACTGGAAAAACCGTAGCCTTGACTAGATGGACCTTACGCGGCAAAGTAATGTCTCTGCTTTTGAACATGCTATCTAGGTTGTTCATAACTTTCCTTCCAAGGAGTAAGCATCTTTTAATTTCATGGCTGCAATCACCATCTGCAGTGATTTGGGAGCCCCCCAAAATAAAGTCTGACACTGTTTCCACTGTTTCCCCATCTATTTCCCATGAAGTGATGGGACCAGATGCCATGATGTTAGTTTTCTGAATGTTGAGCTTTAAGCCAACTTTTTCACTCTCCTCTTTCACTTTCATCAAGAGGCTTTTTAGTTCCTCTTCACTTTCTGCCATAAGGGTGGTGTCATCTGCATATCTGAGGTTATTGATGTTTCTCCTGGCAATCTTGATTCCAGGTTGTGCTTCTTCCAGCCCAGCGTTTCTCATGATGTATTCTGCATATAAGTTAAATAAGCAGGGTGACAATATACAGCCTTGACGTACTCCTTTTCCTATTTGGAACCAGTCTGTTGTTCCATGTCCAGTTCTAACTGTTGTTTCCTGACCTGCATATAGGTTTCTCAAGAGGCAGGTCAGGTGGTCTGGTATTCCCATCTCTTTCAGAATTTTCCACAGTTTATTGTGATCCACAGTCAAAGGCTTTGGCATAGTCAATAAAGCAGACATAGATGTTTTTCTGGAACTCTCTTGCTTTTTCCATGATCCAGCAGATGTTGGCAATTTAATCTCTGGTTCCTCTACCTTTTCTAAATCCAGCTTGAACATCAGGAAGTTCACGGTTCACATATTGCTGAAGCCTGGCTTGGAGAATTTTGAGCATTACTTTACTAGCATGTCAGATGAGTGCAATTGTGTGGTAGTTTGAGCATTCTTTGGCATTGCCTTTCTTTGGGATTGGAATGAAAACTGACCTTTTCCAGTCCTGTGGCCACTGCTGAGTTTTCCAAATTTGCTGGCATATTGAGTGCAGCACTTCACAGCATCATCTTTCAGGATTTGAAATAGCTCCACTGGAATTCCATCACCTCCACTAGCTTTGTTCATAGTGATGCTTTCTAAGGCCCACTTGACTTCACATTCCAGGATGTCTGGCTCTAGGTGAGTGATCATGCCATCATGATTATCTGGGTCATGAAGATCTTTTTTGTACAGTTCTGTGTATTCTTGCCACCTCTTCTTAATATCTTCTGCTTCTGTTAGGTCCATACCACTTCTGTCCTTTATCGAGCCCATCTTTGCATGAAATGTTCCCTTGGTATCTCTAATTTTCTTGAAGAGATCTCTAGTCTTTCCCATTCTGTTGCTTTCCTCTATTTCTTTGCATTGATCGCTGAGGAAGGCTTTCTTATCTCTCCTTGCTATTCTTTGGAACTCTGCATTCAGATGCTTATGTCTTTCCTTTCCTTCTTTGCTTTTCACTTCTCTTCTTTTCATAGCTATTTGTAAGGACTCCCCAGGCAGCCATTTTGCTTTTTTTGCATTTTTTTTCCATGGGGATGGTCTTGATCCCTGTCTACTGTACAATGTCACGAACCTCCATCCATAATTCATCAGGCACTCTGTCTATCAGATCTAGTCTCTTAAATTTATTTCTCACTTCCACTGTATAATCATAAGGGATTGGTCATACCTGAATGGTCTAGTGGTTTTCCCTAGTTTCTTCAATTTAAGTCTGAATTTGGTAATAAGGAGTTCACGATATGAGCCACAGTCAGCTCCCAGTTTTGTTTTTGCTGACTGTATAGAGCTTCCAGTGGCTACACTTAGCTAAATAAACCCTAGTCATGATAGTTATGAATAAGACATAGTTCTTAACTTCAAGTGAAGGAAATATGCTCAGCACAAAAATGTTCACATGCCAGAAAAGGAGGGCTTTCATCTTAAATTTTATTCTTTTTGTTCTATATCCCTTTGCTGACATCATTTTGAATTGAGAATCTATTTCTGTTACCCAACCATGTTCTTCTACCAGTTAACAGTTTGCCATCATGCAGACACAGATAATTATTTTTTTCAAGAAACCACTCTGAATGATGGCCCAGGCCAGTGATTCTTAAGCTGCTGTGAACAGAAAGAATTATCAGAGCAATGGGGAAGAAGTGCTTTTCAGAGTACACCCCCCCATGCTTCCCCTGAGATTCTGACCTGCTGCCCTCTCATTTCTTGCTATTTGAGATAATTACCATGAGAAATTTTGTAACTGATGATAGTGTGTCCTCTCCTTCGAGTGGATGGGGAAAAAAGGCTGGAAATCCAGTTATAGTTAATTGAGCACACACCTGACAGATGCCAGATCTCAGTCTCTCTTTTCCTGCCTCGGTGTCGTCATGACAGTGGTAAGGTGCGTCACTGTGCTGCTTACCCGCCCCACTGCCACAGCATTTACAATGTTCACAGGGTTCTCTGCCTGCTCTGTAGCCTGGAGTCAGGGCCTTAGAAACCTCATATAAAGAAGTGGCACAGGACTTCCCTCGTGGTCCAGTGGTTAAGAATCTTCCTTGTGATACAGAGGACACGAGTTCAATCCCTGGTTGGGGAACTAAGGTCCCACATGCCGCAGGGCAGCTAAGCTGGGGCCCTCACACCGCAACTAGAAGAGACTCCACGTGCCGCAAGGAAAGATCTGCATGGTGCAAAAGAAGATTTGGCATGATGCATCTAAGATCCAACACAGCCAAATAAATAAATAAAATTTAAAAGAACAAAGAAACAGTACAGTGATTAAATACAGAGGATCACTGAATCGATGAAGAAAGACCTAGGTGAACAAAAGCCAGATCATATTTCAACAAGTAATAATAATAGCCTGTAAACTATATTTGAGATCCTAGGGCTGTTTATCAGAATGTGGCCAAGAAAGAGTCAAAACATTTAAATGTGCAATTACTTTTTACTATCTTTTAGATTCCTGGAGAAAACTGCCCCTATTTGACCATTTGATACTGATTTTTAATTGAAACCTTCATTTCCTATTCCGTTATATCCAAGGAGTGTAGGAAGGACCATGAGTGTTTTTCAGAATTGGGTTTATACAGCCCACTGGTATCAGGTCCTTCCTCAGTAGCAGCTAAGGTATTTCAGAGCATAAAAATAGCGCAGAAGCACCCCTCAAGCTCAGCTTCAGAGCAGTTTTTCTCAGTTTGCTGGTAAATGTTATAAAGAATAGAAATAGAGGTCATCAACAGATCGTAATGATCCAAGTTTGTATCACTGAGAGAACTATTTAGAACAACCCCATATCAGTCCTCTGGATTTCTCTTTACCTTCTTCTTTTGTAAGTATATCATTTAATAAAAAATTTCCTCTTTTTTTACAGATTATATTTCTCAATGCAAGTTCGAGGAGAGACTGATAGAGAAAAGTTGCTGTTAATGTATCAGACAAATGATCAAATAGTAAATGGACTTTTTCCTCTGAACAGGGACCTGGCATTAGAAATGGCAGCTCTTTTAGCTCAGGTAACTTCCATGCTATGTAGAGCAATATTTTGTAAAGATAAAATACTAATTTCTTCACTGAATTAAACATGCTAAAACAATATACCTTTCGTAATTGTTTAAATTCAGTTTGCTGTGATTAACACCTTAAGAATTACAGGCGTTATGATTACAGTTTGACTCCCATTGCTGACAATTGCAGTGATGCAGAATGAGACAACGTACCGTAAAGATAACCTAGTTTCTTAATTGCCTTCAAAGTATCCCACTAGGTTTTGCATTTAATAAAGGATTTTGAGTGTTGAGCTATGGGCTTGTGGATGCCTTGGTGAAAATGTTCAGTAACCAAGCAAGATCGTTCTTTTAAAAAGCTAAAACATTTTCTTCTATTGATATATACCTGTTATGTCAATTAAAATTAAATTAAGATGACTGTAAACCATACATGCAAATTAATAGTGGCAGTCAAAAAAAGAAATATTGGTATTATTTGTCCCTCACATAGAAAGTGTTGGGGCCCAGGGCAGTCTGCCCCCAAATATGCCTCAGTGACATGTTGATTATTTTGAATTAAAGTTACTTTAGAAACAACTGGTGGGAAAAAAATGATATATACTTAAAAAACACTCCAACCTCCCTCTTTTGCCCTAAAAGCTGAAAATAAATCTCCCATGTGAAGGTGTCCTCCCTCTAGGAGGAGGCTAGAAAGCATCCTTGTCAGCAGTTAAGAATTCAAGGCTAAGAAAGCTGTATAAACAAACTGTTACTACTTCACTAGTCTTCTACCCCAAACACAAGGCTCTTTGTTTTGTTAGATCTTGGTAAATAATTGTTTCTTTGTCTAAAAATAATATATAAATAGCTTGCTTTGGTCATTTCAGGGGTTTTGTATCTATAAGTGGGCTTCCCTGGGGGCTCTTTGGGTAAAGAACCTGCTGGCCAATACAGGAGATGTAAGAGACATGGGTTCGATCCCTGGGTTGGGAAGATCCTCTAGAAGAGGACATAGCAACCGACCCCAGTATTCTTGCCTGGGGAATCTCATAGACAGAGGAGCCAAGGGGCCTACTGTCCATAGGGTCACAAAGAGTCAGCATGACTAAAACGACTTAGCATGCATACAGCGTATCTCTGAGACCTCTGTGCACTCAGTTGGTTAATTTCTCCTGATAATTGGTCTGGTGTCAGTTTAATTATTAGACCAAGTTAAAGTTCTCTAGATGGATAGTGGGGAGAAATCTTCCCCTCCCCAGCGGGAGATAGGCATTCTGGTGTGTCTCCAGTCAAGAGGGACGTGTGCTTAGTCCTCTCCTCCATTCTGTCATCATTTTCATGGTCCTGGGCGTCTGCCAGAGCTCCAGCCATTACATCAGTGTTCCAGGCATCAGAATGGAGGAAGAACTGAAGAAGGGCATGCCTTCCTGCTTTTGAGAATCTTCCTGGCAGTTATATAGAACGTTTCCATTTATGTTTCTTTGGTCAAACTTAAGTCACCTGATCTTGCCAACCTACAAGAGACACTAGAAAATGTGGTGTCAGCTGGGCAGCAATGAGCGTTAAAAAATTCAAAGTTTTTATTACTCAGAAAGATAAGAGAATGGTCATGAAAGGCAATGCAGAGTCTCTACCCCACCTGGGTCTCTGCATATCTTAATTAAGGGAAAATGATGTGTTGTTGGCTTAGATTCCCCAGGGTTTTCGGTCTCCTCACTCCTACCATCTCAAGACATCTTAGTCACTCTCTTCATTTTATCTACCACCTATGCCCGTGATTCCCAAATCTTATCTCTCAGTTCATATTGCTTTCATGGGCTCCTTAAGTTCAGCATATCAGGAGCTAATCGTCTTCCTTTTTCTTTCTTCACATTTGCATCTTCTCTGTAACATTGCCTCTGTTCCATCTGCCAGTTCAGTTCAGTTCATTCACTTAGTCACGTGCAAATCTTTGCAACCCCGTGTACTGCAGCACGCCAGGCTTCCCTGTCTATCACCCACTCCCTGAACTTGCTTAAACTCATGTCCATCAAGTTGGTGATACCATCCAACCATCTCATCCTCTGTCACCCCCATCTCCTCCTGCCTTCAATCTTTCCCAGCATCAGGGTCTTCTCCAGTGAGTCAGTTCTTTGCATCAGGTGGCCAAAGTATTGGAGTTTCAGCTTCACCATCAGTCCTTCCAATGAATATTCAGGACTGATTTCCTTTAGTATTGACTGGTTTGATCTCCCTGCAGTCCAAGGGATTCTCAAGAGTCTTCTCCAACACCACAGTTCAAAAGCATCAATTCTTTGGTGCTCAGCTTTCTTTATAGTCCAACTCTCACATCCATACATGACTACTGGAAAAAACATAGCTTTGACTAGATGGACTTTTGTCCACAAAGTAATGTCTCAACTTTCTGATATGCTGTCTAGGTTGGTCATAACTTTTCTTCCAAGGAGCAAGCATCTTTTAATTTCATGGCTGCAATCACCATCTGCAGTGATTTTGGAGCCCAGAAAAATAAAGTCTCTCACTGTTTACATTGTTTCCCCATCTGTTTGCCATGAAGTGATGGGACCAGATGCCATGATCTTAGTTTTCTGAATGTTGAGTTTTAAGCCAACTTTTTCACTCTGCTCTTTCACTTTCATCAAAAGGCTGTTTAGTTCTTCTTTGCTTTCTGCCAAAAGAGTGGTGTCATCTGTGTATCTGAGGTTATTGATATTTCTCCCAGCAATCTTGATTCCAGCTTGTGCTTCATCCAGCCTGGCATTTCACATGATGTACTCTGCATATAAGTTAAATAAGCAGGGTGACAATATACAGCCTTGACACACTCCTTTCCCGATTTGGAACCAGTGTGTTGTTCCATGTCCAGTTCTAACTGTTGCTTCTTGACCTACATACAGATTTCTCAGGAGGCAGGTCAGGTGGTCTGGTATTCCCATCTCTTTAAGAATTTTCCACAATCTGCCAAGCAGGCTTCAAATCTAGGAATCACCCCTGCCGCTGCCCTCCCTCTCCCTTCCCCCCAGTCTCGGGGACCCTGTCCCCTCCTCTCCATGCTGACTGCCATTGCTGTGGTTCAGACCATCATCATATCCTGCCTGCTCTTCTGCATCAGGCTCCTAACTAATGTGTTTTTCTCTGGTCTGGTCCCCCACATACTTTTATTCTCCAAGCAGAATCTAGAGAGAGAGTTCCAGTTGCCTATTGCTTCATGTAAATGACTCCAAGACTCGGCCCAAAATGACAATTAGGGCAGGGATATGTAACGGCAGCTTGTCTCTGCTTCATATGGGATCAGTAGGCATAACTTGTGGACTGGTTGTGACTCTATAGCTTAGGGCTGGAATCACCTGAAAGGTTCGTTCACTCGCACATCTGGTAGCTGATGCTGGCTGTTATTTGGAACTTACGTTAATTGGAACACCTGCTTGTCCCCTCTTCAAGTGTCTGCTTGTGCTTCCTCACAGAATGGTGGTAAGGTGACGAGAGCAATGTCCCAGAAGAGGCAATATGTGGAAGCTGCCATTTTCCTAAGGTTGGGCCTAGAAACTGTGCCATGGTGGTTTTCCCGGCAGCACTGATAATACAGTAACTGGAATGAAGATACCGAAAAAAAATGTGAATCACTGTGTCATTCCCTTGTTTACATGGAAGGACTGTCATGATCTAAACTCTTCTTGCCTCGCCAACCTCATCTCTTAATACTCTCTGTCTTGAACTTTATGGTCCTGAGTTGTATATGATTCACTTATTCTTTCCTTTTATGCTTTACTTGTTTGTTTCCTCTGTTTACATACCTCTGCTCCCATGCCTCTACCTGTTAACTTCAGGTGATCCTTTCATTTTTATCTTAGGTGTCACTCATACCAGAAACCTTTCTTGAATTCTTCCTGGATTGGTTAAATGTTCCTCTTAAGGTTTCGGTAATGCCTTGCATGTATCTGTTACTGTCCTGACCCCAATGGCCTTCCTGAAAGCAAGGGCTCTCCTTATTCATCTTTGTATCTAGCACAGTGCTTTATACACAGTCCATTCTCCACCATGTTCTTGGATGCATGAATAGTTGACAATTTAGTTTACTTTCATAGTAACTTTATGGTCATCAGACTCTAAAGCATTCATACTACACCTAGTATTCCGTTTTTGCAGTGATAAAAAGCTGAGGAAAGAACTAAGTCACATATTTTCTTAGTGATAGGATTAGGAATCATTTCTTATCATGTGCTGGGCTTTGATTATCTGCTTATCTAGGCTTTGATTCTCTAACATCACAGAGGCTCTGATAAAATCACTCTCATTTTTGCTAAAATTTAAGTTTAGCAAATTAAGTGTTTTCTTAACACTTAATTTTGTGGAGAAAGAAAAAATTATCTCCAGGAAAAATTATCACATTCTTTGGAGATACATACTTCTAATGTTTTAGATGAATTTTTGAAAGGAGTAGAAAGGTAAAACAATGCATCTAGAAAATTCTGAGTGCTTTACTAACTAAAAAGTATAATTTCTCCATCTACAAAAGGAAAAGTAAATAATACCTCTGATCACTTCTTCAGAGTAGTTTTTGCAGAGATAAATGAAATACACTAAGGAAATCTGAGCTCTGTAGAAGGCAAAGTTATTTCTGTTGTAATTTGAGTATTAGTAGGTCCTTGTTGATATCCTCTGTCTTAATCAGGAAGTTCTTGGAGCTGATGTTCTAATTGTATATGGTGTCTGGTAATGTGCCATGTTGATGTGAGGCATATGGGGAAAGCATGCGTGCTCGGTTGCTAAGTTTTTTCCCACTTTGTGCCACCCCATGGACTTCTCCTTTCGAGGAGGAAATGGCAACCCATTCCAATATTCTTGTCTGGAGAATTCCATGGACAGACGAGTCCATGGGGTTGCACAGAGTCAGACACGACTGAGCAATTAATACACACACATGGACTATAGCCTGCCAGGCTCCTCTGTCCATGGAATTCTCCAGGCAAGAAAGAATACTGGGGTGGGTTGCCATGCCCTCCTCCAAAGAATCTTCCTGACCCAGGGATTGAACCCACGTCTCTTATGTCTCCTGCATTGGCAGGCAAGTTCCTTACCGCTCATACCACCTAGGAAGCGCCGTATGGGGAATACCTAAGTTGACTCTCCAAATAATTGGAGTTAATTCTCCAAACATTTATCATGATCATTCTGTTCTATACAGTATGCCTGGGGCCAGAGAGAGTGACCTTGAACTTGAATATTCCATTACAGGGTTTCCTAACAGCCACAGTTGCCTTAAATAGCTTACTATGTATGTTTGTAACTATTGTTTATACAACTGCCATAACCTTGGAGGTTAAATCCTGGTCTAAGGGTTCACAGCTAGCTGTGCTGAGTACTGTCTACTGATAGCTGGGGACAATGAAAAGCTTCCTCTGGGGGCAGGATTTCAGTGTATTTGAAGAGCAGATGGACAGCTTTTATTTGGTGTGAGGAAATTAGGATAATACCTCATGAGATGGTGAATGACAGGGAAACCTGGTGTGCTGCAGTCAATGAGGTCGCAAAGAGTTGGATCGGACTGAGCAACTGAACAACAACTGATTAGAGAGGAGATGGGAGTGAAAAAGTTGAACAGCAAAGCCAGACCAAGAACAGGGAACCTAGAAAATTATAAGAATTGACTGTAAGAGCAAAGCTCAGCTGAGGAATTTAGACAGTAGCTGGTCAGAGTAAGAACTAGATAAGAGAAGTCACAGGAGTCAGAATCTCAGAGGCATGTTGTGCCAACAGCTTACCTGGAGACAGAGAGACCCTTTTGAGATGGAGAACCAGTGCTTTCTGTAGGACCATCTCAGTCATGATGGAATCTTCCATCTGCTTGCTGAGGTGTGTTATAGGTAAGGATGTGGATGTTCAATGTGCCTCCCACCCCATCTCGCTCCTTGAACCCTCTTTGGTACCATATACAAAGAAAGCACTTAACACAGTTTATCACAAGTATATATTTATTCTTCAGTCTCCTCTACCAGACAGTAAACTCTCTGAGGACAGGAACTGTGCTCAACTTTTTTCTCTCTCATATAAATTAGCACAGTGCCTGACATATAATAAGAACTCAGTACAGGTTTGGATGAATGAATGGGTGGGAGAGTGGATGGAGAGAGGGAAGGATAGATGGATGGATGGCTTGATGGGTTGGTAGAGGGGTGGCATCTGTATAGTCTGTTAATAGAAATAAGGATTGAACATTCTTTCATTCAGGGAAAAAAGGTAGTGAAGGGCTTTGTTTCCAGAAAAAACTGAGCAATAGTTTGAGGGGATGCATACAATCACAATTAGGGAGAAAATCTAGGAAGTGATGAGAATATAGTACTTTCTCCCATTACATTCAGTAGAGACCCTTAAAAAGTACAAGTAATACTTTAAAAAGATTTTTCATAGCTTTATATCTATTTTTTATTTCTGACTTCAATTTTTGCCTTATTATCAGCAACCAAAATTGTACCTTTAAAATGAAAATTATCTAGTTTTGTTACAGGCAATAGTAGAGTTAAGTGACCTTGAGCAAATACTGAACTGTCAGATTTTAACCTAGGATGATTAATGTAGAAATGAAACTATATCGTATCATGTTAGTCAGTCATGCCCAACTCTTTGCAACTCTGTGGACTGTAGCCCTTCAGGCTCCTCTGACCATGGGATTTGCCAGGCAAGAATACTGGAGTGAGTTGCCATTTCCTTCTGCAGGGGATCTTCCCAAGCCAGGAATCAAACCTGGGTTTCCTGCTTCGCAGGCAGATTCTTTACCAGCTGAGCCACCAGGGAATCCCACATGGAATGCTTGAATTACAGACTTGTTTCATAATTAAACTTCAAATGAAATTTAGATGTAAATAATAGTATTTTTATATGATTACAAATTCCATAGTCACACAATCATGACAAATAGATTTATATGTTGTATGTTGCAGTGTTTAGAAAAAAAATAAAACATATTTTCTTTCTAAAAATTCTTTTAAAATATCCTCTATTTTCTCTGTTTTGGGTTTCCAATTAGGTGGAGATTGGAGATTTTGAAAGACCTTTTTCCACTCCAGCAGGTCATGTTACTAATCAGTGCAAAGCGAATCAAACTCTAAAACAAGTCATAGAGAAATTTTATCCTAAAAGGTATAGAGATGACTCTTCTGAAGAACAGCTAAGGTAAAGAACTATTTAAAGGGCAGATGTGCACTAGTTTTTCAGGGATATTTTTCTGTACAAATTTTAAAGATGAAAAAAATTATATGTAACGATTTGCTCAAGATTTTTAAAACACTGTTGAATACCAAGAGGTTATAGTTGTTTTTATTTGAGATGTGTCTGGAAACTTTAGTGGCTAGATTTAAACTTTTTCAATAAGAAAAAAATGTGCCTTAAGATCCTCTTTTTATTTGATCTTACTCATTCTTGTCCAAATTAACCTTGCTAATAAATAAAAGGAAAAAATTGGCTAATAGGTTTAATTTTATGAAATATTTACCTACCAAAAATTTTTTACCTCTTAGGGTATTCCATTAAAAAGAAATTGGAATAAAAATAAAGTATCTTCTTACACAAAGTTTTTTAATAAAAATTTTTAATTCCACTCTATTAATTTGGAGTTTTGATTTTTGAAAACTTATAAAGAAAAGGCATAGATTCAAAATAGAGGCAAATCCAAATTCACCATGAAGTTTTTTTAAATAGAAACATTTGTGATTAGTCTGTTGTCTCTGTAGAATAAGTGGTTGCCTTCATGATTTAAGAGGTTTCGCCTATACCCAGCATCTCTCTGAGCCAGGAGTGGCAGCACCTAAATTCCACCGTTGGGGATTCATTCTTGAGTCTCCAATTCTTGTACTTCTTTAAAAATGAAAGTAATTCCCATGAGATTCTAGGCTAATTATGCAAAGGTTTGATGTTAGCTTATCAGATTTTAAATTTTTACCTGAAGGGAGTGGGGAGCAGGGAACCTAGGTCATACTGAGAGCACTAACAAATAGGGGAATTTGGTGAAAGGAATGCTGCACAAAGGACAAGGGGTGGACAGTGGTTAGATGGGTGCCACTAAACCACAGCGTCCCCTGGGTAGGTCTCCCCTGGGTAGCGTCCCCTGGGTAGGTCTCCCAGTGGTGTCTAGCATTGGGTCAAGGAGAGCTTTATCGTGGGAGGATGATACACTCTTTGTGTTTTTGTTCTTTTTTTTTTTTTTTAGGCAGCTTTGCCAGCGACTGTCAACCAGGTGGATGGCCCTCCGAGGACACAGTGCTGCTGATTGTGTGCGAATCTATTTGACAGTAGCCAGGAAGTGGCCATTCTTTGGTGCCAAGCTATTTCTTGCAAAAGTAAGAAATGGTAGGGGGAGGCTATCCAGTTGAGTAGAATATAAAGTGGTAACCGTAACCCCAGGTTTAGTATATTCAACTTTTTAAAGAAAATAAGGGAATTTCCAACAATATAAAGAAAACCATGAAAGGACACTGAGGAAAGAGCAGGAAAGCCATCAGCGTCTCTGTCTTTTCCCTCCTGATCCAGTTTACCCTGCCAAAATCATTTCTTACACTCAGAAGGCTTAATCAGTAGACTGAAGACAGCCCCTTAGCTCTGCTTTCTTCTCTTTATTCTTCATCCATCCACTCATTTACTCTCTCACTCATTTGTATTATTTAGTAATTATGAATTTTGTTTGCCAAACACAGAGCTGAGCTCTAGGGATACAGAAGCCCATAGTTTCAGATAAGTTATCTCACACTTTCAGGAACTCGCAACCAGTGTTGCAATAGGTCTGGAAATCACTGATGGTTAAGAGTAACATGACACTGAGGAAGGAGAGACAAACCCTGCTAGGCGTTAGATTAGGTGGCCTGTCCAAATACACATGTTAATAAATAACAGATTTGGGTCTCGAACCCAAATTCAAGACCCAAATTTGGGTCTCCTAATTCACTGTTCTTTCCATTATAGCACACTGTCTACTCCTCAAGTGAGATTTTTAATAATAAGATGTTGTTGCTCTTGTTCTTAGAAATGTCATACTGCATTTAGACTAAAACATTTCTGTAATTTTGTTTAGCATCTGTTATAGAGTATATTTTTACCTCTTCATAGCCCATAACCCCATCGTCCCTTGGAAGTACGTTCATGTGGCTGGCTGTACATGAGGATGGTTTAAGCATCTTAGAATACAACTCCATGGTAAGATTAAATCCTTAAGTTTTGCATTGAGTTAACTATTTCCATTGCTCAGTATTCCATAAACAGAAGGTAATGATACCTTAATCTTATTTTTCTTATACACAGAAAAATATCCTTCCTAATACTATATCATGAAGTCATTTTACGAATACGACCGTGATTACAATTTCATCTTTTAAAATAAGATTAGACAGGCTATGTATTGTGTATGAGAAAAATATTAAGATACCATGACTAAATTGCAGTCACGGTTGTATTTGTAAAATGACCACTCATTTATAATGTTCAGAAGGTGGCTTCCTGTGTAAAATAACATTAAGATAACATATCTCTTGAAGATAACATTAAGGTATAACATTAAGATATAACATTAAGATAACATTAAGATATCTCTTGAAGATAACATTAAGGTAGAAACTTCAGTTAGCAGAATTTTAAGTTCAGTTTCACTAAAACTTCTGTGACAATTTCTGTACTTTCCCATAGTATTACTTACCCATTCACTTGTACATATACAGTATCTTATAGAGTTATTTACATGATTAACTATAAAGTCAAACTGTGATTTCTATTTATTCATTTATCTGAAATTCACTTTATTTTTCTATCATATTATATATATATCAGATTACTTTTAAAAAATCTTTTTTAACCTGGTGGACAGGGATCACTCAATTCACCTGGTAGATGTAATGGGCTCTCCTACTTGTGGCTATAGTCAGAATCACTGAGAATTTCTTGGAAATGAGACTGTCCTTTAGTGTTTTAGTTACTGTTTCTCCTTATAACTGTTGAAAACTCTTTGAAGGCGTTTATATTTCTTGAATGGGCTTCCCCATGGTTCAGCGGTAAAGAATTTGCCTACAGTGCAGGAACCACAGGCTACATCGGTTCGATCTCTGGGTCGAGAAGATCCCCTAGAGGAGGGCATTGGCAACCCACTCCAGTGTTCTTGCCTGGAGGGTCCCATGGACAGAGGAGCCTGGTAGGCTACAGTCCATAGAGTTACAAAGAGTCGGACATGACTGAAGCGATTTAGCATGGCATGGCATGTTTCTTGAAGGCCTTTTAGTTCTTGAATAAATAATCTGAAGATAGATTATAAAACCAGTGACTTAAAGTCAACAAAAATTATACACCAGTGTTGAGTTACCTTAGCCAAGTAAACCAGTTTGTTGATTCTGAGAGATAGACGTACAGCAGAGGAGGTGTCCAGTACTGGGATGATCTGCTCCAAGTCTTGCAAGCTAATCATTAAATACACAGATTCCTTTCCTTTTAGGCTGTACATCTTTGAATTATATTTTTAAAATTGTTTTAATAACACATTGGGAAAAAGTATTTGCTGCATGTATGACAAAGGGTTGTTATCCTTTAGGAACGTGGATGTTTTTCCAGATAGTAAAGAAATGATGAACATAGCAATAGACAAATGGGTCAAGGCAGTTCACAGAAGAAATACTAATATTCAGTAAATATTTAGATGTTAATCTCACCATCAAGTAAATTCAGTTTAATACAGTGAGATTCTACTTGTCACCAATCAGATTGGCAGAACTTCAAACAAATTGATGGTATCTTGTGTTATCAAAACTGCAAAACCCTGGAAATGTAAATGGGTATAATGTTTCTGAGTTTCGAAAGGCTTACTTTTTTGAGATAGCAATTTTAGCTGTTGAGGTTTATAACCATAGAAATAATTATGTGTATTATGAAATATGTCCCAATATTCACTGGAGTAAGTAAATATTCACTGAAGTAAGATAGTAACAAAAAAATTTTAATATTCTGCAATAGATTAGTTAAATAATATCTGTCTATAAAATCTAAATAAATGTCTATAAAATCATTTTAAATGATTTTATACAATAGCAAGTATGTTTGGTGTCATGGAAAGATGTTCATAACATGCTATTAAGTTAAAAGAAGCAGAAAGTTAAAAAATAAGTAGTGTGCTTGGTACTCCTTATGTTTACATATATCAAGAGCTGTTTATCAGGGTGAACTATATGGATTTGCCAATATTTGACCATTTTTTTACCTTAAAAAAGCATCAGGTTCATATGATTCAACCAGATAGGTAGATAGGCAGTTAGATAGATAGATAGAAATCTTTAAGGACAAATACAGTGTAAACGCTATGTAAATAGTTACTGGTACACAGCAAATTCAAGTTTTGCTTTTTGAAACTGTATGGAATTACAAATATTTTCCATCTACAGTTGTTTTCCATCTGTATCAGCATCTTAATGGAGATATATATTATTAATCATCTCTCATCTTTCTCTGAAAATAGTATATAACATATTTACTTTTTTTTTTCTCTTTGAAGAGGTTAATAGTCAGCTATGTATACAAGAGTCTAATGACCTTTGGAGGTTATCAAGATGATTTTATGGTAGTCATTAACAATGCACATTCAAAGGAGAAACCAACAGAGAAATTGATTTTTGCTATGGCAAAACCCAAGGTGAGTAGAAGCCTTTATGCTAACTTTTTTATGCTAGTTTTTCTCACACTAAAATATTTATTGTGTGAAGACTTAAGTTCTTAATGGGAAAACAAACTTTATTAATCATACAATCATAGGTCTAAATTTTGGCTTACATCTTCTCCCTAAGCCTTGGTTTCTTCATCTAAAAAATGGTATAATGTTCCTTTTATTTTTTTTGAATTAAGTGAGGGAATCATGAAGTGTTTAGCCCAGACTTTCCTGGTAGTCTAGTATTTGGGAGTCTGCCTGCCAATGCAGGGGACATGGGTTCAATCTCTGGTCTGGGAAGATTCCGCATGCTGTGGGGCAACTCAGCCTGTGCTCCATGACTGCTGAGCTAGAGCCCGTGTTCTGCAAAAAGAGAAGCCATGGCAACGAGAAGCCCACGAACCCCACCAGAGATTAGCCCTCACTTGCCCCAACTAGAGAAAGCCCACAGAGAGATAAAGATCCAGCATAGCCAAAACTTAATGAACTAATTACTTTTAAAACAGAAAATGTTAAGCTCAGTGCCTGGTGTACAGAAAGATACAAAATAAGTGGTCCTGGCATAAGCTGTCATTGTCAGGTATTTTATATGCATTATCTTATTTACTTGGAATAATTCACTTAATGGACTCATTAGTGAGAAGAGTGAGGTTTTCAAATTAGGACATACTTGTTTCTTTACAATTTTAACAAGCTATGTAGTTTTAAGATCTGTAAATAAAAACAATAAATAAAAGGGCTGCATTCTAACATTTGATTCCAATTTTAGGGAAAAGAATGAGAAACTAATTTTTCTAAAACTTTGTCTTAAAATTATCAGCTAAAAGAGACTACTTTTTTAGAATCTGAAGCTTTAAAAAATGGCATATATGTTTCTTAATTAAATCTATACTTAAGTGAAGGCAGATAGTAAGTGCAGAAGATCATGGCACACTTCAGTTTAAATAAAAAGTTAATACAATACACTGAATTTCTTATTCACGTGTTCACAAGTGTGGCTTTAAGATAACTGACAGAATTGTACTATTGTCACATTTTCTAATATTGCCACTAAATTTGAATTTTTTTTTAAGTACTACTCTCTGCTGGTTTAAGTAATGGAAAAATAGATGGTGTTGAACATGTAAGTACAGTTGATTCTTGAACAACACAGGTATGAACTGCACAAGTCCACTTACACATAGATTTTTTTTCAATTGTAAATACTGTATTACTACACGATCCTTGGTTAGTTGAATCCATGGGTGTGGAACTATGGATACAGAGGAACCGCGGCTACAGAGGGGCGCTGCAAAGTTACACACAGATTTCTGACTGCTCAGAGTGTCAGGGCCCCTAAGCCCTGTGTTGTTCAAGGGTCAGCTGTACTCCACTGTTTGATCTGGTTGAAAGGGAATTCTGGTGGCCTGGGCACTTGCAGATAGAGACCACTCGTGGCCAACCCTTCACTCTCTTTGGAAAATGATGAGAACTTCTCAAGAGGATAACAGTTCCACTTTTCTTGTTTTAGATTCTTGAAATCACCCTTTTGATCGCCAGCTACATAAACAACTTCTACCAGCAAAAGGCAGTTCACCACCTCTCTGCTCCAGCGCTGCTCTCAGCTCAGACCCAGGGTTTCCAAGCCAGGGTGATGGGAAGCCAGCCCCTTCTGGCAAGCAGCAGACCAACCAAAGGCCCCACTTTGCTCTGAAAGCTCATAAACATCTCCCCCTGTCTTCTAAGCAGTGACTGCATCAGCTCCAAATAAGTTCATTTACATCCTGGCAGCATGACACCCACACAGTAGTAGTCCATTCTTTAAAAATAAAGGGAGTTGCTCTCTTCCATTTGATTCATAAATATTCAAATAAATGCTTGTAATAAAACTTACACACACACACACATAAAACCTAAACAAATTTTCCCACATGCTGATTTTCTTTTAGCTTAACTGGGTTAGAATTTGCCATTTTTTTCCATCACCTTTGCCATCAGACACATCAAGGCTTTTTTTCTCTTAAAATAAAATATTCTAGCAATCTTTAGAAAGGGAGTTTCAAGGGAGTTTTGCCAAACTCTCATTTGGCAAACCAGTTGATTATTTGGACATGCTCACTGCCAAAAAATTATGTACTATAATTAAATGTGCTTTTAATTAATGATATGGTATTTAGAAAGAGGTAGAGTATCCAATTTAAGAAACAGCTGCTGGGTAGTGTTGAAGGGTAAGTTTTTAGTTCTATGAATCACTGTGTGAAAAAGCAGGTGCTGAATCCCGGGGATGGCAGAGCCTGGTGGGCTGCCGTCTGTGGGGTTGCACAGAGTTAGACACGACTGAAGCGACTTAGCAGCAGCAGCAGCAGGTAACCAGAACCTCCAATGTGGTTTTAGAAAGTATACCCTGTCACCTTTTCAGATCACTGGAGTGTAAAACTTAAAATGAAACATTGATTCCTGACATTCCTTGGCTATCAACATAACCCAAGTTCACTGGAATATTGCCCACATTTCATTCCATTGGTGCTGGGTCATTTTGACCTTGCTTTGTTAAATAATAGTATCTTTGAAAACAAAGAAATTTTAAAGCTTTGCTTCACACAGTCTTTTAAGTTATAGTTTGAAAATAAATTCCCCAAAATATTTTTTTTAAAGAAAAGAGAAAGTAACTCTTCTTCAGAGGAGATAAATTTTAGTTGAGTCTAGAAACCTATTGCTTTACTAGGTTACATAAATGGTCAGTACATTCCAGTTTGTGTCAAAATAAAGTACTTATTATTATTCATGATGAAAATGAAAC
Organism: Capra hircus; assembly: GCF_001704415.2. Taxonomy (NCBI): domain Eukaryota; kingdom Metazoa; phylum Chordata; class Mammalia; order Artiodactyla; family Bovidae; genus Capra; species Capra hircus. The sequence goes on from NC_030818.1 coordinate 25,857,912, forward strand.
TGTGATAAGACATGAAAATTATATTGTAAAAATGTTTAATTGAAATAGTAATCATGAGTATACTTAATTTTATTTATGTGTAGAATATTTTTTATTTATATTTTGGACATATATTTATCACTTTCTGTATGGTATTTTTTTAACCAGTTGGGGGAAAAAAGTTAGCTGCTGAATTAATTTGTTGGCGAGCCTTCTTGTTTTCTTTTTTGCTGCTTTCTCCCTGTGGCAATGTACTGTTCTCACACTAAGCCTTTTAAAAATGTTCCGTCCTCCGTTAGCATCCTTAGAAAGATCAGACCCAAGAAATACACTGATCAAGTAAGATTGTGCTTTACTGATAATGACAAAGGTCGAAACCACCCATAGAAATACATTGCCATTTACTAGTTCTCCTAATCTTTGGAGCCACAGCCACTCACTGTGTAAGCAAATTAATTTTTGAGAATAAACTGGTTACCAGTTTGGGATGACGCTCAGGCACCTTTTGGCTGGGATACAGTAGAGTCTCTGAGTTCCCAGAAAACCATTTAATAATCATTAGTTGGTGAGCCAGAGGCTTGGCAGAGCTGTTACATATGTATGAGGACTTTATTCTCAGGCAGTAGTTAGTTCACCATGTGGTAAGCCCCCCCTAAAATCTTCTAATTTAAATGAATAGTGAAGGCTCAGCTTAAATGGTAGTACCCTAGACTTGGCATTTATTTTTGATAGAGCAAAGATAAAATATTTTGATGGAAAGAAATCAATTTTCTGTAACTGATGATGTGAAAATTTTATTTTCTGGGAAATTACTTTTATATAGCCATTTAAAAATTCAAAGTATGTTATTATGATTGGTTACAAGAGAATAATGTTACATGTTTAATTGTAATATTTGTCTCCTATCATTTTCCTCCCTTTCAATCATAATAAATGATTTACAAAACCCATTTCAAGCATTCTTTTGAATAACCTTCAAGAAATACCTAATGTTTTCATTGTCAAAGCTGAAGTGTACTACTAGTGAAAATGGTAGTTATTACCTCCTTCTCCTGCACTCATGCTTTGTCTTCTGTGTTGCTTTCCTTTATCCATATAAAAAGAAGCTGTGTGGACAAATTGTAATTATCATATATATATATGTGCTCATTGACATATATACAATATGTATAAATCATGATGTTCTCCCATGATTTTGTAATAAGCTCCTTATAGGTAAGTTGATTGGACTGTGTCTAAAATTTTATTTTAAATGTTCTAGATTTGTGTCTGTGTGTGTCCTTGAAGTCAAATAGTGCCATAGCTTAGAAATGAATTTCACTGTCAATTTGCAAGAAAAGTTAGTCACGACTTACAAAGTCTTGGCTTGAAAAAAGTGTTTGTTAGTGGTTGTTTGGACATTTTTTTCCGTAGAAAAAAATACATGGTAGTCAGGCTCCTGGAACAATACTTGTAGCCCATAATTGTACTGAAGTATATAATCCTGAAGAATTAGCCACCATGGATAATCCTATTTTTCTAGAAAAAGGCTTTAAGTGTTGTGGGATGCCAAGAACACATTTCACCCACCCCGCTCCCACCCCCAGCTGTCATGGAATTTGGACTTCTCATTGCTGAGTCTCTGGGCTGATTCCTGTGGACCAAAGGCTTTGGGAATGTGGGGACTGAGGAAGCGAAAATGAGAAGCTGGACCAACAAGGTGAAGCAGCTTTTCCGCTAACTGGTTCATGCAGGGACCTCATCTCCCCTCTCATTTCCCCCTATTCTCTTTTCCCTAAAGGAAGAAAAGGATTTTACTGCTACAGAGTACTTCATTTAGCAGGAAGTATTGCCAGTTTCCCTCAGAGAGGGAAAGACTTGATTTTCTTAATGCTTGTTTGAAAAATTCCATAGAAGGATTCTGATTAGCTCAACTCATGTTTAACTTTAAACACTCATATTAGGAGAGCGCTTAATTATTAAAACTCTATATAGTGGAAACTTATGCAGCCATCAAAGCTATGTTTATTATGCATTTTTGAAAAATTGATACAGGAAAATAGATACTGAAATCAGAATGTTAATTATACAGAAAAACCTCAGCTCTATGAGCAAAAAAGATTGGAATGAAGAACATCAAAATGTTGTTGTTATTTCTGGCATTTGCTTATTATACCCTCTTTGTTTTTTCTGTATACTATTTTTTCTACAAAAAAATTTTAAAAAAATATATTAAAACTCTGTCACTTTCTGGGCTATTTTTAATAGCCTCCATACACGACTTCCAGACTCTGAAGCATCTTTCAAACAGAAACAAAAAATTATCTCACTGAACTAAAGTCTAGTCATGTTGTTGTTATTGTTCAGTAGCTAAGTCATATCCAGCTGTTTGTGACCCCATGGACTGCAGCCTCCCTGTCTATCACTTTCTCCTGAAGTTTGCCCAAGTTCAAGTCCACTGAGTCGGTGTTGCTTTCCAACCATCTCATCCTCTACCGCCCTCTTCTCCTTTTGCCTTCAATCTTTCCCAGCATAAGGGTCTTTTCAGCTTTCAAACTGTGGTGCTGGAGAAGACTCTTGAGAGTCCCTTGGACAGCAAGGAAATCAAACTGGTCTTAAAAGAAAGCAACCCTGAATACTCATTGGAAAGTGTAATGCTGAAGCTCCCCTACTTTGGCCACCTGATACAAACAGCCAACTCGCTGGAAAGGTCTAATCATGGCACACCCCTATTTGAAATCTTATTTGGTTTCTCATAACCAACACAGTAAAATCCAGATTGCAAGACCTTTCATGGTAGTCCAATCTACCTACCTAGCTTACTGTCCCACCTTAGCCCCACCAGACACCTCTACCCCAAACTATTCACAGGTCACTGAATATACTCTGCCCACACCTTTACCTTTCATGTAATTGCTCATTTCATTCAGCAAGCAGCATAAAAATTATCTCCTCCTCCATCACCATCACTGAAATCTGTGAGTCTTCTTGGGCTGATGCAGAAGAGGAATTCTAATCTTTGTATATTCGAACTATTTCATCTACCCTGGAAAGTCTCTTTATTTGTCTAAATATGAAGCCTAATGGCAGAAAGTGAAGAAGAACTAAAGAGCCTCTTGATGAAAGTGAAAGAGGAGAGTGAAAAATTTGGCTTAAAGCTCAACATTCAGAAAACTAAGATCATGGCATTCAGTCCCATCACTTCATGGCAAATAGATGGGGAAACAATGGCTGACTTTATTTTGGGGGGCTCCAAAATCACTGCAGATGGTGATTGCAGCCATGAAGTTAAAAGACGCTTACTCCTTGGAAGGAAAGTTATGATCAACCTAGACTGCATATTAAAAAGTAGAGACATTACTTTGTCCGCAAAGGTCCATCTAGTCGAGGGTATGGTTTTTTCAGTAGTCATGTATGGATGTGACAGTTGGACTATGAAGAAAGCTGAGCACAGAAGAATTGATGTTTTTGAACTGTGGTGTTGGAGAAGACTCTTGAGAGTCCCTTGGACTGCAAGGAGATCCAACCAGTCCATTCTGAAGGAAATCAGTCCTGGGTGTTCATTGGAAGGATTGATGTTGAAGCTGAAGCTCCAGTAGTTTGGCCACCTGATGCGGAGAGCTGACTCATTTGAAAAGACCCTGATGTTGGGAAAGATTGAAGGCAGGAGGAGAAGGGGACAACAGAGGATAAGATGGTTAGATGGCATCACTGACTAAATGGACATGAGTTCGGGTGAACTCCAGGAGTTGGTGATGGATAGGGAGGCCTAGTGTGCTGCAGTTCATGGGGTCTCGCAGAGTCAGACACAACTGAGCAACTGAACTGAACTGATGAAGCCTCAGGAAGCAAAAAGATAGAAAATAGAATTCATCTTAATTAGATCAAGGTGAATCAAGTGACTCACTCCTGAATCAATGCTGATGATTAGGGCCTAGCCAGATAACCTTCACCTGGTTACCATACTCACTACTTCAACCACCTGTCCCAGTTATCCAAACCATTATAACTTTAACTTGCTAATACTGTGCCTAGTCCACAGAAAAAATGTTAGCTGCCATTATTGTTATCCATAGCAATAGGGCTTCCCAACTAACATGCAAAAGGCATATAAAGTTCCAGCCATCATGATTTATCACAATTTGTCCCACATCAGTTTGTGAGTTTATAGGTGGGCTAGCTCCAGGGTATATAATAGATGCTGACTCCATGATGTATCAGCCTCCCTTGCTACCATTCTTTCCCTGTTGAACTCCCCTCCATTACTTCCCTTCCTATTTGTAACTGTAGTCTTCTGTGTCTCCAAAATGCACCTAAATATTGGGAGAAGTTTGTCCCCAAAGATTTTATCAGAAGTTAATGCCTTTTATTTCCATCTGCTTCATTTCCTTGTGTTTCTTCAAAGCTGCTGATCAGCCACTTAACTTACCATAACAGGTATTAAGCACTTAAAAACAGTGTTTCAGACACACGTAAGTTATGTTTTACATATATTTATCTCATTTAAAAGTCACATTTTTTTTTTCTTGCTTTACCAGATTGGAAGCAAAGGCTCAGAGAAATTGAGTAATTTATCCCTAGTGGCAACTGAGTGTGGCTGAGTCAGGACTTCAAACTATCTTACTCCAAAATTCATATTCTTGAACATCACACAATAGAGACTAAGCAAATGGCAGAACAGTAGAGGGAAATTTCTCCTTCCAACAGTCAGCTCATCTTGGGCTAGAGAGCCTGGGTCAGCTTTTGAGACGGATCAAACACTGTCACTGCCATGCAAGTTTCATCAGCTCCTTTAGGCCGAGTCGCTTGTTCTTATATAAATCGTACCTCTCTGCAATAGTTTATACCTTTGGCTTCCTTTAATTAGTTTGTGTGTCATATAGTAATATTAATAACTCAGAGTTTGTTATTGACTTGGATATAAGTAAATGAAGTATTACAGAGATGCATTTGCTTTATTAACTTATTAATCAACAATGTGCTGGGCTTCCCTGGTGCTCAGATGGTAACGAATCCACCTGCCATGCAGGAGGCCTGGGTTTGATCCCTGAGTCAGGAAGATCCCTTGGAGAAGGGAATGGCTACCCATTCCAGTTTTCTTGCCTGGAGAATTCCATGGACAGAGGAGGCTGGCGGGCTAGAGTCCGTGGGGTCCCAAAGAGTCGAAAACGACTAAGCGACTAATATTTTCTCTCACTTTCAAACGCTGTGCTATTCTACAAAATCTGAAACAACCAAACAAACAGAAGGCTGGAAAATACTAAAATCTTTGTCTCTAGTAAATCACTAGAAAACGGCTCAGGAGATTGTTTCCTCCTCCACTCCCAAATCACTGTTATTGGGGAGAGAAAAGTAATTGAAGACAGAGACCCCTGGCATATAAATAGTCGGTACTCAGGAGAATATTTTTTAAATAAAAGAACACTTCCGGCCCAGAGTTTTTAAGTCCCAGATTTACTGCCACGAGTCTCCTCTCCCATCCAAAACGGCTGAAGCTGAGACGAGAAAAGAACGCTAAAAACTACCTTTCCCATGATGCCTCTACTCTGCACGCAACCCGTGAGTGTGACGTAGCTACCATGGCAACGCAATACTCTGCTTTAACCCGGCCTCTCTCCGAGTTCGCCGTGCGGCTGATTCTAGGCTGGGCCTCACGCGGCGATCAGGACACTGGGGCGGCCAAGCCACGATGCCCAGGTATCCCTGCAACCCTGCTTGAGCCTGGTTTATGCAACCCTCGAGAGCCTCCCTTCTTTCCCAACTCAGCCTGGATGGGGTGGAGGCGGGGAGCGGCGGTGGAGGCGGGGAGCGGCGGTGGAGGGAGAGGCCTCTGGCAGTATATGTGGGGAGAGGGGTTACAGCGAGTCCTGTAGTCGGTTTGTCAAGGTACTATCCTTAAGAGTATGCATTCTGCCAAAAGCAAGTAGAAAAGTTCCAGAGGTGGAAAAGTTAAGAGATGTTGAAAGATGATTCAACTCCAATCATTCATTTCTTCAAAAAGTTTTTTGAGGGCCCAGAAATGTTCTAGGAACAGGGTTTCAGGCGGTGAGCCAGACCACAAACCCACTTCCTCGGGGACCTCCTGTCCGAGTGCAGGGGTTTAAGACAAAGATAAAAGAGGGGAAACTAGTGAAGACACTGAAAAATCTAAGGTCACATTTTAAGGGGAGGGGGTGGGATTTTAATCACCTATCAGATACATTTTAACTCTTCTCTGATGTTTATTTTAGTTACTTGTTCTCAAGATCATGCTTAAAACTTCCCTGAATGACTTGTAAAGACATGAGGGAGAGAGTGGGGTACTGGACTCCATCACAGAGCGAGCTTTCTGGGGTGTTTTTTTTTTTTTTTGTATTGTGGATGGGCTGTGTGATCGCTGTTGAGTTTATGAATCTTAAGTTTCCCATCACCGTAAATGGTTACAACACCTCTTTCTCTTTACTGCTGGGAACTTGGAAAGGAGATAATCACATTATGAAGAAATGGGTGTAACTGAAGAGCAAACAGGCCCAGACTGACTTCTTAGGGGCTCGCCTGTGAAGTAAATGTGTGAATTTTAGTGCAGACCCCCCTTTTCCATTCCTAGTTCTTGAAAAATAATAATTATAAACACTCACTAATTTTAGGTGATTATATATAGGCCAGGCCCTAACCTAAATGAATTATCACATTTTACAATCATGGCAGTCCTATGAAGTTGGTGGTGTTTTTTAGTCAGTAGTTAGAGGAGAAGAAACAAAAGTGAGCCTGGGGACTAGCACAGAAATGTGAGTATACTAGGTGCTCAATAAATATCTGTTGAATGAAGGATCCAGAGAGGTTAGGTAATTTACTCAAGTTGGCATACTCTCTATGAAGAAAGTAGTAGATTCAGGTGGATAAAACATGAAATCTTACTCATATTTTCTAGCTCAGGACTCCATAATTTATTTAGACTTTACTTTAAAAAAAAAAATCTTACCTGTGTAGAGAGGTGAATGAAAGGATGATTTTCAAAAGGAATTTTAGGTGATTTTCTCCCTTCTTTTATATTGTAAAAAAGGAATCTTGAGCCAAAAAATGTATAATTTAAAAAAACTAAAACTATTTCAGGTAGCAAAGGTTATGTGGTAAACTAGATTTACATGTTTCCCCCTTTTCCTAGATGTTGGTGGTTTTCCAGTTGTATGTTTCCAAAAGGCATTGTACCTTCATGTGTGTCTGAGAGGCTAACACATATAGCTTTCAGCCCTGGCCAGGAGTCCCAAAATAAGACAACTTCAGATCTTGGCAGTAAAGGCTCTGTTTATCATTTTCTTCTTCCATCTAGTACACAGAAAATGACTAATCCTCCAAAGTTTTATCAGCTCATTGTCCTCCCCCACAAATGATATTGGTTTGTTTTATAAATCTGATTGAAATGAAATTTCTGTGGGCTGGAGAGAAATTTTGTAAGGATTCTTTTTGTTTTTCTGAATTTTGGTTATCTTTCTCTCACATAGTGAAACTCTCTGGGAAATTGCAAAAGCTGAAGTGGAAGAACGGAGAAGTGGTGGAAGTGAAAGTGATGGAGTTGAAATTGGAGAAAAGTCTGTTTTCTTCATTGGCAGTAAAAATGGGGTAATGCATTTGCTCGTACTTTTTTCACCGCAAGCATTGTGATGATTTAATAGCCAATGGTAACATTTACTTTAATACTTTGGTAAAAATGTAGGTATTTCAACTCTTTAACCAGATGACCAAGCTCCAGCCTGCTGGTTACTTTAAATCTGGTTGGGCCCTGCTCATGGAAGGGTGGGAACTAACACACCCAACCTGCCTCTTCTTGTCAAGTGGTGTGTCCTGACCTGGGCCACAGGAACCCAGAGGAAGGGGTACTTGTTTCTGACTAGACAGCCCAGAGGAGTCATCTTTTCCCAGTTTGCACAAAAGCACCATAAATACTATTCTAATGGTCATATTTATAGATAACTTGTATAGCTAAAACAAGCACATATAAAAAACATGAACCATATAGAGTATAATGCATTTGCTTTCACTTATCTTAAACTAGTGTCACAGAAATGGAAAGAACCCTGGAGATAGTCTGGCCTTCTGCAATAGGGATTCTTACCCTGGAATCCATGGAATTACTTTTTGGGGTCCATGAGCTCCCTAGAAATGTATGCAGAATTGTGTGTGTGCACTGGTGTTTTTTTTATGGGAAATCAGGTTTCCCAAGGGTTCTAGTACCTCATCAAAATGTTGAGAGCCATTCCAGACAGTGGTTGTAGTCTAGGTTTGAATATTTCCAACAATGGGGATGCTCTCTTTCACAAGGCAGCCTGTCTTAGGTAACCTCTCACTTTTGATCTTTCACTTTGGAGGAAGCAAGCTGCCATGTTGTATGCAGGTCCAGTCCACATGGCAAAGAACTAAAGCCTGTGGCCAAGAGCCAGCAAGGAACTGATTGCCTTTTGCCAGCAACCATGTTAAGGAGCTTGGAAAATGATTCTCCAGTTCACTTGAGCCAAGAGATAACTTTCGTCCCAAATGACATCTTGACTACAACTTTATGAAAATTCTTAAGCCAGAACCATCCAGCTAAGGTACTCTCAGATTCCAGATCCTGAGAAACTGGCTGAAATAATGGCTGTTGTTTTAAAACTTGACAAATTTGGGATTAATTGACTATGTAGCAATAGATAACTAATGCACATAAAAGCTACAGGAAATTCCCTGGCAGTCCAGTGGTTGTGACTTTCTGCTTTCACTGCCAACAGGATGAGTTAATCCCTGGGCTGGAATTGGCATCCTGCAGGCCTCATGGCTATGGCCAAAAAAAAAAAAGGAGGGGGGGGGGTGGTACATATAAAGACTAAGCAAATAAAAAACAAAGACGTTTTAAACTTTGGGGAAAAGTTATTTGAGAAAGGAAACAATCATACTCCTGCACTTGGCATGACAGAAAAGTAAAATACACTTAACATTTTTTTTTAAAGATTATCCAAAGGTGTGTAAAGCAGAATAACCTCTGTTCACAGTTCAGAATCTCTCCTCAAAGCCACCATTTTCATATCTTTTACTGTTTCTTCTATAATTGTACTTCTTTACTTCTGAATGATGTGTTTATGGGCTATTTTTGTAAACGCAATGTTAGGCGTCACCTGTTGAGTCTCTGATAGAAGACTACATACTTCTGCATCTCTCTCACGCTTGCACTTCCAGTAACGTTGTGGTTATCGTTTAGGGTTAACTTAAGTATCTCTTTCACAAGTAGCTGCATGGCTACTGTCCCTCCCTAACATCTTGGGGATTCCCTTTGCATCTTTGTGTTGGAGCTCCAGTTCCCTGGATCCTGTGTCTTCTTTTTTCTTGGTTTACTCAAGTATTTGTGGAGTACATTCTTTTGTAGTTTCCTGGGAAAGTATACATGGGAAGTAAAATTTTTGAGACCTTGCACGTGTGAAATATCTTTATTTCACCCTCACTCTGGATTGAAAGTTTATCTAGGTATAGAATTCTAGGTTGGAATGCGTCACTTAACCTCTCTCTAACCCTAGTTTCTGTGTGAGTCTGTTATTATCTCTTTTAGGAGTGACTGAAAACTCAATTCAAACTGAGTTAGACACTGTCTCGAATAGTTGATGTCCCCTACACTGTTATACTTTATCTGTATTCCTCTTGTGATGTGTGCCATCAGATAGCATATGGTCAGGCTGCAATCTCCTGAATACTGTCACAAGTTTCATGTGCTCATTTATTTTCATCCAAATGCATTTGTTATATGCTGCCACCCCCTGCATATTTGTCAGTTACCATACAAATACACAAAGTGTGCTGCAGTTTTCCTCCTTTTTTTATTCTTTACAGTGATATATTACACTTACTCATGCCACAGGCTTTGGTAATATATATGAGGTCATTTTGTTTTTCTGTGATAATGTTGCACTTATTATTACTTGCACGGTTTTGCATCTGTGGCTGTAATGTATTATTCTAAGGCCTTGTCTCAGCTGCTTTGTTCTGTGAATTACATGGACCCTCTTCCATTATTCTCTTAAAAACTTTGTTCTTAATGTCATACCAAATGACATCTCCGTTTATCTGGACATTTCTCTCTTGTTTTCTCTAATCTCATTTGATTGTCAAGTTTTTAGGCATGATCTTCTGATCCTCCTGACATATGTTTCACTTCTTATCAAGGTATAGTCATCCTGTGTAAACTATTATACACAGAATGGATTAACAAGGTCCTAGTGTATCACACAGGAACTGTATTCAGTGTCCCATGATAAACCATAATGGAAAAGGAAAAAAATTAAGGTTGCAGAAAAATTTTTTTCAAAGGGTTAATCATGCTAGTATTCTTAGACTGTGGCTCAGAAAACTTTATTAGTGACTAGTCTTTCACTTCCCAGAGCTTATTTTCTCACCCTAAACCTCAATCTCTAGGTGGCAGAAAAGAGGAAAGGAAGCTATTTAGACCTCTACGCTTTTGCTTTTCCAGTTCTCCACTGTCTAAGATCTGGTTATCATCAAATCCTTTCCATGGTTCTGTAAGGGATAGAAAATAGTAGGCACACATCTTCCACACACATTTTATCAATTATGTTCCCCTTTTCTGCTGATCCTGAAGATGACATCTGATCTATAGTATTCCAGGAAAGTGTTGGCAGTTGAGATAAAATCTGTTTGTCATTTCTTCCTCTAGTAATGTCAGTTATCTCCACACAGATTAGCAGAAGTCAGCCAAAATCCATGGGTTTATGTGTGCACAGAGAGATAATTTCACATAGAATACCACATTATATCTTTTGAGAAATTTAAGTATTGTGTACCATAAGGGGAAGTTAGTTAAGAAGAATGTTGACTATAACATTAATGTTCTCACCGAGACATGATTGGAAAATACCCAGGTGAAAGAATTTTACATATAAAATAAGTTATTATTGTTTTTATCACCTAATATTAGGATAATTGCATTTTAAAAATAATATTTAGACATTTTGTGCAAATTCATGGTCATGGAACCATTGAACTTGAAGTTAATGAGCTAAATTTATATTTAGCTAATACCATATTTCAACATTCAGAAAACTAAGATAATGGCATCTGATCCATGGTAAATAGTTGGGGAAAAAGTGGAAGCAGTGACAGATTTTATTTTCTTGGGCTCCAAAAATCACTACAGATGGTGACAGCAGCCATTGAAATTAAAAGACACTTGCTCCTTGGAAGGAAAGCTATAATAAACTTAGCATATTAAAAAGCAAAGATATCACTTTGCCTACAAAGGTCTATATAGTCAAAGCTATGATTTTTCCAATAGTTGTGTATAGATGTAAGAGTTGGACCATAAAGAATGCTGGGCGCCAAAGAATTGATGCTTTCAAATTGTGGTACTGGAGAAAATCTTGAGAGTCTTTTGTACGGCAAGGAGATCCAACCAGTCAATCCTAAAGGAAATCAACCCTGAATATTCATTGGAAGGACTGATACTGAAGCTCCAATACTTTGCCCATGTGATATGAAGAGCCAGCTCAGGGAACGCTGAGCTGGTACTGGGAATGCAGACCCTGATACTGGGAAAGATTGAGGCCAGGAGGAAAAGGGAGCAAGAGAGGATGAGATGGTTGGATGGCATCACCAACTCAATGGACATGAGTTTGAGCAAACTCCAAGAGATAGTGAAGGACAGGGAAGCCTGGTACTCTGCAGTCCATGGGGTCACAAGGTTGAACATGACTTAGCAACTGAACAACAATACCATATTTAGCGTGAATTGATCTAGGAAAAATTATAGTAGTAAATATAATTTAAAATATTTTAACTATATTTTTATTTCATAATTTGACAATATTAAGGTCTTCTACCTCAACTGAGTATAAAAGCCAGGATCCATTTAAATATCTAACTCAGCATCTAAGTCAATAGGCATTATCTTAAATAATATTCATTTTTTTAATTCAGTTACTTCACTTTTAGGAATTTCATTTAAGGAATAATTGAATTGTGGTAGCTCAGATGGTAAAGAATCTGCCTGCAGTGCAGGAGACCAGGGTTCAATCTCTGGGTCGGGAAGATCCCCTGATGAAGGGAATAGCAGCCCACTCCAGTATTCTTGCCTGGAGAATTCCATGGAGAGGAGCCTGGTGGGCTACCGTCTATGGGGTCGCAAAGAGTCATACATAACTGAGCGACTAACACACGCAATGATGTCTGTCACAGGGTTTCAAAGGGTTATTTATTGTTGTGAAAAATAAGGGGGAAAAGGACAGCATATCCATCAGAACACTTTAGTAGCCAGAGACCCTAGACCACTCACTGTAAGTTTCTGCTGTTTAGCCAGGGATGCAAAAAGGGTTTGGAAGTAGCCATACAGAGCAGGAACAGATGTATCATATCCTCATGCAGCTTTGCTTGGATTACAAAGTTCTGGCCAGAGACACAGAACTGCTGGTTACACTGTCTAAAAAAGGCCAAGACTTGCAGATCCAAGATGCTGATATTCATCCTATTTGGGGTTTATATTACAGACCTTCCTTGACTTATGGTGGGGTTACATCCCCATAAATACTGTCAGTCAAAAAGTGCATTTAACACAGCTGACCTAACCGATGCCATAGCTCAGCCTATATGCTTGTGTGCTAAGTCACTTCACTCTTTTGTCCAACTTTTTGCAACCCCATGGACTACAGCCCATGAGGCTACTCTGTCCATGGGATTCTCCAGGCAAGAGTACTGGAGTGAGTTGCCATGCCCTCCTCCAGGGAATCTTCCTGATAGCTTAGCCTAGCCTACCTTAAATGTGCTCAAAATATTTACCTCAGCCTGCAGTTGAGCCAAGTTATCTAGCACACAGCCTATTTTATAATAAAGTGTTGAATATCTTGTGCAATTTATTGAATAACATACTGAAAGTGAAAAACAGAATGGTTATAAGTGTACTGGTGGTTCCCCTCATGATTGAGGGGCTGACTGGGAGCTGCGGCTCACTGCTGCTGCCCACCATCACAGGAGGAGTTTATTAGTACGTATCACTAGCCCGGGAAAAGTGCGGTTTCTACTGAGTGTATATCAATTTTGCACTCTCATGAAGTCAAAAAATCATAAATGGAACTATCCTAAGTTGGGGACTATCTTATGATATATATAATCTTATATAATCGAGATAATTGTTGTATATGATACTATTTTATTTTTGTGCTTCATGTTAAGGGCATGAAGGGGCATGTTAAAGGCATGTTAACAGAAGTTAGTCAGGAACTAACTTCTGTGTCAATGAGGCCGCATCTTTACCAGGCAGCGTCAGTGCCCAGGTAGCCAGAGCACCCTGCTGTGTCTGGCCTGTGTCTGGCCTGTGTCCCAGAAGGATGCATGGACTTTGGAGGCCTCTCAGTAAAGCTGAAAAAAGTAAAGTTCTGAAAAAAGTGCTTAGAGAATGTGTTTTTTGTGCATGTGATTTTGGAAGTGATACAGTTTCCAGGAGTGAAATGGTTCAAGATAGAACCCCGAAAGTGACATGTGGCAGAAGTGGAGTGAAGGAAAGAGTCTCTTGAGGCAAAGGGCACCTTGAGGTCGGGGTCATAGGTGGGTTGCCCATGCCCACGTAGGGGTGAAGTGAACAAGACTAATGACAGTAGCTTAGAGGGGAAGGTAGACTGAGCCGGAAGAGATGACAACCAAGAGGGTAGGCTGATACAAGCCTCTTAAGATTCCTGCAAGAGAAGTAGAGTAATAGCCTCTAGGTGGCACTGGAGAGCAGGGAGAGCCCTGAAGTGTGTGGGGTTGATGAACAAATAGCCTTCTTTAGTAGGACGGCCGAGGAAGTGTTCAAGAGATAGTCCTATGTTAGTGCAGGCCAGCAGAGAGAATGTTCTGAAGAAGAAGTTGAGGATTCAGGGCAGCTGGGTTTTAGAAGGGAGGAGATTATTATGCCCAATGAAGGGATATGTAGAGGATTATGGAATTCGAGTTGCAAGGATGACAAGTCAGAGGGAGGCTGGACTTCTGCTGTGATGGACGTAACGGAAGGGAATGTGGGATTCATTCTGATAGTCGCTCAGTGAGCTTGTACTATGTCAGTGCTTCTTGGACTTGGAAACCCAGGAGTCTGTGGATGCCTTCTCAAAGGGCAAGAGTTTACTAGTGAATTTTTAAAATTTGGATTGTTATTTTAATGATAATCTAAAAGCTGATTTCAGTGCCCAGAGCTGAGTTTTGTTTTTATTTGAAATTCCACCAGGTAGTCTTATACATTAATATGAAATTATAATAAAAATAATTTAAATCACCGCTACAGAACCATGAGAATTTGAGAAGATTAGCTAGATATTATCTAAGATTCCTACCAATTCTAAAATACAGTAATTCTGAATACTTTCCTGCACATTGAATACATTTATATTTAGGTGTCATAAATCCTCATTATTTTAAAAAGTTAAAAATACACTGCATGAGATACATGTAAAGTGTAGGATAATTAGAAAATCCTGATTTTCTTTAGAAGACAAATTACCTATAAAGTTATCACCTGGAAACACTCAGTATTAACATGTGATGTCTCTCTGGATTTCTGTTTGTTTCTCTATCTGTATGTGTGTGTATATGCATCTCAAGGAAGAGATGATTTTTAACTGAAAATAGGGTCATGGTAATCTATTATGCATGTCTTACTGTGTCAATGTGTCTCAGTTCAATTGAGTTCAGTTCAGTTGCTCAGTGTGTCTGACTCTTCGCAGCCTCATGGACCACAGCACGCCAGGTCTCCCTGTCCATAACCAACTCCCAGAGTTTACTCAAACTCATCTCCATTGAGTTGGTGATGCCATCCGACCATCTCATCCTCTGTCGTCCCCTTCTCCTCCTGCCTTCAATCTTTCCCAGCATCAGGGTGTTTTCAAATGAGTCAGTTCTTTGCATCAGGTGGCCACAGTATTGGAGTTTCAGCTTCAACATCAGTCCTTCCTATGAAGACCCAGGACTGATTTCCTTTAGGATGGACTGGTTGGATCTCCTTGCAGTCCAAGGGACTCTCAAGAGTCTTCTCCAACACCACAGTTCAAAAGCTTCAATTCTTCAGCACTCAGCTTTCTTCACAGTCCAACTCTCACATCCTACATGACCACTGGAAAAACCATAGCCTTGACTAGACGGACCTTTGTTGGCAAAGTCATGTCTCTGCTTTTTAATACGCCGTATAGGTTGGTCATAACTTTTCTTCCAAGGAGCAAGCATCTTTCAATTTCGTGGCTCTAGTCATCAACTGCAGTGATTTTGGAGCCCCCAAAAATAAAGTCAGCCACTGTTCCCACTGTTTCCCCATCTATTTCCCATGAAGTGATGGGACTGGATGCCATGATCTTAGTTTTCTGAATGTTGAGCTTTAAGCCAACTTTTTCACTGTCCTCTTTCACTTTCATCAAGAGGCTCTTTAGTTCTTTTTCACTTTCTGCCATAAGGGTGGTGTCATCTGCATATGTGAGGTTATTGATATTTCTCCTGGTAATCTTGATTCCAGCTTGTGCTTCATCCAGCCTGGCATTTCACATGATGTACTCTGCATATAAGTTAATTAAGCAGGGTGACAGTATACAGCCTTGACATACTCCTTTTCCTATTTGGAACCAGTCTGTTGTTCCATGTCCAGTTCTAAGTGTTGCTTCCTGACCTGCATATAGATTTCTCAAGAGGCAGGTTAGGTGGTCTGGTATTCCCATCTCTTGAAGAATTTTCCACAGTTTATTGTGATCCACACAGTCAAAGGCTTTGGCAGAAGTAGATGTTTCACTGGAACTCTCTTGCTTTTTCCATGATCCAGCGGATGTTGGCAATTTGATCTCTGGTTCCTCTGCCTTTTCTAAAACCAGCTTGAACATCTGGAATTTCACGGTTCATGTATTGCTGAAGCCTGGCTTGGAGAATTTTGAGCATTACTTTACTAGCATGTGAGATGAGTGCAATTGTGCAGTAGTTTGAGTGTTCTTTGGCATTGCCTTTCTTTGGGATTGGAATGAAAACTGCCCTTTTCCAGTCCTGTGGCCACTGCTGAGTTTTCCAAATTTGCTGGCATATTGAGTGCAGCACTTTCACAACATCATCTTTCAGGATTTGAAATAGCTCAACTGGAATGCCATCACTTCCACTAGCTTTGTTCATAGTGATGCTTCCTAAGGCCCATTTGACTTCACATTCCAGGATGTCTGGCTCTAGGTGAGTGATCACACCATTATGATTATCTGGGTCATGAAGATCTTTTCTGTACAGTTCTTCTGTGTATTCTTGCCACATCTTCTTAATATCTTCTGTTTCTGTTAGGTCCATACCATTTCTGTCCTTTATTGAGTCCATCTTTGCATGAAATGTTCCCTGGGTATTTTTAATTTTCTTGAAGAGATCTCTAGTCTTTCCCATTCTATTGTTTTCATCTGTTTCTTTGCGCTGATCACTGAGGAAAGCTTTCTTATCCCTCCATGCTATTCTTTGGAAGTCTGCATTCAAATGGGAATATCTTTCCTCTCCTCCTTTGCTTCTCTTCTTTTCACAGGTATTTGTAAGGCCTCCTCAGACAGCCATTTTGCTTTTTTGCATTTCTTTTTCTTGGGGACGGTCTTGATCCCTGTCTCCTGTACCGTGTCACAAACGTCCGCCCATAGTTCATCAGGCACTCTATCAGATCTAGTACCTTAAATCTATTTCTCACTTCCACAGTATAATCATAAGGGATTTGATTTAGGTCAATATGTCTATTCCTACATTATTCCTATGATCTGCATGTTATTCATTGTATTGATGGTCATAATTTAGTCAGTCCCCTATTTGGAAAATTTAGATTGTTTCTGATCTTTCACTTTGATATAACACCTACCAATAAATATCTTTCAGTTATGTATTTTAGTACTATTCCAGTTATTTATTAATCTATCTTACTACCAAAAAAGTCATTCAATTTAATCATAGCCCAGATGTAATTTGGAGTCACAATTATCTTTTTGGGGGTAAGTATTGTAGGTTCCTTGGCTTTAAAAGACACATATATAGTGAAATAATCTGTGTTTTTGGTAGTCCTGAGTTTTCTAAACTGCTTTCTTTGAACCCTAAAGGTCTCCTTTGGTAAACTTCCCCTGCTGCTCTTTTATTTATATTCCTGTAAACAATTGTCTTAAAAAAGTAAAGCTTCACTGTTAAAAAAAAAAAAAACACCAGTGACTTAAACCACTAAACCAGTCCCTGGCTCAGATGTGAGGTTAAGTTTCATGATTAGTGGCTGAGATGGGACCAGAACCTCTATTTCCTGACTCCTAAAAAGAAATTTGAAGTCCATCTTCTAGAAATAAGAAAAACCAAAAAAAGTATTCTAACTGGTATCTGGATTGCTTACTTGGAATATATCTTCAACATGTCCTATATTTGTGTGTTATCCTTTTTTATTTCCACTTCAACAAATTGGAATTAAAACATTTTAGAAGACACTAATCATCAGCTTAACCAGTAATTAGCATTAACAAGTAAAGAGAAAATTTAAGACAGCTGCCAAGTTGACCACTAAAATAAGGTTTGATTTTCTAGTATTTGTCATCTGTGGTACTTTATAATTATAATAATAGCAGTGTAGTTACACTCTGATGGAAAGTTGACAGTTAACTTTTTCCACTTATCAAACTTAGGAGCAATTCTGAAAGTTTCTAGTTTCCAGGTAATTTATCATTCAAGTGATTAAAAGCTATTTTGGGCCACAATTATGAACAATAATAAAATTTTACATGTGGATGACATTAACATAGTATTCTTTCTTTTTGAATTTCTAGGGAAAGACTACTATTATTCTAAGGTGTCTTGACAGGTAAGTGTTATATTAAACTTTAGAATACATTTTTGCTTATTCTTGTTGTGTAAGGCAAGTTAGAATCTAAAAGATATATTTCCATTTTGCGACCTAAACAAAATATTCTAATTCTTGTGAATCCATATTATGGCTTTTCAGTCTTCCTTTAAAGATGAAACCAACAATAAGCAGAAAAAAATTATATAGGATTAATAATGGATTTCCTTACTTGGGGGAAGAAATTAACATAATTACTCAATCTGTAATAGATAGTACTTACTTGTTTTGGCTATGCTACTCTGCTATTTAAACTTTTTAATTTTATCTAGTTCATGATCATTTGAACATTATAATCTTTGAATTGCTCATGGGTATGCTTTTGAAGCACATTATTGGTCATCAAACTGTACCTGTTGCCATTTGTTTTATGTACTTCCTAGCCTTCTTTACCGTGGAAGCATGCCACCAGGTTAAGGTACAGGTTTCAGGAAGTTTTGGTAAGGAAAGTCTTGTTGGTTTGTGGCTCATTAGCTAAATGATGCCCAGGTTTGAGCTATGATTTCAGTTGAGAACTGTATAAAAAATCTTTTATTGATGTCTCCATTAAATTAAAAGTCATTACGTTCCCAGCTCCCCACACTGAGGCTGAGCATAAGCCTGTTGTCTTTGCCTCCCACGCGGCCTGGATGCCGGCGCTTATGCCCGGACGCAGCCACCAGCACTGCCAGCTCCTTCTCTGCTCCCCGCGTGGTGTCGCTAGGCGCTGCCACTACGTGCAGGTGCCGTTACTCACCTCTGCAGTTGCTGCTAACGTCTGTTAAGGTGTTTTTTTGAAGGCTTATTTTTGTATAAATTCTTAATCATCTTTATCTCAATGTGTTATACACAGCGTAACTTCTCTGCTAATAGTTTTTAAGAAGCAAAAATAAGGTAAGATGATAGCTTAAGAAAATGATAGTAATAATACTTGTCTTCACTTTACAGGGATGAGCCACCAAAACCAACCTTAGCTTTGGAATATACATATGGAAGAAGAGCAAAAGGACATAACATAGTGAGTGTCTTTTTGGTGATGTTGCTCTATACGTGTATGGAGAAGTAAGGATGCTGACATTGTTTTACATTTTCCATCTTTTCTACAATCAATAAACATATCCAGGAGTATACTTCCTAGCTATGTAATACTTTTAAAGTCAAATGCAACTCAGCACAGAGGAAGCCACCCAAACTGTGAAAATATTTTGGCCTTCTCATTCGTTATGTCTTAAGGTGCTTAAATAGGATTACTCTGTAACTTCAGTGTACAGGCTTTGGGAATATTTTCTTCTTTCAAATGAGAATAACATTGTGAGTTATCTTGTCTCCCCAAAAAATCTGCTAAAAATATACATTTGACCTGTTGGATATTTATGAAAATATACTGCTTAAAATCCAAATTATTAGCATTTTTACAAATACATCTTAAAGTTGGTAATCCTATTTGAGACCACAGGCCCTAACTGGCCATAATCCTATTTTCACTTGTGTTAGTTTATCTGTAGAGGATAGTTAGAAATCGTTCAGGATAGAGGGAGAACTTATAGTATATGTTAGGAGAATAAAAAATTCTAAGTAGAATTCTCTTTTGGTGTTCCCATAAGGAAGAGGTCATTTCTTAAATAAAGTTAGGTGTGTGGAGAACAATCTAGAATAAAGAAGGTCCCGTATCTCCCATAACTCCCATAACACAGGCAAATTTTTATAGATTGATCCAGTCTAAGTGTTTGATCATTAGACAGTGTATAGAGAGTTAAAATTGTCTGTTGCTGCTTCCTGGGTTCACCAGTGCAACTTGGTTATTAAAACTGTGAAATTGAAAAGAAAAAACAATATATTGAGATGTGGGAGAACTTTATTTTTGTGAATCACATAAATTTTTGCATGAGTGATAAGCCTAGAAATAGGCTTAACCTTGTTGTGGGAGACTCTGAGTCAACTTTCATAAGCTTAATTTTTGAGAAAAGCTCTAAAAGCTTTTCTTCATCCAGTTGTGAATCAAGGGAGATTGTCCATTGAAAACTTATTTCTCCCCACAAACATTAGAGATTCAAATACCAACTGCAAAACAGTTTCAATGGTTGAGATGATAACCTGTCAAAAAGCAAAATATATTTATCTAAAACTGCTGTAATGACATTGCCTCTTTCAAGTTCATGGTATTGGGCACATAAAAACTCATGTGGTTTCTTTTTCACCTGTTCATTTCTGCTAAACTTTACACTATCAAGTTGGGCTTTTCTATATTCATTCTAGAAGATTCACATCTTTCTCAGATTGAAGGTCTCCTAAGAGTTCTAAATGGAAGAACTTTATCAGCTCCTCACACAATCATAATATCCTGAAGGCTCTCAGTATCTGGTGGAAGGAGCAATGCCATCAGCTAGCCAGCAGTCTAGGACAGTTGCCATGGAATAGATGGTCTTTTTTCCAAGCTACTTGGCTGCCCAGCCCTTTTAGTCCCCCTGTAGTTTGAGTTCTCTGAAAAGGGAAGCCGTTGTAGAGAGTCCGTGTCCCCCACCTACCGCTTGTATTGCCAGTGCCAGCCTGTCACTGTCCCCAGGGATGTCAGGCCCAGACCAGCTGCTTATGCTTCTGCCCAGGCGATCCTGATCTGCAGGTCGGACTCCCATCTGTTCTCCCCGCTTCTCTTGTCTTGTCTTTATGTCTGATTTGTTGTGTGAGCTTCTGTCTTCTCCCTCAATTAGGATGTTTTCCTGTTCAGTTGTTTTATTTCTACCTAAAATTATAACTGTTTTCACAAAGATAATTCCAAATGTGTTCAATTTGTTGATTTTATTTCTAATGTGAGTGTTTGCTGCCTGTGATGTTTACAGAGTTGGGGTGCTGTTTAATGTCTTCTATTAAATTAGGGTAGAATCAGGGCATTTAGTACCCGTGTATATTCTTAATGTTTCAGCTTTGTTCTTTGGAATAGATGTTTTAGTGTATTTTGAGGGATGGGATCAATAAAGGAGAAAATTTTGACTGCCACAAAGGATCTTGAGGACTGTAATATCTTGTATCCATAATTATTACTGGCTGGTGCTAATGAACTATAAGAACTATTTAAAATGTAAAAACATCAAAGAATATTAATATGAAAAAAACCTGTTTTTTTCAGCCAAAAGATATTGCTCACTTTTGGGAGCTAGGTGGAGGAACATCTTTACTGGATTTAATCAGCATACCAATCACAAGTGACACCTTACGGTAAGTGGGGCCAGTGAGGAATAGCGGTTAGTAAGTATCCAGTGGAGGCCACAGGATGAATGTGAGTTTTTTGCGAATCAAAATTCTCAGGGACAGTTTTATGTTGCTGAAGGTTTGCCTTCACTTCCTTTCTATGTGCCTAAACTGTAATGCTCTCAGGGATTTTAAAAGAACCAAGGTTCTGGTTCCAAATCAGGAAAAGAATACGTCAAGGCTGTATATTGTCACCCTGCTCATTTAACTTATATGCAGAGTACATCATGAGAAACTCTGGACTGGATGAAGCACAAGCTGGAATCAAGATTGTCGGGAGAAATACCAATAACCTCAGATATGCAGATGACACCACAAGTGAAGAAGAAGTAAAGAGCCTCTTGATGTAAGTGAAAGAGGAGAGTGAACAAGTTGGCTTAAAACTCAACTCTTAGAAAACTAAGATGATCGTGGCATCTGGTCCCATCACTTCATGGCAAATAGGGAAACAGTGGAAACAGTGACAGACTGTTTTTCTGGGCTCCAAAATCACTGCAGATGGTGACTGCAGTCATGAAATTAAAAGACGCTTGCTCCTTGGAAGAAAAGTTATGACCAACCTAGATAGCATATTAAAAAGCAGAGACATTACTTTGCCAGCAAAGATCTGTTTAGTCAAAGCTATGGTATTTCCAGTAGTCATATATGGATGTGAGAGTTGGACTATAAAGAAATCTGAGTGCCAAAGATTTGGTGCTTTTGAACTGTGGTGTTGGAGAAGACTCTTGAGAGTCCCTTGGACAGCAAGGAGATCAAACCAGTTCATCCTAAAGGAAATCAGTCCTGAATATTCATTGGAAGGACTGATGATGAAGCTGATATTCCAATACTTTGGCCACCTGACACAAAGAACTGACCCATTGGAAAAGACCCTGATGCTGGGAAAGATTGAAGGTGGGAGAAGAAGGGGACAACAGAGGATCAGATGGTTGGATGGCATCACCTACTCAATGGACATGAGTTTGAGTAAACTTCAGGAGTAGGTGATGGACAGGGATGCCTGGCATGCTGCAGTCCGTGGGGTCGCAAAGAGTCGGATATGACTGAGTGACTGTACTGAACTGAACTGAAGGTTGTGGCCTGTGCTGAAGTGAGATAGTTGGCATCCGACTAGTAACATATTTTGCAAGCCTACAAACAAAATATGTCAAATAACACTTGGGCAATATATTCACTTGGCAAAAAAAAAAAAAAAAAACTTCAAAAATTAAATTTGAAAACTCAGTTCTTTTTAATACCCATCCAAGCATGAGCTGATTCAGCCCCTGAGTTTTTCCTGCAACTGGAGATTATGTCTCCTTTAAATTTAATGGCTTCCTTGGTGGCTCAGGTGCCTGTGATACAGGAAACCTGAATTCAGTCCCTGGGCCAGGAAGATCCCTTGCAGAAGGGAATGGCTGCCCACTCCAGTATTCTTTCTTGCCTGGAGAATTCCATGGACAGAGGAACTTGGCAGGCTGCAGTCCATGGGGTCACCAAGAGTCAGACATGACTGAGTGACTAACACACACTTGAATTTAATACTAATTTAATACTAATGTTAATATCACTGAGGGGCTTTGCAGGTGGCGCTTGTGGTAAAGAACCCACCTGCCAGTGTCGGAGACAGAAGAGACACGGATTAGATCCCTGGGTCAAGAAAATCCCCTGGAGAAGGGCATGGCAACCCACTCCAGTATTCTTGCCTGGAGAATCCCCATGGACAGGGGAGCCTGGAGGGCTACAGCCCATAGGGTCACAAAGAGTTGGACACAACTGAAGTGACTTAGCACGCACACACGCCAGTAAAGCCTCATGCAGTGAAAGTTTATGAGTTAGAAGAGGAAGAAAGTGTCTATTTGCTGACCTTAAAGAAAAAGAACCTGGGGGAAAACCTCAAGCTCTTTGGCGGTATTTTCCTGAGAATGATTCCAACATGTTGGCCAAATCAGATGTGGAAAATTGTGACATTTCTCAGTGTTCCTGGGAACCCATCTTAGCCAAAGAAAACAACATTTAAAAATCTGAAATATCTTACTGTTGTCAGAGTTTAACACACACCATTGCTGCTGGACCAGATACAAAGGGCTTGACAATTATTTGTCAAATTTCAACCATTAAGATCGTTAGAATTTTTTCTTGTTAACAGGATAATTGTTTTTCCATAACTAGCTAGTAATGTTGGCTTTCTTTGTCCAGTGATTTTTTTTTCTTTTAAAGAAATAAAATTTAGTGTCTTTTACTTATCACAAAAAAGTTTTATGCTCATAAGGAAAACTTGGAAAAATAGTGAGACGTACATGAAAAGTAAAAGCATCTGCGATCACATGAGAAAGGACTATTCTCAACATACAGAGGTATTTCTTTCAGTGTTTTCAGTGTTGTCAATATAGTTTGTACAGGTATGAGATATTGGGTATACACATTTAGATCCTGCTTTTTCACTTAAAACCACCATTTCCTCCAACATTATTTTTTAGAATCATGGGACTTAACAGCTGTGTAGTTCTCATTTGTCCTCCTTTAACAGAGACAAATAATTGAAGCTGCCTGGGTATTAGGGCAGCTCATGGTGGTATGGCTGAGGGGAGATGACGGGGCGGGGAGCAGCTGAAGGAGCGAGAGCTGCCGGCCAGCCTGGCCTGAGGCAGACAGGAGTGAAAAGGCCGGGAGCAGCTCTTCCAGACTGTGAGCTGCCGCATCACCTTTCTGTATTACCTCACTTCCCTTCTCTAGACCTTATGGGCTTGTAGAAATTCTGGTTTCTGCAGGGAGCCAAATCTTTCCACAGTTTCTTCACTGCCTTGCTTTGTGAGTTTCTGGTCTTCTTTCCATGGAATCCCAGAGCAGCTGGAGCCTGCCTTAGGAGAGAAGAGGGGTCAGGCTGATGATGAACAGAGGGCAGGGGCGCCACAGGCCTGGGTCCAAAGCAGCTTGCCGAGTGGTTGACGAATTCATGGAAAACATTTCACTCCTCATTAGTCGCAAATCTCAGAGTGTTTTGTGACTGGAATTAATTCGACATGTAATTTCCTTGAGTTGGACAGAGCCCAGCAACCTTACCAAATGCTGTTAGATACTGTTTTTCTTTAAAATGACTGTTCATAGAATAATTATAGATGCATTGAACATTTCCATAGACCTTGGATAATTTGTAAGAGAGCATCTCCTGTGGTCCACTTCCCTGTTTTCAGAGGTAGTATTTTATAAAGGAATTTTTTAGCTGTCATTTGCCTTGAAGGCAAAAGTAACAGAAGTATTTACAGTGCAGTGGAAACATAAATTTTAACCTTAGAAAAAAGTTGAATAATCCATTTTCCCTTTGGTTAAAACAAAGTTATTTTCATTTGGAAACGATGATACACTTATATATATTTTACCACAGTAAAAAAAAAAAAAGCTAAACCATGGTCTTTTTTTTTTAACATTAATCATGCTAAAACTCTGAAAATAAAATTAGTTTCCTTTATATATATATATATATATATATATATATATATATACACACACACACACACGCACATACATTATAATTAAGAAAAGCTGTTTCTGAGCTTATTCAAATGAAAGATATGGTTGGCTAGACAATTTAATGGCATAACTTTATAGAAAATCTTAGGTAATGTCTAAAAAGACTACTTTCTGGATTTAGACCTATGATATAGAATTCGTTTTGCTTTACACAAAATAGCTGATTTGCTCAAACTAAACAAAATAATTGTTGTTAGTCACTAATTTGTCCAACTCTTCTGCGACCCCATGGACTGCAGCCCACCAGGCACCTCTTTCCATGGGATTTCCCAGGCAAGAATACTGGAGTGGGTTGCCATTTCCTTCTCCAGGGGATCTTCCCGGCCCAGGGATTGAACCTGCATCTCCTGCCTTGACAGGCGGATTCTTTAGCACTGAGTCACCAGGAAAGCCCAGATAGCTTGACTATATTATAACCAGCATCTATTATAATTCCTTGCTATTTCCGCTAGCAGAATGTTGATCAAAGATATATTGGCCCATGATTATGGCTGTAACAGACTTATTACAACCGTTCTCTGTAACACTCCTAGATTTGTGTTTGTTTTTTGTAAAATAACATAAAATCCACCATTTTAGCCATTTTTAAGTGTACAGTTTAGTGACATTCCGTATCACTCACATTGTTTAGGCACCATCACCACCACCCCTCTCCAGAGCGTTTCATCTTCCCAAACTGAACCCGTACCCAGTAAACGATAACTTCCTACTTGCCCCTCTGCCAACCCTTGGCAACTACCATTCTAGTTTCTGTCTCTCTGATTTGACTACTCTAGCTACCTCGTGTAAATGAAATCATCCTTTTGGGTCTAGTTTATTTCACTCAGCATAATGTCTTCAAGACTCATCCATGCTGTAGCATGTGTCAAAATTTCCTTCCTTTTTAAGGCTGAATAATATTTCATGGTATTCATATACCCCATTTTGTTTACCCATTACCCTATTGATGAACACTTGGGTCATTTCCACTCTTTTGCAGTTGTGAATAATGCTGCTATGGACATTGGTATACAAATACCTGTGTGCGTCCCTGATGTCAAAACACCCAGAAGTGGAATTGCTGGACCCTCCTATAATTTTTTCAGGAACAACTGTACTGCTTTCCACATTGTCTGCTCTGCTGTTTTATATTCCCATTGGCAATGCCCCAAGGTTTCAATTTCTCTCTATTCTTTCCAACACTTATTGTTTTCTGGATTTTTTATTTTTATTTTTTATTGTAGCTATCCTAGTGGCCAAAAGTGGTGTCTCATTGTGGTTTTGATTTGCATTTCTCTAGTGATAATACCAGACATCTTTTCCTGCGTTTATTGGCCATATGTATGTCTTTAAATGCAGAAATGTGTATTGGAGTTCTTTGTCCATTTTTAAATTGGGTTGTTTGTTGCTGAGTTTAGATTTATGTTTGATATACATGAACACGTGCGTATGGTCACGGTGGTGGAGTGTGTGGTGGCCTGGAGGGAGGTAGCAAGGCCTTTCAGAGAGGTAGCAGGGTACAAGCAGAAAACCGTGTGGCTCTGGGTCTAAATATCAGCTCTACAGTTCACTAGCTATATGAGTCTGTGCCTCAGATTTCTAATCCATAGAATGGCCATCGTAACCTTTTCTAGGAAGTCTTGTTGGGTTAGGAGGAAATAAGCTAGGTAGACTCCAGGCAAGGTCCATCAGTAAATGTTTTCTTCTCCTTTGCCACATTGCTGTATTGCTGCTGCTGCTGCTGCTGTGATTATTATTTTTGCTTCCCTTCTTTGGAACACACAGCAAAACTGAATCTAAACACAGCACTGTTGGATCCAATTGCACATTGTGTGAACTGGATTATTATTAGTTCAAACAAAAAGTTTGGTTGTAACACTTAAATATTGCTAGGGAAAAGCACTGGAATAAATAAGGCTGTAATTTTGGCATATTTTTCTTAGAAGATTGCCATGGTTTTTTCTCATAGTGTTATTCTTAGAAAATACATTTCAGTATAGTAGGGTTTCAAATGGTAATTATTTTGAGTCTTTTTTTTTTTTTTCTGAAAGATGTTTTTATTTCTTTAGGACGTTTTCTATTGTCCTTGTTTTGGATCTTTCAAAACCTAATGACCTTTGGCCCACCATGGAAAATCTGTTGCAAGCCACAAAACTGAACGTAGATAAAGTGATAATGAAACTGGGGAAGAAGAATTCTAAAGCAGCTTCTGAAATGAGACAGAAGATGTGGAGCAACATGCAGAAGGACCATCCAGTGAGTTGCTGCTGGGATTATTCTTGGAATTCTTCGCCCCACACATAGTTAAAGATAACATCACAAACAATTTCTTTAGATTTTTATGCATGAGTTGAAATTCACTTGATGTGGATGAACCTGTTCACTGGAAAATTACAGCAATTTTATAAAACCTCAGAGCAAAACAAGGAAAAAGATTTCATATGTCTTCTCGTTAGACATCTTCCGTGATTGTTATGGCATATTACACCAATCAAAAGGAACAGAGTTTTAAGGTAGTAGTTTGATACTGATTTTATAATCTCTGTGAAATGAAGATACAAAACCAGGTTGTACAAATGTCACCTGGCAAAGACCAGATAAGAATGCAGTTTTAAGCAAGGAATAGAGTTTCAACAGCCTTTACTGTCATTCTGTGCATTCATTTATTGTCTGTCACATAATCAGTATCTTTTTATCATCTGATAATTAAACTATCAAGCTGCAATATGGTAACACAAGTCTTTTATGTACAATCAGGAATGTCATCATCTAGAAAACTAAGAAAGGTATTTTATCTTGCCCAAAGTTTATATGAGTGTGTTTTACAAAAGGAATATCAAACAAAACTGGTAGTTATGGTTCCCATATATGCAGTATAAATGTTATTATAACAAACAGTTAATACAAGTAACTTTAAAAAAAGGAAGGCAACATATAAGAAAATAACAGAACATGAAGAATAAATATGGTAGCTTAGGGAATTGTCATTTCTAGTTTTATGCTTGAGAAATGTAGCTTCAAAAATTAAACACTGGAGCAACCTCTGTCAAGCCAACAATGTTAACACTGTGGGCAGATTTAAAATGACCTAAGTCATAGAAATTGCTGAATACATAGTAGTAAACAATTACAGTGAATCAATGAAATATGTTTGTTAACAGGATCGTGAATTAATTGACCCATTTCCAATTCCTCTGGTCATAATCGGAAGTAAATACGATATTTTTCAGGTGAGCTCTTCCACTTCTAGTTGAGCTTGTGGTACATGCTTGTCTAGCCTTTATAGGAGAGAAACAAAAGTAATAATGAAATGAGAAAAAGGACTTGGGGCAAGGGAAAAGTCAAGGAGTCACACATTTTAAAGATTTTGGAAAAGAGAATATAGTTGGGAAAGAGAAAATGGGTGAAGAACAGTAAGTACAGTGGAATGATGGGGATAAGGCAGAGGATTTAGAAACTGAATCCAGTCCAGCCACCCAGGGACAGGACTTATGTCCCAACTTTTAAATTGAAGAAAGTAGAAAATTGGTTTCTTCTTATCTTTGCTTGTCAGAGAATCCTTGGGGTATTCCACTTGATAAAATGTGTGCTTGTATCTAAATTCTATTGGGCTAAGTGTTTAAACAAGGAAAGATCTGACAGTGTAGCTCTAGAAGGCTGCAGCTATTGTTCAGCTTCTACAGAACCAAATGCCAAGGTAATGGAATTCTACTCAAGGTACATTTCAAAAAATAAAGAAGAATCTATTTCTGTATTTAATAATTTGTACTTTTCTGCTACAGATACTAGTTCTCTCAACTTTTTTCTTTTTAATAACATACGTCTTTAGGATTTTGACTCTGAGAAGAGGAAGGTAATATGCAAGACACTTCGATTTGTTGCACATTATTACGGAGCATCATTAATGGTTTGTATGTTTCCTATCCTTTGGGTTTGAACAGACAGTAACAAATTTGGAAAGATTACCAGCTTCATGCAGAATAATGAATGCAGATGCTTCTACTAATGCATGTCATTCTCTCCTTTCCATTCCCATTGCCCTCAAAGCCTCTTGTTACAGAGTATAATGTATTTCTGGAACACACACTGCTAGATAGCCTACCATTTCCTTGAAGTGAAAGTTCTACATTTTTAATAGCCATAAATCCCCATCCGTCTTAGAGATAAATTGGTTGTTTATCTATTCATCTTTTAGTTTTCCTTTAAGAATTAGAATCTATATTCACTTAAAAAAAAAAACTAACACTTTTTTTTTTTTTTTTTTTAAAGCTTGAAAAATGCTATTTGTTGTAGAGGTTAAAAATAATGAACTTGGGAGTCATGCTGCCTGGATTCAAATCTCAGGGCAACCATTTACTAGATATGGAGTCTCAGATAAGTCATTTAACCTCACTGAAGCCTTAGTCTCCTCCAGGGTAAAATGGACAAAAATAGTCCTACCTTTATAGGGTTGTTGTGAGGGTTAGTAGCAGGAATATATCTGAAACCCTGAAACCCTTAGCACAGGGCCTGACCCAAATCTCAATAAAGGCTATTTCTTGTAACTGTTAGCATTATCTCTTCCATAGCAGGACCAAATGTTGCTAGATATCCTCTAATGCAATAAAATATTTAAAAAGCATTTTTATTTCTTTAAAAATTCTTCCCATTTGAATGCTTTCTTTTGCCCTCTAAAGCAGTGCTCAGAGGAACCTGTAGACAACATGGCCCAGTCCCCAGCTTTCATGGCTAGGATATTAAGACTGAAAGTAATAAGTATGATCTGTATTTAAAATTCTTATACTTTCCAGAATACTCCAAATATGTTTTATTATGTATTTTCTTAAAAATCATCACCTTTTATGTTTACACTGTATCTACCTATTTGCATATTAGGTTGACAAGTATTTTGGAAATATTCTTTTTTAAAAAATTATTCTTCATATTTTTTTCCATTATGGTTTATTACAGGATAGTGAATATAGTTCCCTGTGCTATACAATAGGACTTTGTTTATCCGTTCTGCATATAATAGTTTGCATCTGCTATTTCCAAACTCTCAATCCAACTTTCCCTCACCCCCTCTACTCTGCCTTGGCAACCACGGAAATATTCTTTACTGTTTTGGAAAGATATGGAGAATTCAAACCAGCTTACTCATTCAGGGTACAGAAGCAAAGATCATGGACCTTGTAGTTTCTTACTTTCGCTTCGAGATAAAGCTCCACATTGACCTCTGTTTAGTTAGCTGAGGAAAATCCCTCTCTTTGTTTAGAAACAGATCACATTTGATGACCCATCAGTGCCCAGGCTGGCCTTATCAGTAAGAATGTAATAATAGGTGAAGTCAGATCAACCCAGGCCACAGCAGACCTGCAATTAATCATGGCTTACAAGACCCTAGAAGTCCAGGGACTAGGGAAGGGATCTGAGAATCTTTCATCTCAGCTGTCAGTAAATCAGAGGTTGGTTGTAGAAAAGCACTCTGGACCACCGTGGAAACCATACAGCTTTTCTAGCTTCCCAAATCCAGAAGAGAGCGGCCAGAGCTAACAAAGCCCCACCTTTGAGTTTCACTTCCACTCTGACCCTAGAGTCCAGACTTTGGTACTTCCTGCTTTCCAAGGTTCAGTGATATGCAGCAGTTGTTTTGTTTTTTTAACATAGTTTATCCTTTATAATTCAGTCAAGAATACTAGTTCAGTAATATGAGCAATCTGATCAAGTTAATAAAAAAGAGAAAAACATTGGTAAGTAGGACCAGATTCAGTGGAGAGACCCCAGGATGGTAGGGAACTTAAAATTATGATATATGAGGAACAGCATAAAATGATATTCTAGCATTTGGAATGTGATAACAGTCTTTAAATATTTGAAGGACTGATCCATGGGAAAGGGGTTAAATGTATGCTTTCTTAGAGTCAAGAACAAGGAATCAATGGGGTTTAATTCAAATTAAGAAATTTCTAATACTGCCATTATCTGAAAATGCAATTGAGTTGCTTTTGGAGATCATTAATTCCCAGGCATTGAGTTCATAAGTAGAACTCTACATATATTTGTGGAGGATATTTTCAAGGCAATTGATGCAGCAGATAGGGGTAGGGATGGGGTTGAGTTAGAAAAACTTCTCATGTCCTCCCAGCCCTGCAGTCCTATGATATACACTTGTGATGAGGTTTTTTTTTCCTCACCATATAGGGAACATAATAGAGAATACAATGATGATGATAAAAAGTTGTGTTTTTAAAACTCAACTGAAGTTTTCATATTAGAATATTGTCTCAATAGAAGCATAAAATTGTTTTAATTTTTTAAATGTACCAAATCTTATATATTCACATGAGTTCTCCCTTGAATAGTTTCCCCCCGGGAAGTTAAGTGTTAGTCCCTCAGTCGTGTCCGACTGTTTGCAATCCCATGGACTGTAGCCCACCAGGTTCCTCTGTCCATGGAATTGTCCAGATAAGAATACTGGAGTGGGTTGCCACTCCCTTCTCCAGAGGATCATCCCAATCCAGGAATTGAACCCAGGTCTCCTACATTGCAGGCAGATTCTTAACCTTCTGAGCCACCAGGGAGGCCCTTTCCCTGGGAGCCTGTTCTTAATCTGAAAAGTGAAAGTGAAACTCAGTTGTGTCCAACTCTTTGCCACCACCCCCCGCCATGGACTGTGGAATTCTCCAGGCCAGAATACTGGAGTGAATAGCCTTTCCCTTCTCCAGGGTACCTTCCCAACCCAGGGATCAAACCCAGGTCTTGAACGAATCTTATTCTGAACACTGATCTTTTTACCTTATAATTACATTGCATTTTGGTTCAAGGTTGTTTTTCCTACTTTCATACATCTTAGTCATTCTGATTTGGCTGGGTGACCTTGGTATTTCCAAACATTCAAAATTAGTCGTAAAAGGTTTTGTAGGGTAGCCATATGTCCTGGTTTTCATCTGATTTCTCAGCTTAATGATTGAGAGTACCCATGCAGTTTCATTCTTCTAAAATATTCTGGTTATGATCACTTGGTTATAGACCACCACTGAGAATAGTCGGTAGCTTACTTTGCAAATTCTAAAGGCAAATCTGAAGAGATGTTTTAAAGTTGTTTAAGTAAGTATCAGTATTGTTAGACTAGTCTGCAGCTCCCATATTAACTGCTTTGAGGACAGCAGTATGCGTTTGGATGGAAAAGTTATTTATGATACTTACCTCCTGCTTTTTAACCAACCAGATTGCATTTTGGTAATGATTACGGTCCATTTGTGGGAGTAGCTGAAATGATTAGTGCATAAACACAAGTACATACAATAAATATATCATGCATTCATGAAATTTGAAGAGTGAGTTAAAACAAATTTATCGAAATTTCTTTCTTTTTCTTTATTTGGGTTTTGTTTTGCTTACTCAAACAGGAGATTTTGTTGGGCAAATAAATAGTAATTCTCTCTGCAGTCTGTACTTGTTGAAAGCCATGTTTATTTTACCTCTGTCTGTGATTTGAAAGCCGAGCATGTAATTTATTGTCCTGATTTTTTTCTTTTTAGTTTACCAGTAAATCAGAAGCTCTATTACTAAAGATACGTGGAGTTATTAACCAGTTGGCATTTGGCATCAACAAAAGGTACTATTAAAATATTTTTTAATTACTTTTTATTTTGGTATTCTCTCATCTGATTATTGTTCTCACACGTCTCTTGTTTCTTGACTGGGAAAAATGCCTCAGATGACTGCTCTTAGATAATTTCATATTATCTCTTGCTTCTTATATTATTTAAATATTTATCATAGTTTACAACTAAAATGTAATATAATAGTTGGAAACTAGAATAAAATAATCATACTATTATACTTGTTTCCTTGATCCTGTTACTTCTTT
The DNA here is from genome assembly GCF_001704415.2 of Capra hircus. NCBI lineage: Eukaryota > Metazoa > Chordata > Mammalia > Artiodactyla > Bovidae > Capra > Capra hircus. The sequence continues at coordinate 25,890,278 of NC_030818.1, forward strand.
CCCCTTATTTTAGTAGCTCTCCCACTATTATCACTTTTTTATATTAGAAATAGAATTGATCATTTTAGTAAGTAATTTTCTTAACCTTGCTATCTTTCTTGGTTTTGATTTGAGGTAGTTTGGGTCTTTTTTTATATCTTTATTAGAGCTATACTTTATTTTTTGAATTGGTTACATTAATAATCATTCATTCATTTTGAGAAATGCTCTCATAGGGGGTAGATATAAAACTTGGCTCTTGTATTTACAGTAGGGAATGGCAGGATATTTGATTGCTAAACTAAATTAGATTCTTTTTTCTTCTTATCCGTGTAGCAAATCAATATGTGTGGATCAGAATAAACCTCTGTTTATCACAGCAGGATTGGATTCTTTAAGTCAGATAGGTTGGTGAACTTATTAAGATTGTTCCATTTGTTTTAATTGCTTATTGATTTTATCCTACTGCCTGTTCACTTCATCTCCAACATCTCCTAACCCTAACCACCATTTCTGGTTTCATTATTATTGTTGTTATATCTTGTGTTTATTTGTATACCTTGTATTGATGCAGAATGCATCACATTGATATATTTGTGATGAAAGGGATGTTGACATATGAGCAACTGATTTCTGATCTCTATACCACTAAAAAAAATTGCATGTACTTTCTTTCCCTCACTGATTTCCAGGTACTTTTAAATTTTAGCTCCTTGGTTTTAGAAGAAAATCAGAAGAATAGAGTAGTCAGGAAATTCAAAGCTATATATTATAAGCAATGATGAAAAATATAAGAGATTCAAGTGTTGGAATAACTCAAAAAGAACACAGTTGCATTAACTAGGTATGCCTTAATTTTTTGTTATGTAAATACTTTATCTAATGGGATGTTTCCTATACTTATCTCTAGACTCACGAAGCAAAAGAAATTTCAAGGGTTTATATGGTCGAGCTCCCTGTCTTCTCACAGAAGTAATTTCATTGTAGAGATTTTGGGGCCTAGCAACTCTGTACTCTGGGGTTGGCATAGTTTGGTTTTAACACTAATGGACAGTGGTTTTCTTTTTTCCCACCCCCCATTACTCTTAAATGCTGAAGTTGACTTCAAATGTAGAGATCTTTGTCATGAGGTTATAGATTGAATTGGAATGAAAAGAACAGAGGTGTTAATGAGTGATTATAAAGACTGATTTTTATAATTATAATTATTATAATTGCCAACTTAATTTCATTAGCAGTGAGAATCACTGTGTGTAATGATAGAAATGCTGATGGAAATCTTTTGCCCCTGTAAGTAGTTGGAGGTCAGAGAAGGGTCGAAAAATACTGAATTTAAAAAATCATGGAGCTTGGACCTCATCAAAGTTAAAAACTTTTGCTCTTAAAAGCCCATGTGAAAAGAATAAAAAGATATGCTACAATCTGGGAGAAATTTCGAACTACATGCTTTACAAAGGACTAGTATCTTGAATATATAACAGTAAAAAAAATCCAATTCAAAAATATGTAAAAGATATGGCCAGATATTTCATTACAGATATACAATAATGGCAAATAAGCACACAAAAAGATATTTAATACATTTTTTACATGAAGGAAATGCACATTGAAACTGCATTGAGATATTACCACACACTTATCAGAATAGTTAAAATATAGTGGTAACACCAAATGCTGGTGAGAGGATGTGGAGAAATTGGATCACTCATACATTGTTGGTAGGAATGTAAAATAGACACTCTTTTTTTTTTTCCTTTTGAATTTTTTATTTTGTATTTTGGAGGAAGGCGTGACAACCCACTCCAGTATTCTTTCTTGGAAAATCACATGGACAGAGGAGCCTGGTGGGCTACAGTCCGTGGGGTCACAACGAGTTGGACATGACTGAAGTGACTTAACATACATTAACATACATTTTGTATTGGAGCATAGCTGATTAACAATGTTGTGATAGTTTCAGGTGAACAGCAAAGGGACTCAGCCATACATATACATGTATCCATTCTCCCCCAAACCCCACTCCCATCCAGGCTGCCACATGACACTGAGTAGAGTTCCATGTACTAGACAATAGGTCCTTGTTGGTTATCCATTTTAAATATAGCAGTGTGTACGTGACCTTGCCAGACTCCCTAACTGTCCCCTCCCCCCAGCAATCATAAGTTCATTCAAGTCTGTGAGTCTCTTTCTGTTTTGTAAGTTTATTTGCGCAATTTATTTTTAGATTCCACATATAAGGGATATCATACAATACTTCTCCTTCTCTGACTTACTTTACTTAGTATGACGATATTCTCTGGGTCCATCCATGTTGCTGCAAATGGCATTGTTTCATTCTTTTTAATGGCTGAGTAATATACCATTGTGTATATATATATATATACACACCACATCTTTATCCGTCCCTCTTGATGGACATTAGGTTGCTTCCATGTCTTGGCTTTTGTAAACAGTGCTGGGGTGCATGTATCCTTTTAGATCATGTTTTTCTCCAGATAAATGCCCAGGAGCGGGATTGCAGGTCATATGATAGCTCTATTTTTAGTTTTTTAAGGAACCTCCATAGCAGCTGGTCAACCACTCTTGAAAACAGTTTGATGGTTTCTTATAAAACTAATCGTGCAGCTACCATATGACCTAGAAATTGCACTATTTGGCATTTATTTGGAGAAATGAAAACGTATGTTCACATAAAAATCTGTACATAAATGTTCATGATATCTTTATTTGTAATAGCCCCAAAGTGGAAACAACCCAGACATCATTCAACAGGTAAATGGATAAACTGTGGTATATCCATACCATGGAATACTTACTACTCAGCAATAAAAAGGGACAAACTATTGATATATACAGCAACTTGGTTTCCTCTCCAGAGAATTATACTGAATTTTAAAAGCCAATCAGAAAATGTTACATACGATTCTATTTATATAAAACTCTGGAATGAAGAAATTTTAGAAATATAGGAAAGATTAATGGTTGTCAGAGGTTAGGGACAGAACTGTAGGTGGGGAGGGAGGGAGGGAGAGGGATCGAGAAGGAGGTGGGTTTGGTTATAAAAGAGCAACACGAGGGATCTTTCTGGGAATGAAACTGTTCAGTGTCTTGACTGTGGTAGTGGATATATGAACCTACAAAGGTGATAAACTTGTGCACCACTTACTACACACACAAGTGAGGACAAGGAAGAAATTGGGAAATCTGGATAAGAGGGGTGGATTTGATCACTATCTTACCCACCAAAGTCTAAGGAGGCCCTGAAAGATAGAGTGAAACAATGAACAGTGTAGATGCTAGCATAGAAAGAATGAGAAATCTCAGACTATGCATTGAAAATGTCCAAGAAGTGGCAGCGTATTTTCAAATTTTTCACATTAATTTTTAAATTATACAGGCAATGCATAAAAACATTCTCCTTATAAATCTTGAAATAGTATATATATGATCAAGTTTAATATTCCATTTTCTATACATGTGAATGTGGTATAGAAAAAAAAACTATTTGTTTTAATACAGTTGGATTATTCTGTGTCATTCTGAAGTTTTCCTTTTTCACTCAGCACACCTTAGTGCCTTCTCCACATTAATGCTACATTTGGTCTGTTTGGAACTTTGACTGCTGGATAGCGTTACAGAGCATGGCTATGCATAGGCGTTTAGTTCACTGTGCCTCTATTGATGGACATTTCAGCCGTGGCCATTTTTTCACTAATACAAATAATGCGGCTCTGTGAAATCCTTAGTGCATGTGTGCAGGTATTTCTAAGATAAACACTCAAAACTAGAATTTCTGGTTAATAGGATGTGATTTTTTTAGTATTTTAATAGTATTTACTAGTGCCCTATTACCCTCCAGTATAGCTGTTGCCATTTGCATTCTATTCAACAGCACATAAGAACATCTGCTTCCTTAAACATTCACAAACACATGAGAATGTCATACTTTCTATTTTCCCTGAACATCTACTTAAGTGCATGGAAAGAGAATTCCAGTTTACTCATTACTCTGTCTCCTCTCCCTCTGGTACTAGACTCTGTCCCAGTGGCCTTGTTACACTGGGTTGAGGTAAATTTTAACAGTGATTATAAAAGAAAAGGAAATGAGTGATCTAAGTATCATCTGTTTTATTGATAGTAATAGTTTATAATGTTTTAGTCAATGCAGTCATTTGAATTAAAACTTCCAATTCTAGGATCCCCGCCTCTTCCTGATAATGACATTGGAAAGTTTCATGCCCGTTCACCAATGGATCTGTGGAAAAAAGTGTATGAAAAGCTCTTTCCACCAAAGGTATCTATTTCTCATTCTTTTAAAGCAAGAATTTTCAGCACTATTCGACAGTTGGGCTTCCCCTTGTGACTCAGCTGGTAAAGAATCTACCTGCAATGTGGGAGACCTGGGTTCGATCCCTGGGCTGGGAAGATCCCCTGGAGAAGGGAAAGGCTACTGTTCTAGCCTGGAGAATTCCATGAACCGAATAGTCTATGGGGTTGCAGAGAGTCGGACATGACTGAGCAACTTTCACTTTTTCGCTTTGCTGTTATTCATCAGTTATTGGGAAATGTTCAAACAGGCCTGTTATAGTAACTTTGTTTCCTACTTACATGCTCAAATCAATTAAACACTTGCTTAAAATCTCCTGTATGTCTGACCCCATGGGGCTGAAACATGGGTAAGACACTTTTCTCACTCTGCTTCCAAACAGAGCTCTTTCTGGTTGTTAGAGAAGGGAGAAACAGTATCCAAGAGGGAGAGAGAACCTGGGGAATTTGAATTGGCCTTCAGTGGTGATGAAGGCTCAAAAGATCAGCCTTCACTGGCTGCCCGAGAAATAGGAACTTAGCTTGTGAGGTAGATGATGGTCATTGAAGGTTTTTGGTTATGGGCATGAAATGACATAACAAATTGTGATTTCAGAGTATCAACACACTAAAAGATGTCAAGGACCCTGCACAAGACCCTCAGTATGCTGAAAGTGAAGTTGATGAGATGAGAATTCAGAAGGATCAGGTATTATCCTAAACATTTATTTCATCTTGAGTTTTATCACAGAAATATACTTGGAATTCTGTTTTTCTCAACTTATTTACTTTTTCCTTTCAAAATTATTTAAATATATATCTTCACTATATATATATATATAAATTCTGATATGCATAAATGAGGAACTAAAGACCATATAACATTCTACCACCCAGAGATGACTTAGTGCTCACATATGCTTTTTGGACTTTCCAGTATACTTTATGTTGAAGATGGGTAGTGATTCTTACCTCGCTGTTGGGAAGACACTTCCATAATATTCTTTTTTTGTGGGATTATTTAGAAGGTTTTGTTTTTTATTAGGACATTTAGATATATCCATACCTTTCTTGGTGGCTCAGACAGTAAAGAATCTGCCTGCAATGCAGCAGACCTAGGTTCGATCCCTGGGTTGGGAAGATCCCCTGGAGGAGGACATGGCAGCTCATTCCAGTATTCTTGCCTGAAGAATCCCCATGGACAGAGGAACCTGGCAGGTACAGTCCATGGGATTGCAAAGAGACGGACATGACTGAGCGACCAAGCACAGCAGCACACATACTTTTCTCATATCAGAAAGATGAAGGACTGCCTAATCTGAAAGCACACAGTTGACAAAACCCGGGAACTCTCAGGAAAGTGATTAAAAGTGGAGACTGCTTTCCATGTATGTGCCCAGATAGCATCATTTGTGATATACAGCCTGATATAAGAATGTAAGAGTTGGTAAATTTTTATCATGATCCAATATTGAGATTTTCCCGGATCTCCTTTTAGTTTGATAAAATGAGTCATTGTGAAGAATATAACCTTATATAAATAAGCACAGTAAATAAAATGCCCTGACCACCTCTCAGGTGGGATTTGTAGAGCTGTGTAACTGTTGCTAGGATAAGCTGAACACAACCACCCACTGTGAGCAGGGACCAGGATCTTTTTCTCAGCAGTTGCCTTTCACCCTCTGGGGCCCAAGAATAAGTAAGCAGAACATTTTAAGTATAGAAGACTTCTGGAAAACCATGTCATGAAAATTTAGAGGGTGTTGTAGCTGTAGCAAAGTCAGAGGTGTGTTGCAGGAACACTAAAATGACCCCATGTAACCCTTATTGTGTTTTGCAGCTTGGCTATAGAGATTAGTTGGAAGTCATCTCTGAATTAATATTTATCTAGGAGTTAGTGACTAACTGCCATTGTTGATAAGATTATCTGTTTATATTATACAGTGATCCCTTTTACACATTTATTATTAAAGGGCAAGAGTATTTCTGAGCATCTTAAGGTTTCACATTCAAATCCATCATCCCTAATTGACCTAAAACCATATGAGTTTTGAGTAGAACTGGAAAGCAGCCCCATAATACCTGTATCATTCTTCCCTTGTACCTCACTAATTACCACATTCTCTGGACAAATTTTTTTTAGACTCACTTGAAAAGTTATAATGTCCTAATTTTGCCTCTAAAGCAGTTTCATTCATGGTATTTTAGTAGATGAATTGATTTTAGTTTGCACATGTAGTACCCACCTCTGCTTTAAAAGTCATGCTAATGATTAGCAGTTGATACTCAATTATTTTATAGATGTTCACTTCCAAATTTTGACATTCTAATATCCAAAACTTTATATATTCTTTCACGTTCTTCCAAAGGCGTTTCAGGGCCTTACATTGTTTCCAGTTGTCTACTGATAAACACAGAAGCTGGCTTATGTGTGAGAAAACTCTCTGTTGATTAATTTTGAAAAACCCCTATTTCCTACTAAACATTTAACAATACATCTTCATTTTTTATATGGCCAAGATAGTCAGTGCCACTTTTATTAACATAGCCTATAAAAGAATTCATCTGCCGTAGGTGAAAATCTAGTCTACAGCTCTTTCTAAAAACACTGCCTTCTTGATCTTTTAATGATTATTGCTACACTGACATTTTTCAGTGAAAATAGCATTATAATCTTTAGATTTGATTTGCCTTTTAGAAGAAGAATAATATCCATCTAAAAGAAATGTCTCATTTAAGGTTTTCCATAATCACACAAAATTATGTCCCTACCTAAAAGCAACTGGCAAATACTTGACGTCTATACTGTGTACTATGTGTCTGCATACCTTCAACCCAAATAGTTACTGATTCTTGTACTTCTTAGGAAGAGAGATGACATCCTATTTGACTGAAAATAATCCAGTTGCATATGAGTGGAGGGCTGGCCCTGGGCCTGTCTGAGACCAGATGTGATACTCCACACCCAGTCACCAGATGTGACTCCCTCCCACCCCCAAGTCTCATTATTAGTGGCTTAAATAATCAGGCATCAAACAAAGAGTTTGGTACCCTCAAGCTTTGGCAATGAAATCAGAGCACACCCCTTCTAGGATAGGCTAATTCATGAGTCCCGTTCAGTTCCTCTAATACTGAGCCTTTCACAAAGCCCAAGTCATGTAGAATCATCAGGCAAGAAAGATGTGTCCCTTTAAACCACACTTTACTTAAAGCATACTTCTGTTACATTATCCTGCCAGTGAGGGGGGAGGCACTGAGACACAGTATTCCATAATGCTTCAAGTTCTTGATAGTAGAACATGGCATTGATGATCACTGTCCAGAATCCCTTTTGCTCCCAGTCCCCATTGATGCATGAAGATCCTCACAGAGACTGAAATTAGTCCCCCTGGTTTGAGGATCTACCTTAAGACCCCTTTTCACCTTTTCTGCAGACTAAGTGTCTTTCCTAATTAGCTCTCTTTTGTCAGACTTCACATAAGCACCAGAAAATAGTTCCTTGCTATTTACTATTTTTTAAAAGTCTTCCAGTTTTAAAGCACTCCTGATTTTAAGGGAGTCAAGTATAGAAAGCACTTGCTGAACCCTTCTACCTCTTTTCTATATTTTTATTGTCAAAGCAAAAAAAAAAAAAGGAAAAGGTTTGGGTAAATAGTTGTTTTTAAGGTCTTCTTGGTTCAACCATACATATGCATTTTGAATCCTATTTCCAAAAAACTCTATAATCCCTAGGCCTATAATTTAAACACAGACATACACTGATTGATTTACATGTTGGGGGGAAATGCTTTTTACTGTCCTCTATTGAAGATGGTGTTTTAAGCATTATATATATTTATATTTGAAAACTAGAAGCTTTTAAGAAGCAGCATGGAAACCCTTTTTGGTTTTGCTTTCTCTTTTAAAGTGACTCTAGAGTGGCCATGAAGAACTGTAGTGCAGATTGAGCCCTCTTAGTTGCTGTTCCTTTAAAACATCATCACATAATGTTGAGGTCGCATGAGAGCAGTACTGAAGAGCTAGTGAACACAGTGAGTTCTGTATCACACCAGTTACTCTCCATCCTCCTTCTGGCATGGCTGGGGTCCAGCCCAGTTCTGTCACTTTACAGCTTGCAGAAGGGAGAAACTACTAGCACAGAATCTCAAAGCAATGCCCTCACCATTACTAACATTGGTAAAAAATAATAATAATTCAGCACTTCCCATTAAAGGCAATGTTTGTGATAACTGATTACTGTTTATTCTTTATGAGCTAACAATCCTTGAAACCATAAGTTACAGGTAAGATAACTGGTGAACTGAGTTAATGTCATTAAAAATAAACCAAGCTATAAAGACTACTTTGGAGTTAATACTATGGGAAAAAATTTTCTTCAAAGTCAGTATAGTGTTTTGAAACTTTCAACATTTAAATTTTAATAACTTAGAATATACGTACGAAAGAGATTCTGGAAATGAGAATGCAGTTTTCTTTTCCTAGCAACTATGAACTTCAGTTTTACATTAGGCAAAGGGCAGGGGTTGCCTTATCTTGCAGAGTAACCACTTTTTGCTTATCTGAAACAGTGATACACTTTGTGCACTTAGACACTGAATAACATATAAGAAGCCAAGAGACAATCTCCTTAGATGGTCCCTTTTGCATGTTAGTTGTCTCATGCAGGTTTTCCCACCTCCATAAAGTTTATCTTTATTTTATGAATTATAAAAGTAACATATACTCATGGTGAAAAAAAATCAAGACATCAAAGTATATAATATAGAAAATGGAAGTGTCCTGCCCTCTCTCCACCTAGTTGCCTTTCTCATTTGGCACATACAGCACTATTATTTTTGTTGGCTGCCTACAAATTCAGGCGTCAGTGAGCACTGAGGTGTTTAATCAATCCTTACTGTGAGATATCTAAGCCATTTAATCAATCCTTACTGTGAGATATCTAAGCCATTTCCAATTGCATGCCAATAGTGCAGTGAATACCCTTCTGCTCTTCTCTATTGTGCTATATGATGAATGTCTAAAGGTATAATCACTGGGTCAAAAGATATGTACATTTTAAATATTGATACTTTGCTAACTTCAAGCACAATTTGACAAGAGCTGAACAGCAAATGTTTAAAAATAAGATCATTTTTATATTCTTAAAGCATGCATGAATGTGAAAGTCACTCAGTCATGTCTGACTCTTTGTGACCCCATGGACTATACAGTCCATGGAATTCCTCAAGCCAGAATACTGCAGTGGGTCGCTGTTCCCTTCTCCAAGGGATACGGAATTCCTCAAGCCAGAATACTGCAGTGGGTAGCTGTTCCCTTCTCCAAGGGACCTCCCAATCCAGGAATCAAACCCAGGTCTCCTGCATTGCAGGCATATTCTGTACCAGCTGAGTCACCAGGGAAGCCCAAAGCATGCATATAACAATGCCTAATTCTGTTACTTGAAAAACAGTGTGTAGGCACTGTTTAGAATATAATTTTGTCTAAAATTTTAATTCATCTCCAAGTGCTACTTCGGCTACATAGATACTCTGAAAACTACATTTCTAGAAAATACATCCCGAGTATAGTCATTTATAAAGTAGTTGTCAAGAAATTTTGAGAGTGTTAATACTTTAATAAAGGATACACTGTTACATCCCAAAGACGCTAAGGCAGTTTTAAGGCTGCTAGTTTAAATTTTAAGGTTTTTTACCAGTAAAACATGTTTTTGTTTTAGGAACTGGAACAGTACAAAAGAAGTTCTTCCAAGTCTTGGAAACAAATTGAGCTTGATTCCTGAACCTAATTCAACTGTAATGTAACCTATTTCTTCTTTTCCAAATACAAGTACTATTTTATTAGTTAATATTACAGTAATAAGGGAGGAAAATTTAGATGTGTAATTTATTAAAGGAAAAGTGGAATTGTTTGTCTTGGTGCAACTCCTGAGATCCTTTCAAGTCTCTTAATAAAATTGTATAATTACATGTAATATTTTTTAAATAAAAAGAATCTTTCAGGACCTACCTTTAGCATGTATTTAAGTAGTGTATACTTAAAGCATCTATAAGTTTCTGCTTATGTTTTCAGGAATATGAAATTAGGAACATTTAGTAACAGTTGCGGGTATAAGGTTAAGCATTTATATTAGACACATTCCTTCTCTAAGGCATTCTCAGCTATGTCTGGTAAGAAAGTGGAATTGGGGTCACTTTCACAGGTATCATCATTTTACTCTAATTAATGGTGAGGCACAAGAAGCATCTGAAGTATTTATTTAAAAGGCTCATACCTGAGGAGCAGTTATGATGGTGGAGTAGTAGGACATGAAGCTCCCCTTTTCCCACAAATGCAAAAATACATTTACATGTGGAAGGGTTCTTACAGAATATCTATGAAAACTGGCAGAGCACCTCAGACTGCTGAAAGAGCAAGAAATTCTCCAGGTAACCGGATAGGGAAAAAGATTAAAAGGAAAATGAGAAAGGAATCGGGATGGGACCTGCACCCCTGGGAGGGAGCTGTGGAAGAGGAAGGGTTCCTCACCCTGGAAGGGAGCTGTGGAAGAGGAAGGGTTCCTGCACCCTGGGAAGCCCCCTCACCAGCGAGATCTGCCTGGACAGAAGGGGAGCCTCAGAGCCTCAAAGGAGAATGCAGCCGCCAGAGGAGAAGAAAAACTGCATAGATGGTCATGGTGGCAACCCGAAACACCGGTCTGCTGGTGTGGGCAGGGAGGGTATTAGAACTCAGGCTTTCAGACATCAGACCTGGAGAGAGGACTAAGACTGGCTGTGCAGAAACAGCCTGGGAGATGGTGTGACCACAACTGAGGGTGTACATGGAGGAAGCCCAGGCCATCTTAGAGGCCAAGTATCATTCTCTGGGGGCGAGATCCACCATTGTGGCCTTTTTCTTTGTGCAGAGACTCACCGAGGGCAGGACCCCAACCGCACTGGTTCCAGGATTGGTTACAAACCACCACCACCTCCCTTGCAAACTCTAGCAGTGATCATGAACTGCCTCCACGCCCGTTGCATGCTCCAGGGGTACATCTAAGCCACCACCACCACCAAGACCCCCAGGACTGGGCACCGGCTGAAGCATCTGCACACTCCCTATCAAGGTGATAACAACCAGCACATGCTGAGGAAAGACACGACAGGCATCCACACTAAAAACAGCCCTCGTACCAAATATAGGAAATCCACACAAGCTAGACAAGGACAGGCCAACATATAAATAGCCCTTCAAGACAACAGTAGATAATTGTTTCTTCTAAACTCAGAGTAAAAGAAATACAAGTAAAATGAAGACATAGAGGAACCACTCCCAGGTAAAAGACCAAGAGAATTCTCCTGAAAGAATAAACAATGAAACAGGCCTCTGCAGTCTAACAGACACCAATTTCAAAAAGGAGATAATGAAAATACTAAAGGCAGCGAGAGAAAAACAGAAAAAGAGTTACAAGGGAACCCTTATAAGGCTATTAGCTGATTTCTGTACAGAAATATTGCAGGCCAAAATCAAAGCTACAATGAACTATCATCTCACACTGGTCAGAATGGCCATCATCAAAAAGTCTACAAGCAATAAATGCTGGAGAGGATGTGGAGAAAAGGGAATCCTCTTTCACTGTTGGTGGGAATGCAGATTGATAACAACCACTGTGGAGTACATTTAAAAACTAGAATAAAACTACCATACGACCCAGCAGTCCCACTACTGGGCATAAACCCTAAGGAAACCATAATTGAAAAAGACACATGTACCCCAATGTTCATTCCTGCACTGTTTACAATACCTAGGACATGGAAGAAATCTCAATGTCTGTGGACAGATGAATGGTTAATGAAGTTGTACATATACACAATGGAATATTACCTTGCTATGAAAAGGAACACATTTGAGTCAGTTCTAGTGAGGTGGATGAAACTAGAGTCTGTTATACAAAGTGAAGTAAGTTAGAGAAAGACAAATACTGTATATTAACACATGTATATGGAATCTAGACAAGATAGTACCTATTATCCTACTTGCAGGGCAGCAAAGGAGACTCAGACATAAAGAACAGACTTCTGGATACATTGAGGGAAGGAGAGGTTGGGATAATTTGAGAGAATAGCATTAAAACATATACATTTCATATGTAAAATAGCCAGTGGGAGTTTGATGTATGACGCAGGAAACCCAAAGCCCATGCTCTGTGACAACCTAGAGGGATGGGGTGGGGAGGAAAGTGGGAGGAGGGTTCAAGAGGGAAGACACATATGGCTGATTCATGATGATGCATGGCAAAAACCATCACAATATTGTAAAGTAATTATCCTCCAATTAAAAATTTAAAAAATATTTCAGGCCAGAGGGGCATGGCAAGATATATTCAAAATACTGAAAGAGAAAACTCTGTAATCTAGAATACTCTGCTCAGCAAGATTATTATTTAAAATAGAAGGAGAGAAAGAATTTCTCAGACAAGCAAAAACTAAAAAAATACAGCAATACTAAGCCTATCTTAAAGGAAATATTGAAAGGTCTTCTTTAAATAGAAAAGAAGTAAGAATCTGTAGGAAAGAGAAAATCACAGTTGGAAAGTAAATCACTTAAATAATCCAGTACACAATTTTAAAATTCTATGAAAGTAATGATAACCACAATGAACAGCAAAAGGATGAACATGAAGATATAAAAGAGGACATCAAAATCATAAAATGTGGGGAAGGAGAATAAGAACATACAGTTTTGTTTTCCCCTAGAATGTGTTTGAGTCTACATGACTACCAGTCCAAAGCAAGTAGATATAGAAAGGGATTAACATACTTGAAGAACGGGGTAGCCACAAATTAGAAACATACGACAGATTCATAAAATACCAAAAAGAAGAGCATGTAAGTATAATACAAAAGAAATAAAAGGAAAAAGGGAAAAGAAGAAATATAGTCAATAATAACAGTTTTAAATGGCAGTAAATACATAGCTTGAATACATATGCGTCAATAATTACCTTAAATGCCAATGGACTAAATGCTTCAATCAAATGGCACAGGGTGGCAAACTGAATAAAAAACATGAGCCTACAATATGCTGCCTATAAGTCCCACTTTAGGGCAACAAACACACATAGATTCAAAGTGAAGGGATGGGAAAAGACTTCACGCAAATGGAAAAGACAAGAAAACAGGGGTCTCAATACTCATATCAAAATAGATTTTAAAACAAGGGCCATAAAGACACCAGATAATGATAAAAGGATCAGTACAACAAGAGGATTTTACACTTGTCACCCTAGATGCACCTAATGTAGGAGCACCCTAATACATAAATACTAACAGACATAATGGGAGAAATAGGCATGACTACAATAAGTAGGACACTTCAACACCTCACTCACATCAATGGACAGATCTTCTAGACAGAATAAGTAATAAAGATCTTAAGTGATACAATAGAACAGTTAGACTTCATTGACATTATCAGGATATTACATCCCAAAAAACCCACAGAATATACAATCTTTTCTAGTGCACATGGAACATTCTCTAGGACTGACCACATACTGGGCTTCCCTGGTGGCTCAGCTGGTAAAGAATCTGCCTGCAATGCAGGAGACCTGGGTTCCATTCCTGGGTTGGGAAGATCCCCTGGAGAAGGGAAAGGCTACCCACTCCAGTATTCTGGCCACATGCTAGGGCACAAAACAAGCCTCAACAAACTTAAGGGTATAGAAATTATCTCAGGCATCTTTTCTGACCACAAAAACATAGAACTAGAAATTAGCCACAGAAAAAGAAATGAGAAAAAAAGATTACATGGAGATTAAACAACATGCTACTAAAAAACCAATGGGTCGTCAATGAAAGCAATTAAAAAATATCTTGAGACAAATGACAATGAAAACACAGCTATACAAAGTCAATAGGATGCGGCAAAACCAGTTCTGAGACAAGTTCATGGTAATACAGGCCTTCCAAAGGAAAAAAAGAAAAATCTCAAGTAACGTAATCTACCATGTAAAAGAATCAAAAAGGAAGAACAAACAAAACCTAAAGTCAGAGGTAGGAAATAATAAAGATCAGAGAGGAAATAAAAGATCTTAACAAGTAGGGAAAAAAATCAATAAAACCAAGAGCAAGTTCTTTGAAAGGATAAATAAGATGAACACATCTCTGGCCAGGCTCACCAAGATAAAAAGAGAGAGAACCCAAATAAGCACGTTAAGAAATCAAAAAGGAAACATAACAGCTGATTCCACAAAAACAGAAATGTGGATCATTGGCACAAAATAGCCCAGAAATAAACCCATACACCTATGGCAAATTAATCTTGACAAAGGAGGCGTGTGTATATGCTAAGTCATTTTAGTCCTGTCTGACTCTGCAACCCTATGGACTGTGGCCCATCAGGCTCCTCTGTCCATGGAATTCTCCAGGCAAGAACACTAAAGTGGGTGCCATGCTCTCCTCCAGGAGAAGCCATACAATGGGAAAAAGTGTCTTCAGCAAGTGGTGTTGAGAAAGTTGGACAACCACATGTAAATTAATGTAGTTACAATGCACTCTCTCACCATACACACACACACACACACACACAAATCAAAATGGCTTAAAGACTTAAACAGAGTGAAGTAAGCCAGAAAGAAAAACACCAATACAGTATACTAACACATATATATGGAATTTAGGAAGATGGCAATGACGACCCTGTATGCAAGACAGGAAAAAAGACACAGATGTGTATAACGGACTTTTGGACTCAGAGGGAGAGGGAGAGGGTGGGATGATTTGGGAGAATGGGAGTTCTAACATGTATACTGTCATGTAAGAATTGAATCGCCAGTCCATGTCTGACGTAGGGTGCAGCATGCTTGGGGCTGGTGCATGGGGATGACCCAGAGAGATGTTGTGGGGAGGGAGGTGGGAGGGGGGGTTCATGTTTGGGAACGCATGTAAGAATTAAAGATTTTAAAATTTAAAAAATAAAAAAAATTAAAAAATTAAAAAAAAAAAAAGACTTAAACATAAGACATGACACCATAAAACTCCTAGAAAAGATCACAGGCAAAACATTCTCTGGCATAAATCATACCAATGGTTTCTTAGGTCAGTCTCCCAAAGCAATAGAAATAAAAACAAAAATAAACAAATGGGACCTAATCAAAGTTACAAGCTTTTGAATAGTAAAAGAAACCACAAACAAAATGAAAAAACAGCCTACAGGATGGGAGAAAAATTTGCAAAAGATGTAACCAACAAGGGCCTAATTTCCAAAGTATATAAACAACAGACAACTGAACAACAACAAAAAAAAACTAATCCAGAAAATGGGCAGAAAATATAGACATTTCTCCAAAGAAGAAATACAGATGGCAAATAGGCACATAAATAGATGCTTAGTTCAGTTCAGTCGCTCAGTCGCGTCCGACTCTTTGCAACCCCATGGACTACAGCACGCCACGCTTCGCTATTCATCACCAACTCCCAGAGCTTACTCAAACTCAGTTCCATTGAGTCGGTGATGCCATCCAACCATCTTATCATCTGTCGTCCACTTCTCCCACCTTCAGTCTTTCCCAGCATCCAGTCTTTTCAAATGAGTCAGTTGTTTGCATCAGGTGGCCAAAGTATTGGAGATTCAGCTTCAACATCAGCTCTTCCAATGAATATTCAGGACTGATTTCCTTTAGGATGGACTGGTTGGAGATCTCCTTGCAGTCCAAGGGACTCTCAAGAGTCTTCTCCAACACCACAGTTCAAAAGCATCAATTCTTCGGTGCTCAGCTTTCTTTATAGTCCAACTCTCACATCCATACATGACTACTGGAAAAACCATAGCTTTGACTAGACAGACCTTTGTTGGCAAAGTAATGTCTCTGCTTTTTAATATACTGTCTAGGACGGTCATAACTTTTCTTCCAAGGAGCAAACGTCTTTTAATTTCACGGCTGCAATCACCATCTGCGCTGATTTTGGAGCCCAAAAAAGTAAAGTCTGTCACTGTTTCCACTGCTTCCCCATCTGTTTGCATGAAGTGATGGGACCAGATGCCATTTTAGTTTTCTGAATATTGAGTTTTAAGCCAACTTTTTCACTCTTATCTTTCACTTTCATCAAGAAGCTATTTAGTTCTTCTTCACTTTCTTCCATAAGTGTGATGTCATCTGCATATCTGAGGTTATTGATATTTCTCCTGGCAAGCTTGATTCCAGCTTGTGCTTCATCCAACCCAGCATTTCTCATGATGCACTCTGCTTATAGAGTGACAATATACAGCCTTGACATACTTCTTTCCTGATTTGGAACCCATCTGTTGTTCCATGTCCAGTTCTAACTGTTGCCTCTTGACCTGCACACAGATTTCTCAGGAGGCAGGCAGGTGGTTTGGTATTCCCATCTCTTTCAGACTTTTCCACAGCGTTGTGATCCACACAGTCAAAGGCTTTGGCATAGTCAATAAAGCAGAAGTAGATGTTTTTCTGGAACTCTCTTGCTTTTTCGACGATCCAGTGGATGTTGGCAATTTGATCTCTGGTTCCTCTGCCTTTTCTAAAACCAGCTTGAACATCTGGAAGTTCACGGTTCACGTATTGCTGAAGCCTGGCTTGGAGAATTTGAGCATTACTTTACTAGCGTGTGAGATGAGTGCAGTTGTGCGGTAGTTTGAGCATTCTTTGGCAATGCCTTTCTTTGGGATTGGAATGAAAACTGACCTTTTCCAGTCCTGTGGCCACTGCCGAGTTTTCCAAATTTGCTGGCATATTGCGTGCAGCACTTTCACAGCAGCATCTTTTAGGATTTGAAATAGCTCAACTGGAATTCCATCACCTCCACTAGCTTTGTTCATAGTGATGCTTCCTAAGGCCCATTTGACTTCACATTCCAGGATGTCTGGCTCTAGGTAAGCAATGACACCATTGTGATTATATCTGGGTCATGAAGATCTTTTCTGTACAGTTCTTCTGTGTAATCTTGCTACCTCTTCTTAATATCTTCTGCTTCTGTTAGGTGCATACCAATTCTGTCCTTTATCGAGCCCATCTTTGCATGAAATGTTCCCTGGGTATTTTTAATTTTCTTGAAGAGATCTCTAGTCTTTCTCATTCTATTGTTTTCCTCTATTTCTTTGCACTGATCACTGAGGAAAGCTTTTTATCTCTCCTTGCTATTGTTTTGAACTCTGCATTCAAATGGGTCTATCTGTCCTTTTCTCCTTTGCTTTTCACTTCTCTTTTTTTCACAGCTATTTGTAAGATGCTCAATATTACAAATAATAGATGTTCAGTATTGCTAATTTTTAGAGAAATGCAAATAAAAACAATGAAGTAACATTTCACACTGATCAGAATAACCATCATTAAAAAGTCTACAAATAACAAATGCTGGAGAGGGTGTGGAGACAAGGGAACCTTCCTACACTGTTGGTGGGAATGTAAGTTGGTGCAGCCATTGTGGAGAACAGCATGGAGGTTCCTTAGAAAACTAAAAACAGAATTCCCATATGATTCAGCAATCCTATCCCTGAGCATATACCCAGACAAAACTATGATTAGGAAAATACATGCACCATATCTAATATATATATGTATATACACACGCACACAACTGAATCACTTTGCTGTACAACAGAAACTAACAACATTGTAAGTCAACTATACTTCAGTCAAAAAAAAAAAAAAATTGGGCTTCCCTGGTAGGCCAGTGGTTAAGAATTTGCTGTACAATGCAAGGGACACAGGTTCCAGATCCCACACGCTGCAGAGCAGCTAAACCTGTGTGCCACAGCTACTGAGCCCACGTGCCCTGCAGCCCCTGCTCCACAAGGAGAAGCCTGCACACCACAATGAAGAGTAGCCCGGGCTCACCACAACTGGAGAAGGCCCGTGTGCAGCAACGAAGACCCACCCTGGCCAAAAAATGAAACAAATCTTTTTTTAAAAAAAGAAAATACATTCCTGAATCCCCACAGCCTGAGATCCTCAATCAGTGGGTCTGGAATGCAGCTTAGTAATCTGCGTTTTTCATCAGTACCTCTGGTGATTCTGATATACTTAGAGTACAACTTTTTGAAGAACAGGCAAATTTAAGGAAATATTCTATCAATAAGCAGGCCAAAACTGTATGAGTTGGTAATAACCAAGATCATTTCCAAGGTGGGATAGCCTTTAAGACGCCTTCTAACTTCTGGAGATGTATCTGCTAGCCAAGTTCAGTTGGAGTAAGCATAACTGCTGTCATTAAACAGGAAAGTAAGTTATCCCATGTTCTTCCATTTCCACTATAAAATATGTTAACTTTATTATGCTATGCACCCAGCTTTAAATAAGCATTTACTAACTTTAAGAACACAAAGATTGACAAGCGGTATCAGAGTGGATAGCAAACTACCCTGTTATAGCAATGAAATATAAGTTCCTAAACTAGTGACAGTCGGTGCATATGGTTCCAGTCCTCTGGAAAACAGAATTGTCACCATGTCTCCAAGGAACTACAGTCATAGAAACAGGCGCCTTTCCTGAGTGCTGCAAAGAGCTCCCTTTAACACCGAATGTTATGATCTCAGAAATATTACTGACTTGGTGGGAGCAGGATTTTGTATTATTTGATTTTCTTACACATCACTGTCCATTTTTAACTTGAGAAACTGTCACGTGTTGAAAAGTCATTGTGTTTTTCTGAGATAGTATCACTAACATTTAATAGCTCGAAGTCACATGCTATGTCAATTTTCCAAATGTTTCTGCACTAGAATGAAATTCCATCTGCATATGAATAGTAGAAAAATGTTTCCACTTAGATTGTGCACCCATATCTTTAGTAAGTTGAAATCAGTGATTTCAAAAGAGGTTCCTGTGGGACTCTCTTTGAACTGCTTTAATAGATTATCATCTCTAGAACTGTCTATAACTGGTGTGACATATATAATCTGTAAGGCATTATGTAACTATTATACCATAATCATCAGTGTCAAAGACCTTTTATAAAAACTGACAATACTATTTTGGTAATTTACCAATGTCTCCAGATTCTTGAATACTGTTCTGAGAAATGGAATTTTACCATGGTTTCCTTAATAAAATGAACTTTCTCACTATAATGTGAGATATTTCAAATACTATAATTTATCATTCTTTACAAGTTAGGTTACAATAACTGAACAAGTTCATGTACTCTGTAAGATAGTCTCATTCAAAGTTACCATGGTAACATGGAGACAGTTTCATTTCAGACTTGTACATGAATTACTTGAAGATCAGAAAGATAATCCATCAGTTAGTCCAGAACCCACTTTTAATAATCTATATACATCATTTGATCCTTAAAAATACATATTGATCAGCATTCTTTTAATTCAAGAACATGAATCCCTAGCATGTAACTCTGTTCTTCTTAGTGTAAATGTCATGTCAGTTGAGCATCTTTTCTATGTGGACTTTAAATAACAGCTGCTCTCTAACCTTAAAAAGGTCATTTCTCAGTTCATGCATACACTTTATCTAGTAACATTTAATTTTGTAAGTAAACTAAGTTGACAGTGAAAAATAGTGAACTATTTTTGTCTAGTGTGCTGTTTTCAGTTCAGCCCATTCCTGCCGTTTTTCATTTTTAACCCTCCATAAAGTCAGCAGATGCTCTGTGTCAGGGGTCTTCACTCACCGTCTATCCAACATCCTCTCCATGTGACTAGGTAACTTATCTGGACTTGGACACATAAATATGGGTTTTGAAATGATAGTGAAACCATTCTTACCCAATTCTGTGTGATGCTTTGCTTCAGTGAAACAACTCTTTTTCTGTTACTTACAGCTGATAATATTCAAATATTTTCTTTTTTACCAAGCCCTTTATCAAATATAAGCATAATCTTTGACCTATTTTTCTCTGTCTAGAACAAAGACAAATAGTCACACTAGTCTCCCATAACTTTATGAATTATTATTTACATCTTTGAACTTGCTCCATCACAATTTCCAAATAACACATGTCCCTCCAAGTTGGAATAGCATTCCAGGCCTGCATGGATCCAGTGGGCACAGATGGTGTTCTTAATGGTTAAAAGACTTAAATGTACTACTGAGAATCATGTGGCATTTTTACTTCAGAAATTCAAAGCAGTCATGTATATCTAGGAGCTTAAGTTCCATTTTGTAGCAGTGTCCTTTACTATCTGCTAATGAGATAATCCCTTATTTTAAAAACAATTATTCCTAGGATGACAAGAGCTGGGATAAATGAATACAAAATGAGAAAGTTTGCTGTGAATCTGGACGTTGCACCTGGGCAGTTTCTCTCAATGAACTGAGCTCCTTGAGTGATGGTGCACATTGGGTTAGTTGACACAGAAGCATTTGAGTTGCCTGCCAGGGAAAAGATCAACAGTGTCAGATATGGTACTTCCAAGATAATTTAATCCACATGTGTTTACCAAATGCCCACTAAATGCTTAGTATTCTGCTAAGTACCCTTCTTCATAAAGATACACAGGACTTTTTAGAGAGCCAAGAATTCATTATTAGATGAAGCAATAGTGAGTGTTGGGAGCCTTGAAGGTGGAAATGTGCTTGTTCCCATTTTGGGTATATATCCATTACCCAAATGAATGAATAGTACTGATAAAAATTATGATCACTTAGCACTGAGTATCCCAAGGTTACTAATGTTATCACCTAGAAAGATTTAAAACAACTATGACATTCTGTCTTGTTCTTTTGTTGACTTCACAGAGTGGCCTGGGATTTCCGATGGCTAGGAGGGCCTTGCTGTATTCCCACTGCCCTCTCGCAGGACTAGGGAACACTTGTGGCAAATATGGCTTCACTCAGCTACATACTCCGTAAATTTGGGGGAACAGGAAGCCACTGCAGCGTGTTTCAGCCTGTTCAGTAGGTATAGAAACTGATTCCATCCAGAATATATTAGAGTTTACTTCAGTGTATGTTAAATCTGTCATTTTCTAAGAACATCAGAATGCCCCTAAGCTGCTGGCCTTTGACAAGTGATTAGCTTGATGAATGCTTACTATTTTAAAAATCAGAGAAAATGTTAGACTCTTCAAAACAAAGTTTTAAATCTATTTTACATTTTACAATAGTTTTTTACTTAAAAAATACATTTCCCTCAAGAAATTGTGTTTTCAAATGAATATATAAAAATAAATTCCAAAATAGAATACTTACCACAAGTGAAATTCTGTCCATAGAACTCATTGACTACGAGAATCTCAGAGCAATATTTTTGGAATGTAAAATAGCCAAGGATTTTGAAAGGAATGGGCATTTCTTGTATGTTTCTTAAGAAAAAGCAAAAAGAAAGAAAGAAAAACTTCAGTAGGCTTTGGTAACAGTCCTACCAAATGAAAAGAAAGGCAACGCTTATATTTCCCAAAAGGAATGTACATAGGTTTTCGACTCTCATGATAAAAATTATGCTTACTACAAAAAGTTCAAACAACACTGAGAAGTATAGAGAAATACCACTGCCCAGAAATAACTGCTATTAACATTTTAGTGATATATGTAATACATATAGATATGACATTTTACGTAAATGGAATCAAAGTACTTATCCTCTTTCCTAACCGGCTTTTTCAAACAAACGTGTATCTCAGATAGCCTTTCAAGTCAGTAAGCATAGCACTGCATCATTTTAAATCACAGCTTGGTGGTCCACAATAGAAGAAACCTTAATGTAACACACCCCTGACAATGGACTGTATTTAATTTTATTGTTAGGCACCATTGATATAAACATAAAAGAAAATAACGTTAACGCATCACATTAGAGGAGGTTT